>NW_016690319.1:325687-380963 GCF_001604755.1 Lepidothrix coronata
GGCCCCGCGCACAATGCCCGCCGCGCACGGCCCCACGCACAATGCCCGCCGCGCACGGCCCCACGCCGCGCAGGCTGCGCGACCCGTGCGCGCACACACGCGGCAGATGGGGCCTGCGGCGGAGGGGGTGAGCGGGGAGGGGGGCGACGAGCACGGCGAGAGAGGAGGAGGAGGAGAAGCAGGAGGAGGGGCGGGGGTGAGGGCTGAACAATATCCTGCTGGCGGGCGCGCCGCGCCAGCGCAGCGCCCGCCCCTCGGCGCGGAGCCTGCGCGGGCCGCGCCGGGCAGGGCAGGGCAGGTGCACGGCGGCGGCCCCGCAGGTCGGGGCGCGCCGCGGGGGGACCCCCGGGCGAGCTGCAGGGCCACGTGGGGGAAAGAAGTTTCTTCTGCCCCCCCACGTTCGATACCGACGGAGGTGAAGGTAAAGCAGCAGGCACGTTGCTTAAAGGTGACCGAGGTTGGGTGTAACCGGCCCCGTTCCGTGGCATCATCCACGCGGCAGCCCGCCGCTGCCTTTGGCAGCCAGAGCAACCCCCAGCACACCGTGGGGTGAGCGCGGTACATCGCTCCGGGCTCGGGACGGCGAGATGCCACCTCCCCACCAGCGTGCGGGACGTCACAAAACTGTCCCTGTGTCCTGTCCGCAGCGCGGGGCCGAAGGCCACCCCTGAAAGGTGAAAGCTAAAAGGTGGTAAAGTATTGACAAATAACTGCGAGACAGACATGGCTTTTTCCCATCATGCACTTGGAAAAAAGTAACCCGACAAGCCAAACTTGAAAGCAACAAGTTTGTACAAGCTACGAGATAAGAGAAAAATTAAACTTCTTTATTGATAAAATGCATAGTGTTTAAATAGACTATGCCTAAAAGGAAAGTTGCATCATCAAAGAAAACATGAACTGTTGCATAGACAGATAGATAACCAAAATGTTTAGGGTAGTAACTTTAAAACAACCAAAAACAAAAAACCCCAATACAAACGTGAGGCAGCAGCAAAAGTAGGCGAGTGGGAAGGCTAATACTAGTTCTGTAATACGCAAAATAATACGGCTTCTGTACATTATAAAGAGGAAAATTTTCACTACACATATTTATTACTTATTATAAAAGAAGAAGAATGCATCAAGACTAGGTAAAGAAACACACTGACATTTACCAAAATAAGCACAAATAGCATACAGGGCGTGCAGGAAAAAAGAAAATGGTAATAGCGTGAAATGCATGAAATATGTATCGTATTATGCAGTGCATAAAATAGATTATAATCTCAGAAGCAAAGAAATGCAAGGCTGGAAAATGAATACACTCTTACATAATACTATTATTCAAAGCAGAGCAAGTGGAGGTGGCATACGTAGGAAACGATAAAAGTTGTATCTATGTTGTGTGTCTTGAAAAAAGGTTACTAAGGTGGTTACCGAGAGTGGTGAAGAGGGAAAAAAAAAAAACAAACCCAAAACCTAAAACCCAAGAAACATATTTCACAAAGAAAACAAGGGAAAATGTAGATGACATCTTCCATAACATGTGATCAAGGGATAACTGTCTAGAGGGTTGTTTGTTTAGAAACCAATCTTTTTCCAACAAGATAGACTATCATTCAGTCCCTCTTAAAAAAAAAAAAAAGAAAAAGAGAAACAAAGAGATAATTATTATTTCCCAATACATTTGAATACTTGGAGGAAAACCAGTCTTAAATAGCTGAATTCAAACTTTGTGGGCACAATGAAAAATATCAACATTGTGTCATTTTTTCCAACCTTTTCAAAAAAGCATGATCAGTAAACTTCAGCAGTAAGCAAGACTGACCACTAAAGAAAGTCATGAAGGATGTGAGAGTTTCAGCTGGCAGTATGCTGCCTGCAGCATGACAGGAGAAGGACACTGGAGATAATTTGAGAGATGCAGAGCTGATTAGAATAGAGCAAATATGATCTGGAACAAGATTTGGGACTAAAACACCACCTTATCAAAATGATTACCAGACATGACAATAACTAACAACAAAAGATTAAAATCTTCTAAAATAAAGTTTGCTTTGGTGTTCACAAATCATTCTCTTCATGTTAAAAAAAAAAAATTAAAATGTTTGGATTAAAACAAAGTGATTAATCTAAAAAGCAGAGATGGTGAATTAAAGGAGCAGGGAGATAACAATCTGATAATACAGGAGCACAGAAGGCCTAATAATGATATTATTACACACACTAACCAAACACTGACAAACAAATATTCTGTTAATTATATAATTGTGCATATGCTTCCTATGCTTGGGATAAATGATTATGGAAAACAACTCTCTTCTTGAAATTGCTTATATGTACTAAACCTTATAAATTTCCTACCACATGGATTAATCTAATTCCCATACACCACTTATGCCTGGTAAAGTATTTACTACAGACTTGGAAAGCCAAGCGTGGAACCCTTGCTTTGACTAGAAAGCACAAATTACTAAAGGCTGGTATGTCTTGACAGATAGACAACAATCAGATATCTCTTATCAATACCAAAGTACTTGGAATAAATTCAAGATACAGATATCTGATTTTCATTTGACCTATTACAATTTGCACTTCACTGTGTCAACTTTGATATTAAAATGTTCCACTAGAAGAAAGTTATTTATAATAAAAATATATATAAAGAACAGAAGATGAATAGATATTGTCATGGATACATATGCAGCCAATCATTTAAATATGCGGCAATAGTAGCATCATATTTTTCATAGCTTCTAGTCAACATACAGCAGGCAAATATATCCTTAATAAAGGTTATTAATCCTTAATAAAGTTGTTGGGCTATGTTTATGATATATAAATGCATTTGCACTAGGTTGTGTTGAAATAAGATAAAAGTTGGGCTGTGTTTTTTCCACCCCATGGTGAATTAACTCTCGAGCAGTGGTCTCAGTAGCTGCAAAGCAAAACAAATTCTCCCGTGTGGCACACTGCCTTGGTGCCTCCTAAGGCCTCTATTCCAATCTTTTCTTGTTCAAAATAAATTAGGAAATATGGGCCCAAATTTTGAGGCTTGGCTCTTGTGCAACACAAACAGAAATGACCTGGCAGCAGAGCAAAATCAGCAAGGCCGTGTATTTTCTTTTATCAGATTTCTTCGGGGAGATAAGGCTGATTGGGTTTTATACATATGTACTCCTGACAACACTGCGGCCATTTGGGTGACTCTTAAGCACCTGTGCTGGAGGTGATGCAGAGAAGCACAAGGGCCGGGGGACTGTTAGGAACCTCCCTTTGGTAGGGATTTGAATGCCTTTCCCCCACTGCAAGGGGTGATTGGTGCACATCTGTGGTTACTGGTAACTGCTGGACAGCAAGGCAATGAAAATACCAATCTGTGGCTTTCTGAAGGTAAACATCTATGGCCGAAAGGTGGATGACTTCTTGGTGGGCTTGTACCTAACTGCCATGTGGGTTGGACAGAATTGTGGGTGAAGGGGAAGGATGCGCCCTACTGTCTTATCCCACAGCTACCTGTGCAAACCTCATCACAGTCACTGCTGCTGTGCCAATGCAGTCCTGCAGCCCTACAAGTTTCGCACCTCTGACTGAAGTTGTTTTTCAGTCTCCTCAGACTGACTTCCCCCTTGCTTTGCCCTGAGCAACAATAGTTGCCTGACACTGCTCGAACGCTTTAACCAACCTGACTGCAGCAATCTCAATTTACATATGACCCAAGAATGTGATGCACACCAATGCGAATCACAGCATTCTGCAACATCCCCCACGCTGAACTCAAAAGTTACATACCAACCTAGATTTTTTTTTGACTGCAACCTGCCCCAGCCTGGATAGGATGCCTGTCAAAAAGCAAAAGTGCTATGAAATGAAATTCATAGCACTGAAAGGCATCGCACACAAGCTGTCGTCCCCTCTCACATTTTGCATGAGCAATTTCTGCTCGTTTGTGTTCTCTCACACACCATGTCCTGAAACAGTTACGTAAAATGAATATTTAACTTACGATAGTCAGCTGTATTGAACTGCACTTAATTGCTTATTAAGTGAAGTAAATTATCCTTACCATATTCATCAGAGGTGAAAAACCTACATATATGGCTACATGTAGTGCATTCATTAGTTTACAGACCCCAAACCCCCTGGGAAGTATCAGATATCTACACAGTGTCCCATGGTGCACTATTTTGTAGTTGGATGTCTCAGCTAGCTTGCAGATATGTAAAATCATATACAAACAGACATGTCCCTATTGATTGCCTCTGTGACGAGGCTCGTTTACTCCTGCAAACATTATCTGCAATGTACTTCAATCACAGAATCTTTTTTTAAAAACGGAGTTTAATAAGAATATGCAAAATGTGGTTTTGGATAAAACAAGCTGTTTTTACTCAAACTACCACACATTTTGTGCAAGTCATTTCACACCTGTGTGTCTATTTTGACTAGGACACTTGTACAAGTGAAGTATATACATACTTTTGCAGATGTGACCGCAAGAGTTATTTCAGTTCACCCCTTGGTGAGTCACAGAGAGGCAAAATGATGAAAGAAAATTAAGGAGTAAAACCCAACAAAAACGTTTGGCATGGTGAAGGGTGAACAAGACCCCTAATGAGAACAGCAAATCTTTTACCTCTGGTTGCCACAAGATATCTTAATTGCCTAGAATTTTAACAGAGGTGTGCCCATCAAAGATCACAGCAATGAAAAATAATGGTTAATTACATATATCTTACTCTGTAGTTGCAGTGTCTCTGCCTGCTACGTGGACAAACTTCAGTTCACTGCCTATCTGTAGTTGGACATGAACTCCCACAAACACTATCTATATGTTATTTAATATAAGCCAATATGTTTTATGACTGTGGATTTCACAACTACTTCAAATAATAAGCTTCAACTTTAAAATAAGCATTTTGGGGACCATGTCCTCTTCCATCCTTAGAACCTAGACTAGAACCTTGATGAGTCATGCTCGTAATTTCCATGTGGTAACTACAGCCAACTACTTCCACAGAAAAGAACAAATAAAAAAATGCAATGGAACTTTTATATAATTATATTTAATGCAATTAGGCAGCTGGAAGAAAGGAGGAGAGTTGGTGTCTTAGGATCAGTCAAGTTACCTATGTCATAAGTGTATGTTCAGCAGGTCACTAATTTCACAGCTTTCTCCTCAGAGGTATAATTTTAAGGTCTTTCCTATGAAGATGTTTAATATGGGATGTGGGGAGATGAAAAAAAGTGGTTCCTGTTGAAACTCTGATCATCACAGCACTAGATAACTCCTAGGCATGAGACAGGCATATAATTGTTACCTAAAAGAAGAGTCAGTTGATAAGTGGTTATTTTAGGGATGTGTCTGAATAGAAGCTCTCTTAATTTAACAGTATGTAAACCATGATCCCTGGACATATAAATCCATAGATCCAGTTATTTTTACTGGCTAAGAGCAAAGGTACACCAAGTTATCTCCAAAGTGGTTTGCAATGTTCTTGACTGATTCTGCTTTTTTCCAGTTCCTGACTCATTTTCCATCACTTGTATGCTGTTAGGAATACAGAAATTTGATCGAACAGTTCTGGATAAGGATCAATTTCACACAGCCCAAGAAAAGCTGTGCATTGTGGTAGAAAACATCTGAACCATTGCACTTAGCTCTACAGAGGGTTATTCAAGCATTATTATCTACAGCTTAGATGTTCATGCTGCTTGAACTCAAACCACAGTGATTTCTGACATAGGAATACTTCATCAACGGAAGAATCATCTCCTTCATTGACCTGATAGTATGAATAAAAATTTACTGATACAAACTGAAAACATGGAAGAGTTTTAAGTCTAAGGAAATGGTTAGAACTGATTGATGACTTAACTATGTCAAACTTTCATTATGAAACACAAAACCACATGAAATGTCCTATTTCCAGTTTCATTATTAACTCAGAACTCTGCCCAGGTTCTGCTACGCTTTTTCTAAGGTTCAAAACCTTTAAAGTAAAACTGTGCATCTAATTACAGCCAAACTTGACAGGAGTCAATATTCATTGTACATAAAATACATGCAAAATGTGTGGTTGTGGTGTAAAACAAATTGAAAGTTGGTGGTTTTGGCCGAATTAGCTTTTTCTTCTAGGGCTCCTTCCAATCTCAATCTCAGATGATTCCACAATAACAAAGACAAAATGAATGAGTTTTTCACAGTTCTTTTCAGGAACAATTAGCCATTAATATTCACGGCTCTTTTAAGGAACAAGGTACCTGTTAATATTCAGGCACTAACTAAAAAAAGGTTTAGCATATGCAGTGTCACTAAGATAAAGGTCATTTATACATATGTCAGAATATGCTTAGTTTAAGGCAAACAACATAAAGCAAAACCAAATCACTTCAAAATGTCACTCCAAGCGCCCTGTACATGTTCAAAATACTTGTTCTGATTTAGGAAAAAACAACCAAAAATAAGTGAGAAATTAACAAAAATGTATTCATATATTTAATGTATTATTTGCTAAAACAACAATGTTTCTAGATTTCCTGCTAAGTGGCTACAATGGAAACAAACTGAGGTGGAAAGCAGCAGTTGGGAACCCAGTAGAATACAATATTTTTAGGGCAAAATTTGCTTAATATTTATGATAGTAATTTATACTCATGAAAGCACTTGAAGGAAATGCCTGAACAGGTGTGTAAAATTAGTTCCTGCATTAAATACCAAAATTTTTATGGAAAGATCTCTTCTCTATAATTTGCTTCTGGCAGGTTATACTACAAACTCTTTCCCATATTAGATTTTTTCCTTCACAAATATTGGTAAGATGCTCACAAGAAGTTTTGGAATATTCTGCTCATGAAAAAGATGCAGTGCATTCTCTCAACTTATTTTTCCTTTATAGGTATACAGATGGAAAATCTCTCTGCACCACATCTGCAAATATGCCACTTCCAAGGTGGGTGGAGCCATGTGAGGAAATGCTCCAAATTATTGCAATCATAGAAAAATAATGTCCAAATTAATTTACCCCCATGTTTTTGAAACATGGGACACCTTCAAATATAAGAATTGCTCAATTTGCTGCCAGGAATGAGCTACACAGAAACCCTGCCATCTCACATCTAAGCCCATGCTTAAAGTTCTTTTAGATATTTCTGTGTAAAAAAGAGAAAGAAAACATATTCAACCCTTCATTTACTTAATACTAAGTGGTCATTGCTGTGGGCATGTCACAAAGTGTTATTGTCTTTTTCACTTGATTTAGGTCTATGAAACTCTTCCCATGGCCAAAAGAAATATTATGCCCTGTCCATACTGAACTTTTTAATAAAAAGCAGTAAAGCAATCTACTTCATCGTCAAATGATAGAAAGCAATTTAATTAATGCCTTTGGAGGGAACGCCTACATAAGTATCACAATCACAAGAATGTGTGTATATGCATATATGCATATATATGCCCAACCTCAGTCTGTCCTGTTGCTTTAATGTCATAACACTATAGGCCATGAGCAGCTGAAGGCAAAAGTGAACTCCTCTAATTTAAAATATCGTGCTGACTCAATTTTAAGGTTAAATGACATTGTGTAAGTTATTACAAGATTAAGTACTGGCTTCATCACAAGACAATTTAGCCCTAGAAAAAGCAGGCAGTATAGAGATGCTCACAGACAAACAAATTAAAAATAGTAAGTTATGAACAGGGGAAAATAAGTTTATGCCACACCGACAAAACCAAAAAGAAACAAAAAACCCAAACCCCAAAAGCAAAACACACAAAGACGCATGAAAAGCAGTATGCTATGTTAGATGTTTATCTATACATAAGAGACAGGTGTCACAAAAACAAAACAAAAAAATCACGAAGCTAAAGAGAAACTTTAACTCACCAGTTTCCATCTGTTATATCTGAATTCATGCATAATTGATTATCCATGACTGGTAAGTTCTTTTTTTTCACTAGCCTAACACAGTTTTCTAAACATTATGTGTTAAATCACCACCAAAGTAAAGGGTGTTTGAGAAACCGTAAGGGCAGAATAAAAATTTTTTAATGAAAAATAACATGTCAGTTAATAATAGAGCTGACCTATGTTTAAGAGAGAAATTTTAATCATGTGCATATTAAATATTAATAACCTATTCTGTTATTGTTATAATAAGGTTAAGTAAGCTTCTCCATGCTTAAGGAAAGAGAAAAAGTAGGAATATATAACAGCGAAAAAAAACCGCTGAGAAGCAGAGACATAAGGAAAATGTGTCAACAATAAACAAGAGGAAATGAGAAAGAAGGAAAAGATGAAGGTGGAAACTAATCTCTATGTGTCATTATGACTGCCAGAGTACTGGCAAAGAAGCAGCATCCTTTTATTTCAATTTTAATCATTTCTGAATTTTAATACCCTGCTCCTTTTGTAATTCTCCTGGCATTCCCTATATGCATCCATCCCAGCCAAAACACCAGTGTAAATTAAATGGCACACAACCACACCACTGATGTAGTTCTCCCAGTAGAACCAACTGAGTGACCAAAAAGCAGAGAAGGTATGACTACTTTGTGTCCCTGTAGACCACTGGCCAATTAAGTGACTTAATGTTCTTCAATTCCTTTAATTTTGAAAAGAAGGGCAGTGGTTAGGTAACCCAGCAATACAGAGCCATTAAAAAAAAATAAAGCAAGCCAGTAGTAATACAATAATCAGTGACCATCAGGGCCTGGAAAAATGAGTTTGCTCTCACTGGCACTAAGGAGCATCACATGATTATTTAATTACAGCTCTAATTTTTGTCTTGTGGATGGCAACATATCAACAATTAATAGGGCAAATAGAGGAGACTGCATTTTTAAAGAGACAGGACTTATATGAAATAGTGCTTGGTAATGCAATTTATCAGACAGTATAATGCTTCTTACGGCATATCTGTCATCCTGCCAAATATATAAAGAAATTCTACTGGTTCAATTCTCTTGCATGGTATCTATAAAATTCTTCCGGAATGCTTAGAAAACAATAACTACACCTGTGAGTATCCTAATTGTCATTTTAAGTGGCAATGCAGAAGTCAGTTACCTGTAGGACTTGCAACCCAAATAAAGTTTCAAATATAAACATGTTATTATAAAATTATCTTAAAAAGATTATAGCAAAATTCATCAGGAACGGCAAAAAGGATTATGGATTCAGTGAGTCAAGTGAAGAGAAAAAAAAAGAAAAAGAAAGTCAACAAAATACAGTCAACGGGACAGAGACTGATTTCGATTGATTGATTTGACTGTGAGATTTTCTTACGAAGGATACCGAAACTAGGGCCTCAACACCAATATTGTACCATTCCTGCACAGGACTTCTAGATAAGAAACGAAAAACAAGACCTAAAAGAAGACATATGATACATACGATCGATTGAAAAGCTCTGCTCTAAAACGGTTGGATGCGGTCTCCATTGTGCCTCATCCTGCAATGACGGCAGTGCAAAATCTAGGAACTGTGGAAGAGCACTTTTCACATTTAGGGGAATCTGCAAATGCATCACAAGAAAAACTAATTTTCTCCACCTTCTTGCACTTTTCCACAGCAATGTGTGGAACAAGCTATAAATCCCATAAATTTACATTATCCAGTATGTGTTTCAGACAATACTCATTATCTGACATAGGAAAAGCAGGCCCCAAATTTCCTCCCAGCAATAAGCTGTACCTGTGAAAAACCTACCAACCTACTCTTGGATTTTTTTTTAATCTTACTTCTCAATATAAAACTTAAACAGCTTTTTCGTTTAATAGTCTAAAATCTATCCTTTAAACAAGCAAAGAAATGCTGAGTTTGGGCCTTTGCACAGAAAAAAAACCAACACTGCTAAGCAGCAGTTCAAGTATTATTGCAAAAAGTGTGACTACAGAAGCAGTACTATTACAATAAATGCCCCATTCCTCCCAAAAATCGTGTCAAATTAAGTTGTTTTCATTGAAGACATGAACATTCTGGGTTGGAGATCTTAATCTATAATCTTAAAAAGAAAGCTGGCAAGCAAGAGCTTGTATGTAAAAGTAAATATCATTCTTTTTATGCACTGGTTACTACACAGATAACATGTCTTACAAAGACTGTAATTAAATGTCTAGTGCAGAAGTAACACTAAAAAGCATACAGTATTATTATATTACAATGAATCCTTAGAAGCTAAAACTGTCATTTTTAAGTTTTAAGATGCCTTTAATTATTCTTGAGACTTCTTACATTTATCAAGGAAGCCCACCTATGATGAAAAGCGTCAATAATTTAAAATCTTTTTAAGACTGCTCTCCACAAAAATATTAATTTAATCTTTGATTATGAACATTTTAAAACTTGCTGTGCAATTTCTCCCCACTTCATTTTTTGCCTTTGGTCTTTCTGTGAGTTTGTGTGCATGCACGCTCTCTCCCACTCTCTTTCCCCTCCTCTCTTTCTGTCTTTTATTTAATGTAATAGAATTAGGAATTCAGGGCATGTATGATATTTAGAATTTTTCTCCTGTTCATTGAAAATGTTTTTAATTACCTGGCTGTTATGACCAGACATATATTCTAAGTGCAGTTACTGAAAAGGATATACCTTTGTTGCACCTTTGTTTGAGTTCAGAGCAGCAATTCTTGGCACTTGTGCTGAAAATGTTTTCCACTTTAGGACTGATCTACAAATGCAAAGAATTACTTAATCCTTCGGTGTTCTATGAAACAAATATATTACTAATTTTATAGCTAAGTAAATAAACCATATTAAAGTGTATTAAAGGCCACATTTGTAGAAGAATAGTGCGCGGCAGCTTCCTTTTCTTTCATCTGAAGTTGTGACTACTGAGCATTTTCAAAATCAAGGTCACAGCATTAAGGATGGCAAACATAGCATGGACAGTTATGAACCCAAAATCACACATTTTTGTCAGGGCTGAAACCAGAACCAGGAGTCCAGACACTAGAAAAAATTATAAGACAGTCCTCCAAGTATATGTGAACTGAGTGCATCACCACTTTGTCTAGTGAGCAGCAAGTGGAATGACCCACAAATGATTGCTGCTGGCCAAATAAATCCTGTCAGAGCAGGATCCTGGGAAGATGAGATGCACTCGAGGTTTAAAGCACCTCCCTTATCTCCTCAGGTCATATCATGTCATAATGTCCCAAGGGAAAGATAGAGCAGATAGTCGCTGGAAGTTATGTAAGGCCAACACAGCTGATAGATGTGGCCCATCCTGATGTTCTGCACCCAGGTGCAGCTGGGGTGACTGAGGCCCATCTGCAGGCAAGCAGACGCTTCTGCCTATCTAACCTGCAGTTCACAACAGAGAAGCACAAGGTGGCGAGAGCTAACTCCTGTGAGCCTACAGCTGGGGAGAGGTGTCTCCAGCGATGCTTTACAACAGCTCACAGAGCAGAGCTAGCATAGGCTCCAGTGAAAGGAAGTCTTCTTAGAGTCCTAATCCCAGCATACACAGATGTGGAGTGTCTCACAGGACAACCAATCTCCACAGAGATCACTGTGTTGGTGTTCCAAATAAATAGCTAAGAGGTGGACCTTGGCATAAATACTAAGTGTTAGTGTGTTTCTCAGCCCATCTGAACACCTAACACTGATACCCTACAAAAACTGTAAAAACGAAGGTTTACCAACCTCTGCAGTGACACACCAGTGTGGATGGGAGCAAAGTCAGGCCCAACAAGTTTAAAAGGAAATATTTACTATTCAGACAGTGCCTGAGGTATGTTACTACACTCTACTATTACTACTATATTGCATTGCCATTCCTACTATACTGCACCAGATAACACAGATTAAGAGTAGATTACAGCTGGTTCAGGGCACGAGGACCAAATCAGAACATATGTACAAGATCAGTACTGACAAGTCTCCTTAAAATTAATCTTTATCAAGACTTATACCTACTGATAGCAATGCAGTGCAGAAACCATTAGAAAGTAGACATTTGCAAAGCAACAGAATGGATACCAATTAAGTAATGAAGGGTTGGTGATAACTGTGGTTAACTTACATGCCACAGGATGGCAAATATTCAAAAACACCAACATTTTTGAAGGAAATTTAGTATTATTAGTGTATCCTTTATACATTATAGTATATCCTTTTGGAAGTAACAGTTACAAGTTATGGTCAGGGTTATTGAGAGTTAAGGATACCACTGCCACGGGAACTGACAAACAAGTCAACTTAATGTTAAGTAATAATTTCAGAATCTGAGGAAAAAATGGACCTCTGATGTAGAGGTTATTACTGTAATTCTCCAACAGAGAATTTAGGGAAGCTTTCTGCAAACTATGGGTTATTCTGACTACAGTTATCTTCAGTTCAAATGCCAGGTACTTGGATGCATTAGTCCAAGATTAAAAGTAATATCAACAGGGCTTTCTGACATGGACTTTATAAAGTTGCAGAATTTCAGTATAACAGGCAGTAAGAACAGTAAGTTACTCTTTAACCGTCAAACTGTTTTACTTTTTTTTTTTTTTTTAGAATCAGTAGCAACTTTGTGACAACTAAAGTTTAAAAAATGCACTTGATTGCATAGTGACAGATTTGCAGAACATTTTTCATCACACACACATATGTGCTTTCAGTTATTAATAAAATGCTTCTGCCCTTAATCTGCCATTGCCTGAATATACAATTTCAGTGTCTTGGATAGACAAATACTGTTAAGGAATTCTGTTTTCCCTGTTTGAGATGTAATTCAATTACACCAAGTAAAACAGAATACTATGTCTTTAAAACTGGCTTCAGCATGCCACAGAAAGGAATACCGAATCACTTTTCTGTTAAGTTCCTCTTGGAGTGGAATGATAACAAAACTTTCTTCTCTTCTTCACCCCCCCCTTCGTTTTTTCCTCATTTTAAACAAGGAAGAGCCAGCAGCCCTCGGTAACACCACAGGTAGATATTAAACTGGAGACAGCCATTATTTAGTGGCGACAGGAATATAAATACATGCACTAACCTATAAGCTGGTGTTTACTTCAGGAAAGTAAGTCATATTTTTTCCTCTGATTGCCGTGCTGTCAGTTTAATGCAGCGTAAATAAACAGTAGGTGCATGATAGCTTTAAGTAGAAAGTGTTCATTCCACAAGAGGAGCAGATTACTGAAGCCTGATGCCTATAACGGCAAAAGCAGAACTTCCATTTTACCTGAAAATATAGCCTTCCACGCTAAGAGACTTGTGGCTTTTCTATTAAATTAATTTGTCAGAATTCTATGAAAAATATTATGTACTCAAGAACTTTACCAAAAACATTCATTTTTGCAGCCCTCAACTTGAACCATTTGAAAAAAACAAAAGCCAATCACTCCTCTGTAATTTCATCATCTCATTGCTCTAAATGAAAGCTTTATATAATCAACCTAATATAACAGAAAATAAAATGATATATAGAATTGCCTATACTTTGAGTTATTTTGTTCTTATAAATATATTCCCTGACTGAAAGTAAAAAAATTCCCCTTTGGAAAAAGCAATGATGTCTGAGAAGATTGTATATACACTCTACATCTATTAACATAAATTATAAGAAAGTAAAACGTTCCAGATGTGTTTAAACTGTTGTAGAAGGAAAGTTTGTGGCTTCATTGGTTATATATTAAATATATCTAGAGAGAGCAATGGCAGTTATACACAAGAAGGCAATAAAATGCTTCACTAGAGTCTATGTTAAAATACCATAGTTCCTAGAAATATGACTAAAATATTTCAGAAGTCATATTTCCTCCAGTTTTAATTCAGAAATCTGCTTTTAATAACTTTTTCTATATATTACATGCTATTTTGTTAATAAAATAATCTTGATTTTTTTTCCCCCAATACAGCTGGAAACCTAAAGAATTACTTCAAATTTCTCCAACAATGCTTAGATTAAAAAACAGATGACAATAAAAAGGTGACAATATTTCCAAAAATTGAATAGTTGATACATGTAAAAGATTTGGTGGTTTGCTTTTTAACAAGAACATCAGACTTCAGCTGATTGTCTTCTAAATGGCAGTAAACCCCTCTCTAGCCCAAACCTGAAATGCGGGAGAAACCTCTGTAAGAGGTTTTTGTGCTGCGGGGGTGGATTTGTCCATGTCCCCAGCAGGGCTGAACGTGGTGGTCGGTGCCCGTGGGATACTGGCAGGGCTGCAGGAATGGCTGCAGACAGGGCTGGCGCTGCCTGTCCTGCCTTGGGAAGCACATGAACAGAGGGCAGGTGCTCATCCGCTGACCTGCTGGGCCTACGCTGCAAACCAAAAAGGTGTCCTGCTCGCATACAAGATGGGGCAGTCTCTCTCTGCTTTTCATGCTGCCAAAGCACTATGTCCCATCAGTGAGTTACAGATCGACTCTGCTTTACAGTGTTTTCTTAGAAGCACAGCAGCAGGTTAGGAATCATGCGAATCACTAAAATAACAGGCGAGGGGAAACTGCAAGAGTTACTTTCCTATTTAAAGAATTAAGAAAAAAGAATGTAAAAAGGAAATGGACAGTTTTTCAAAGTGCATGCACAAAAAGCATTTCATTTAAATATTTTTTGTTCCAGTAAACTCTTTTGCATACAAAGGACTTATTTATTACATATTTGGACTTGTGGGAAAAAGGGAAGGAATGCACTGATTCCTGAAATAACTCTACAGTCTTTTTGGAGACTTCGCTCTTCTGTGCTCTTGTTCTACTCTGAACAGTTTTATTCCAGGGACGGAGGAATTCCTTGGAGTCAGTTGTTTCTTTTCCACTAGCTGTATTCAGGAGTGGGCATACATAGCATACTAGCCAGTGATTTTAATTTCTCCTCTGTTGCCTTATTATGTGTGTGCGTTGTCTGTTCAGACGCATGCTTATACGTGAACACGCATTTTCTGTCTGCTCATTTTTTTACCTACTCTATGTTATTTCACATTTCCATGGAAAACCATTGCTTCAACTTGAAAAGCAAGGTACTACCAATAATAATCTCAAATAGGAAGTGAATTAGAAAATTAGTGTATGTATAAAACATATTAAAGAGCATAGAGGAGTACGGGACTGAAAAGAGCACTCTCAAATTCTACAAACAGTGCTGCAGAGTAATTAGAAGATAGAAATTGCGGTGAACATCCTACATTCATGTCTATACACTCTACACTTACAGTTTCAAGTTGTTTTTGAATAGTGCGCCTGATTTGACACATTTCTATCTGGTGATTGTGTTAAATGCTTGAAGAGACAGTGAAATATCCAAGCATTCCTTGTGCTAACTACAGCTGAAATTTTACACTTATTGTAACCTTTTCTAACAATGTGAGAAAAACAGAGTAAATATATTAAATTTGTTTCACAACAGATGCTTAGGTTGTTAATATTTAAGATGCCTATTCATGCTATTCCTGTCTGCACATTTGTCAAAAATGTAAGCTTGAATGCTAATGTTTGCCAGCAGACTACAGCAGACAAATATACGAATGCACTGTACCAAAATAATATAAAGTAGAAATAAAGGGCTGCTGCTAACTCCCACCCAAGCAGCACGGACCAGAATGAAAGGGCACCTCCAGATCACATGCCCTGGAGTCTCTGCATCTGAATTTGAGAATTATTTTCTCAAAAGTGCTGCGCTCATTTGGATGGACTAAAACCAACGGAGAGCTTTCCTCAGTTTAAACTCATTTCAGCTTAGGAGCTGGTGCAAAGTGTTTCAGCAAACTTGCATTTTAGCGAAGTTTCTCTCGCAGTCAGAGAAAGCTGGAGACTGGCAGAGGGAAACTCCGGGTCGGGCAGGTGCCTGTCAGGAGCGCTCCCCCAGGCAGCCGGCAGGGACGACGACAAAGGGGCGAGGGTTTAGCAAAACCTCGGGTGGCGGGTTCGGAGAAGGAGCGGAAAAATCAAAAATAAAATCCAGGAGCACAGAGGCGAGCGAGTTCCTGGCACTGCTCCCCGTGACAGCGGCAGCGCCGGGTCGCGCCGCGGGCGGGCGGGGGGAACGTGCCACCCACTGCCACGGGCGCGTCCGCGGCTGGGCCAGCCGCCGCCGCTCGGCCGCCGGGCAACCCCGGCGCCCCGCGGAAGTACCACCCCGCGACCCCCCACCCGGCTTCCCGCGACCCCCCAGCCCGCTCCGAGCCGCCGCCTCGCCCCGCACCGCTCGCCGTCGGGGGCGCCGCCGCCCCGTACCCGCCGCTGCCGGGAGGCGCGCGGGGCCGGGTGAGAACTTTGCCAAACTTCTACGTTTTTCTTTTTTCCCCCCTCTGTCACCCATTCCCCCTGCTCTCCCTGTGCCGGTGGTGGATGAGGCGGCAGCGGAGCGGAACGGGGCCGGCGAGCGCCAGCGGCGCGGCGGCAGGTGTGAGCCCGTGCCGGCCGAGTAGCTCCTGCAGCGGCAGCGCCGAGCGGAGCCACCCGCCCCGCGCCTCCCCCCGCCCGCCCTCTCGTGCCGACACCGCCGGCCTCGGTAAATCAGCGCGGCGGGTGCCCCCGGCACGGCCCCGTCCCCCCCGTCCCCGAGGAGCGACGCCGAAGGAGCGGGACCGACTCACTCATGGGAGCGCGGCGGGCGAGGCCGGCGACACCTCCGGCTTCCGAGGCGCCGGCGAAGTTAATTGCACTGAAGTTCAAGTTGTCTTTTCACCCATCAGGAGTGGGCGTTTAAAGGAAGGAGAGCGAGGAGGAGGAGGGGGAGGGGAAGGGGGGAGAGTCTCTCTCGCTCGCTCGCTCTCGCGCACACACACACGCACACACACACACAGGCACACGCATGCACTCGCACACACACACGCACCCGCCCGCTCGGCTCCGCTTCCGAGCTGCCTCAGCAAGGAGGAGCCCGGACGGAAAACACCAGGGCAGCAAGGTACCGGCGTGGGGCAGCCCTGCCTCTGCCTGCGTGTCTGTGCGGTGTGCGTGCGCGTGTGTGTGTATATGTGTGTGTGTGTGTGTGTGCCCGCGTTCCCCCCGCCCGCTGTCTCGCACAGCCCCTCCGGGCGGGGAGGTGCGCGCTGCCCCCGGGGAGGGGGCGGCGGTGCCGTCGGGGCAGCGCGGCCGCGGGAGGCCGGTCCGACTGGGGCCGGGGGACTGCGAGCCCTGCGCCGCCGCTCGGCTCTACGCCTGCTGCTTCCTGCCTGCGCGGCGGCGGTGGGGAGGTGGGGGGGGGGGGAAGAACCGAGCAGCGGCTGGAACGCGGAGGTGGCGTGTGTCTGTGTGTGTGAGCGCGGCGTCTCCTCCTCTCTGGCGGCTCCCGGCCCCGCGTGGCGGTGGGGCTGACTTTGTGGAAGTCCCGAGGGGTGAGGGTGTGCGAGTGTCCATCCCTACCGCCCCCCATGCCCCGCCGCCGTGCGACTCGAGTCGGAACCCTCTGCCGTCCCCGCATTGCCTTCCCCCGGCACCGCGCCCCCGGCCCTCTCTCCGCCCTCCTCGGCCCCCGGTTTCCCCCTTCTGTCCATCTTTCCCCCACTCCTTTATTTCCAGACCTGCCCCCGCGCCGCTACTCCCAGCGCCCTGGCGGCTGCCCCTTTCGGGCAGGCAGTGCCCCACGGCCACCTGCGATTTGAAGTAGCTGAGGGAGCGATGCTCCGCGCCCGCGCTGTCGGCCTTTCAGGGTTGGGGATGCGTCCCCCGGAGGCCTCTGCCCGCCCAGCACCTCCGCTTCCCCATCGGGCCGGGAGCGGGGTCGGGTCCCGCCGCTCATCACCCCTGGTGCTCCTGACTGCTGTTTTACCCGGCACCACATGTTCCTCGGTAACGCTGTTTGAGAATTGCCTTTTTTCGTGAAACTTCTCCTTGGGGAAGTACTTGTTCTCTTTTCTTTTGTTTTTAAGACCTTCTTCTCCCTCTTCGTCGATGCAGGATTTGGAAGCAGACTTCCTGGAGAAGGACCCTGGCAATGAGTGCAGGTTTCCCTGAAAGCTGAGGCTGTTTCTTATTCCCTAGGAGACTGAGAAGAGAGGGGGCCCCGGATGTCAGCCCAATCTCCGTTTTTTATTTGTCTCGACTTTGAGGCAGATTTCCTCTTTCAGCTCTGGGAACTGACAGGTACAATTCCTGTAGGCACCTTTGCATGTCTCATAAACAAGACCAAGGCCAAGAAGTTGATAAGTCAGTGCTTTTCCTAGTTAACCAGCGGTATGCCCTTCTATTAATTGCTATTAGAAAGTTAACCTTGTAGCTCAGTTATTGAATAATCATTAATCCATGGAGGATACACAAGCCCAAAGGTTAATAATAGGAATAGCAATTAATAATATTGACCTTGCCAGTGGGAAGAGTATTTTTGTCATAGTTATTAAAAGGCACTCCTATTTGTACTGTGTACAGTGGTGCAAATTTGGACCCAATATGCTGAGTACCAAATTAATGCAACAACACCAGAAATTAATTTACCCCATTATCTCCATGTTATCAGTCCTCTGACTTTTTCTCCCTTTAAAACATATCATTCACTATTCTCAGTTTAGATAGAAATGCTAGGTCTTTAATCAATTCTGACATTTCCACTAGAAAATAACATCAAGCTCACTTACACAGATAAAAATTTATTTGCCTGCAGCTGATTTGTTGTAGTGCTTTGGACCTATTCATTTCTCAGAGAGAATTTAGCTTTCTATGGTCTTTTGATACCATGGGGTAATAAATAGGAAATCAGTACAAAGGGGACATTCTCACTTTTATGAGTCCAGCTACCCCCTCCCTAGAGCTGCCTCCTCACAGGGCTGCTCAGACTGACTGACTGACTAACCTGCATCTTCTATTGTCAAAGATCCATCTCCTTTATTTTGTATCACATTTCTGACTGGCTGGTCAGTAAGCCCTAATAATAATCATGTTTCATGTCTCAGAAATCTAATAGTCAAGTTACTCATTGTTACAAATTGCAGCTAAGCTATGTGGGTTAGTCGCGTTATCCCTACTTTAAAGGCAGGGAAACTGAAACAGGAAAATTAACACATTTGCCTGAGGCTACACATGGATTTAAGAGCAGATCCAGGACTGGAACTGAATTTAGACCAAGCTCCCTCTTAAAGATTCTTAAGTGTACTATGGAAAATGCTTCTTTAAAAAAGAAATGTAACGTAAACCTTATTTTTCATCAATTTTGTACGTTAGTCAAAATACATTTTTTTTTTTTAGCTCACAGTTCCTTTTGTAAAGATAAGATTTATCCAGCTTTAAAAAAAAAGTGTGGTGGTACCTTTCAACTACATAGGCCAGTTTACTTTGGAAAAAAATATTTAACATGAGATTGTGAGCAGTAATGGGAACAGAATTGCTTGTTATTAGGCTCCTGTAAACAATATTTGCTGAATGTTATGGTGTAGTTACAGGTCAACAAAACACAATGAGAAGTCCAGCATTAGTATAGGTAAGGTGCTCTTGCTTACCTAGTGTGCATCAGTTTTCACTATAATGCACTTTCAGTGCTTTCAGTATCAAAATACTTAGCATGGGTCTAAACATTGAAAAACATATGGGACAACCATATACTGTGTTTGAGAGTTATGTACCAAGTTGTGTCATTCATGTCACTGAAGCAAGACATATATTGCCTGCCCTTTAGCTGTGACATGTCATGAAAGCTGTATGGTATGACTGAGCACAGATGGCATGCCTAAAAAGCAGGCATACAATATAACTTTCCTGTTACTGACACGTAGACATTTCCTCTTCCTCAATGTCCACCCCTAGATGTTTGCTTGCCCAGCCTTCTACAGGAACTTTAGAAAGTCTTGCTCATCCTGCTCATCCCTGGTGCCTGGAATGGTACAGTCAAAACCCTATACAGAATAAGTGTTGGCTTTTTTTTAAATTTTATTTTTTTTATTTATGCTGACAGCTCCATTCTGAGCATTTTTAGAGTCCTGCTTTGAGGGAAGTGGGTGCAGATCTCATTCAAATAGTCATTCTCCAATACCATTAGCATTACCTGCCAAAAATGAAAGTGGCATATGAATCACAATAAGCTACTCATGAATTTGTGGATTTAGAACCTGCCAAGGAAAGATATACATGAGATTTCAAAGTCCCACCAGTTGCAGGGACTTTGAATAGTATGTAAAAGTACGTTTATCCAAAGACCATCTTATTGATGACCCATTCTATAAGGGCTACAGACATAAGTGATTCCAGGGAAGGGTAATACTAACTGAAAATATTTCTGTTTTCATCTTTCACTTACAAGTGAGATAGTGAAAGTGATGAATCTGCTAATTGTAACTATGTCAGAGACCTTTCCTGAGGTGCTCCTTATTAAAGTGCTACTGTGACTCTTTTGTGTGAGAAGAGCTTTAAAATCCTCTGGGAAATATCCCAGTTGCTTTCCAGTTCCTTTCAGACATGTAAATATCTTTATGTTTAGACATGAGTAGAGAGGGGTGGAAAACGAAGTTCAGCGAGGAGTAGAATGGGGTTAAAAGCATCCACATAGATCCAGGAACCAAATACATACATTCTCTATCTGATGTTTGCTGGGAAAATGAAATGTTCATTATCAAGAAGAAACGCTGCATAAATGTGTGGATACTTGAGATTTATGTTTACCCATGATTGACAGAGAAGGCCATCTTCTGCCTGAAATTACAGATGAGCAACAGAACTCTCAGGAATGCTCAGATACTTATGTTGTTCTCAAGTAATATGTACATTACCAAGTATGGTTTATTTCCAGCTTGTAGTATATGAATAATGCTATATGAGTGAAAAAAACTACATGCCACCTAGCATGCCCTACGATTGTTTGCTTTTTTCATGGTTTGCTTTAAACTAAGCACATCAGAAACTGAAAATAACATTTGGGTCTTTTTTCCTTCTTAACATAAAAAACCCACAGCCAAGGTTTTGTAAACTATTTATATGTTGTTACTTGTGAAACATAACAAAGAAACCTGCATACTAGCATGGTCTACACATAGATATCTCAGCTGCTTGTTGAAATGTTAAGACGTGGTTTGAGTAACTGTGTTCCAACTGGTTATAAGCATTACCTGTTGTAGATGAAAATGGTAGTGAACAAATACAACCATGCATTGTAGCCTTCTGTGCATATTTTAGGTGCAAGTGACCATTATCAGCAGTACCTCAACCTTGTCTGGTGTTCCGTCTCACTATTGACTCAGTGGAAGGTAGTCAGACTTTTCTGAATGTATCGCCAGGGTATTTCTGCAGTCTTGATTATTCTACTCCTTGTTGGTTAGACACCAATCTCCCAAGCTTAAGCCTATGCCACCTCACTATCTGAATGTCTCTCCTGAAAATTTGTTTTCTGAAATGGGAATCCTGTCAGTAATAACAAATTCATCTATCTGTCTCCAGACTGGCTTAAGTGTCCTCCAGTCACTTAGTGAAGACCTGTGTTTTCCAGCCTTGATGTTACACAGTACGTCAGTCCATTCAGCTTCTCTCCAAGATGGTAACTACTTTCTGTTCCACATCTCTTACACGAGATCTTTGGATTACTTAAAAAAGTAAGCTGCGTCCTGTATATTTCCTTTTAAAACTTCTCTTTAGGAAAAAAATCAACTTATTGTGGGTACATCAGTGATATCAAACTCACTTCTCTTTTGTCTGACTGCTCTCTCCATCTTCTGTCAGTCTAAAAAGTGTAATTTTTTAAAGGATTGAAGGAGTTATATTAATATTTGTGTGAACCATTTTTCCTGCTCATTGTCTGTTCTTTTCTCCTTCCCCTTGGTGTCTGGTTCATCTTGACTGCTTTTAAAAATTCTGTTGCCTCTAGTGAGGGACTGCCAGATTAAACCAGTGAAGAGAACCAGGTGACTGTCTACTTTTATGAATATAGGTTGTGTATAATAAATTCAGGTTTTACATCTATGCAAATTAAATCATCATATGATTCTGACTACATGCATTTTTTATCAAATATGGCATATATTTCACGAATTATATTTAACTTGTAGTCATGTTGCAATTTTAAATACCTAACTAGGCGTTACAAGGTGTGCCACTAGGTCTTGGTAAATAGGTTTACAAACACAGAAGAAAGAGAAGAAATTTACCTTTTTTCTTGTATTCTTGGTAAGTTCAGTGAAAAAGTTTTTCCTGCTATAGGTGATAATATTAAACATCTCACATACTGTTTGTCTTTAGAGACAAAAATACATTTTGTTACTAGAAATGTAGAGATTTTGTAGGGGCCTAAACAGAACATGACCAGAATGAGGAAGTTTTAAAGCAACATGTCTTTGGTCTGGAGTTTACAACATCTAGTTAGTAGGGCTTTTTGCTAATGTTTCTATCATGGAGTGGAAGTCAAATGTCAAAATAAATTTTTTACTTCCGCAAAATTATATATTCACCTTGGGAATATTGTGAAGTGAAAATAAGATTTAGCAAAATTCTTTCTGTGGGATTTATCGACAGACAGGGCAGTTTTAGTGTCAAGCCCTAAGCCTTGCAATATGATTCCCAGCCGTAGGTGCACCATACTTTGAATAATCAGTCTGTCAGCTGAGCTATGACAAGGATTATGCTGTGAAGGTAACAACTCAATGCTTTCCATGTCAACTCTCTTTGGTAATTGCTGCTGTTTTTTCTTAAATAAAAAGATATTTTGGTGAGCACAAAGATGTCTCTGTCAATACTTGTGTTTTGATCAATAAGAGGATCTGGATGGTGTGAAATGTGGAACTCAGTTAGAATTGAAACATCTGAACAAACAGCTGTGATTCACAAAACCTCTGCTAAGCAGTTGCCTAAACCTCAAAGCACTACGTTTGCCTGTCATGATTCATGCCTTGGAGTTAGTTCCTTTTCCACCTGTGGCTTCCAAGTGGCTTTCCAGGAGTGTTCATGCCCACCCAAGTCCTCTGGACATCAGTACTGCGATATTCTTCCACTCAAGTGTCCTGGTCATCTTGGCCTCCTGGTCACTTCTGGAGTGTGCCCAGATTCCCTGACATGACTGGCTTTTTGACAAAGTGCAGCAGCGTCACAGCAGTAATGATAGGACTTATTCCCAGGACTATTTTTACTTTTTTTTTTTTTTTTTTGAGGGGGATGTTTTGTGTATTCCACAACAATTTAACATAGTGAAGACAGAAATAATCCCGAGAAAACTCAGTGTGTGCCCCAGCCCTGGGAATAACCTAAACATTAGATTATGATCTTGAATTCATTTGTGCTCAAGGGCGCTGTTTCAGCAGAAGGGTCGAGACTGCCTCTTCTAAAATAACCATCAGCCTGGTGGTCAGAGTCCTCCCTGGGGTGAGAGGAGTTGTGAATTGGGGCCTTTCAGGGCAGGAGAGATGAATCCCATGATTGTGTGAGTGCTCTAATCATAGAGTTGTTATATAGAGGGAGATGAGAAGCCAGCTTTTCCTCCAGCTATGTTTTAATAAAACATAAGTTTTGAAGGAAAGATCACAGGAACATATTTTCATAAAAAGAATCAGGGTGTAGATTCTGAGTGGATGGAGGCACCTCTCAGACAGCCCTGTCTTTAGAGGTAACCCTCAGGTAGAGCGCTGGCTTAAGAAAGAGGCAAGATTTTAGATTTGGGACAAACCTCATGTTTTCCCTGGTTAGCTCCACTCATCTTATGTTGAGGTCAAGACACGCTGTGCTGGCTGTTTTCCAGGCCACCCAAGTGTCTCCCTACGTATGCCACAGGAGGGTCACACTTTTAAACATGATACTGGATACCTGGTAGGGAACCATGGGATGAAAAATTTAGTTTTGGAGCACCAAAAGCCTTTATAGGGTTAGGCCATATAAATCAGTATCTGATAATTCATACAGTTGGTTTCATATTAACACCAGTACTTGATATCTGGTGGTAATGGTTCTCTGAGTAGAGTTTCTTGTCCATTTTTACTTTGTATGGCAAAGGACCGCACAGGAAACTGTTGGATTGCGTTTTATTTATAATGAAAATTCTCACTATGTTTCCCATTAGATGCTCTAATGGCTAGCATGGCTAGACACTCATATTGGTTTTGAGTCCTGTGGGATACAAGCTTAGAATTATATTTTTATGGAATTTATCTAAATTAAAATGGAACTACATATGAAAATTTTGACCTTTCTTGGGGAAAGTGTAATTATATTCAAAGATGCTTATTCCTCCTTTAAAAATAATTTCATTTTGCCTACTTGAAAACTTGCAAAATCAGGGGGCAGTATATTCCTCAAAAAATAGGTAACAACATGCCAGCAGTCCAGTGCACAGGTTTCCTCTGCTGTGGCATAACTGACTGCTTTTGCCACTTATAGGATGTATGGGCACAGTTGCTCAGGCAGTCTGTCCCATGTGTGTTCCCTTCCCCAAACCTGCTTGATACAACTGAAGAGGAGGTTACAAAGCTGCCCTGGAACCCTCCCATTTGTGATCCACATCCTACAATATGGATATTCTAAATATCTTGGGCTTTCCCTAGCTAACAAGCTGGTTATTCTGGCTATGCATAAAGATACAGATTTGGGTTTTAATTAACATCTGTAGTTTAATCAAACCATTTATGATCCTGAGAAATCTGAACTGTAGACTTTCCGGTTTTTCTGATGACAGACAAATACCATAAACAAAAAGGAACTATGGCTGTGGTAACTTTTGTGGAAACTTGAGAAGTCTGAAAACCGTATTTGTCAATGTCTGATGAAGAATTAAAAAAAATAATAGATAGGAGAATAAATACATTAGGGACTTCACAGAAGTTTTTAGTGTTTAAGTTTAAACAGCATTCTATGTCGTTTTACAGGGTCTAGCTCTCCTGCAGTGACAGTGATGTAAATCTCCTGCTAGGCCCAGTTTTATTATAAAAGAAGTTGGCCCAAAAGAGAAAATCTGGAATAAATTGCCGTGAAAGTGGATTGGCCTGTTTAGTCTGGTGACCCAGTGAAACAGTGGAGGACTTTATAATCTTCAGTACAGACAGGTCTTCATTGTTGAAGGAAGCAGGAAGTGCTAAGAGGCTATAATTGCATATTCTTTAATAAGAAATATAATTGTTGCTTTCTCCAAACAGATCTCAGACAGATTTTAATAGTGTGCACACATTGAGAAGCCTCTGAAACACACCCTTCTACACAAATTTGTTCATATACATTGATATATTCTAATGTGTTTACACCCTCTAAAAAATGTAGTCCCTGTAGAGCATTTCTGAATTGTAGGGTTCCTTACTCTATTTTTTCCCCTTTTTAGATTGACTATGATGTAGACAAATATAACTGAGCAAGATTCAGTAAGAGAAAAGAAGGTGCAGTAGATGTGTTTCTTTTGAGACTTTGAAATCTCTGTCTTGCAATAAAGGCTTGTCTTTGCCATGATTATAGTGGTCAGTCTTTACTACAATGTCAGGGCCTTGCCATCTTTCATTGTGCAGCATGTTCAAAAAAACCCCCACAAATAACTCAGATTTGTGTTTTGTTTTTTTCCAAAAAAATCAAATTAGGAAACTACATTTGTGAAGTAGTATAATTTTCTTTGTTGAATCTGAAGGTATCAAATCTTGTGTTAAACTAGTATTAATGTAAACCTTGGTCAACACATGGAAAAGCAGTGTTGTGCAAAGCCTATCATAACTACTGATTGTGAAGTCAGCAAAAGCAGACATGAGCTTTTAACACAGCTTCAGGTGGCTGAAATTCAGTTTCCCTCATTTCTTCATGCTCTATACTCTTGTTGTAGTCATTACAAAACAAATAGCTTTCTTAACTGGCATTAGGTGTATGGCTTTCTGTGAACTATGGTAACTGAGGCTTGAGATCTATGAACAATTGTTTAGTTTTCATCAAACTTCTTCAATGTGTAGATCTAAGCAAAATCATGCCATATGTTGAAAATGAGTTCAGTCATGACTGTCTTTCAGCAGCTGTACTAAATTTGTATTGTTCTGCAGTGCTATGTACAGCTTTTCTCAAAACAATTGAGATCACATATATATATTAAATTATTTTTATTACCATTGAGTATCATATTTCAAAAGCCTTGAATTCTTGTTTCTGTGAAATGGGAAGTTAGGAAAGTGCTAGTTTTTTATCCTGGGATACTCATAGCTTTGGTTTAGTTGAAGAAAAGATGCACCATGGAAAGATAGATTCTCCACGATGGCTGAAAATGTTAAAAGTTTCAAGCTCTGTACTCATAAAATCCCAAACAAATAACCAAACAACCCCTAACAACAAAAACAAAAATAAAAGTGCTGCATTCTCTTGTAAATTGTCCATCGGCTTTAGAATATAAATGCTTATCTGATAGTAACTTGTGTGAGATCATCAATTCCTTTTATACCTTCCACTAATCAATCACCCGCTGATAAAGGCTTCCATTGTTCAGGTGGCCTATGTGTGAGGTATTCCACTTTAGTTTAAGAGGGGTATTCAATATCATTTGCCTGATGCAGGAAAGAGTAGGACAGTCTACAGCATATTCATACAACTGGGGTTTAGGAAAAGATTTTATTAAAAAGAATATCTGCAGAAAGAAAAAAAGGATCAATACTGTTTGCCATAGTTAATATGATTTGTCTTTTTTAAAACTGCAAGTTAAGGTAAGTTGTATCTGGGCAAGCAGGAAAATGAAATCGTGGTTTGCTACTGCTTGGCAATATTCATGCAGTGAGTCAAGTCAACAATACTGAGGTTGAGCAGAACACAAACCAAGGAGGTTGCCCATGCAAATGATACATCCTGGTTGCTTCCTCATGAACTCTTCCATGAAATCCTGCTGCACCCATCTTGATTGCATATGCTAATCCTAGCTTCTTAATTGACTCATAACAGATTTATCTGGATTTCCAACTTCCTCTTCTCTTTAGAATGTTAATTAAAAGAAAAACGATTACATTTAAGATATTCATGACAGTAACAGAATTTTCTGCTTAGAGGCATTCGGGGCCAAATTTTGCTTTTATTTAGATAGGACTATTTAAAATCAATGAGCTTAAACTGTTTTGCACTAGGGACCTTTTGATACCCACACAGTAAAAAAATGGCCTTAGAAGCAATGGAAGACAGTTCATATAGTATATTTTCTAAATTTTACCTTGTACAGTAAAATTGAGAAAAAGCCCCCAACTTTTAATATAAAATATATATAAGAATCAAAAGCCAATTTGTTTGGATGAAAATGGGCTCAGAAGTGCTTATGTAGACTTGTGTATTCTCCCTGTCTTCCCCTAAATCACTCACTGTCACTATTAGGCCTGCAAAAGTAGGAAAAGGATACTCTCCGTATGGAATATGGAGATTTTGAGTCATGTCCCTAGTGTAAACAGGTAATTGTCCTTTGTTATTTCCTAAGCCAGATGCAGAGCTTGTTTATTTTTACTCAATATTTAGGAAAACTTTAAATAGTAGTTATGCTTTTTGTCATATGGACAAAATGAGATTTAATTAGAGAAGAAGTAGAATGAAAATTCTCTTCCTTTTTTTTTTTTTAAAAAAACCCCTTCATTCCTATTATGTACTTCTACAGGGCCTTTTTTTCCATGTTTTTGTTGTTGTTTTTGTTTTTGTTTCTCCTTAGCAAGGCACTTTGTAATCATGCTCTTGCTTGGTAACCCACCATATTGTTGTTGGTAATTTGGGGTTTTTTATATTCACTAGATTAAATCATACTATCCTATTTGGGATCTTCCCACCATTACAGCTTTTGCCACCCATAACCTTATTTTATGATCAAAGGGGAAATAAAGGGAAAGCAGTAATGTTAATAGGCTTTCCCATGCAGTCTCTCTGGGAATGGTCTTTTTATAAGTGTCTTGAACTTGACCTCTTCAGAAGGCCCAGAGGTCCAACACACATTTTTAAAGTTGCGTTTAAATTTTAATATTTTTATTCTGTGAAGCCATTTAAAACCTGGCCCTCAAAACACAAAGCATAAATCTTTCAGGACAGTCATACAGTAAAATTGATGTGTGCGGAAGAGAAATTCCGGAAAACCCCTACAGCTCTGTTGCTTTGCTTTTCATGTTGTTTTATAGATACGTTCCCTACAACACTACCAAATAATCAAACAAAATCCAATGAATAATATTGTGATTTCATCACTCTGGCATTTGAACTTGCAAATACAATTTAGCAATGAATTAGGAGAGGAAAAGTTTTGCATTGCCCCACCCTCATTATAAAAATGTTCTTCTGAGCCAAGCATTTGAGGCATTAGAAAGATTTACAGTAATAATATAAGTAGCAGTAATGAACTTGGGAACAAGGGAGTCTTGTAAGAGATTCTCAGAATGAGAGAGAGGTTTTGTAAGCAATTCTATCAACACTAAATAAATATTTAGGAAGATTGTCTTCTCTTAGTAAGTCTGTATAATAATTGTAGTGCTAATAGGAAGTATATGATTTGGATATGAGAAGATACGTATCTCTGAGTCCATTCAACTTGTTTGTGTAGGTGAATCTAGTTCTCATTAAAGGTACTGGTTTGACTGTCCTGATTGCTACAGTCTTCTTTCCATGAAAATGTCAGCTTTGTCACCTGTTGTGCAAGGTTTCCAGCCATCCCTCAGTTCATCTGAGGGCAGTCTCTTCTGTCTGAAGTCTCTTTTTTTGGGGATGGTCAACAAGGCAGCCAGATGTGACAGGGCAATTTGATAATATACTTGGAAAGGAAAAGAGCATGTGTTAAATAATTGAACTTGACCTGTAGGTGGGGGTCACACCGTTGCCCACCACTGTAATGTCAGTGTGCACTCCACAGAATTCATGTTTAATTTTCCTTTTACTTGTGCAACTTTCCTATCCTCCATTCTTAAATTCAAGTCTCTGACCATGCCAATAAACAGAGAAAACTGGAGAGCAGGGGAAGAAGGCAAGGCATGAGGGAGGTGGGTAAGAGTGGCTTCCTGTCTGCCCTGCCTCCCTGCTCAGTGTCCTGCTGTGAAGGGAGCAGCCAGGATGGAGCGTGACCTGTTGTTCCCGACACTTACCCTGGCTTCCCATGTGCATGGCTGAGCCGAAGATGTGGGCACAGAAACAGGGAATCCCGTTGAAATTGCTGGAAAAAAACTCTCATTAACTTAATGAGATTTGGAACATTACAAGGGAACTCCAGCTGGAACCAGATCTGAACCCAAGTGCGAAACATTCCTGAATACACTACCACAAACTTGTTTCAAGGGGAATATGTGCTCAGACATACAAATGGCTAGATTCTGATCTTGGTAATGCCAGCGTGAGTCTCTTGACTCATACAAACTGCACTCAGAGGACTAGCCCTGAAGACTATAAAATGAAGATGCACACATGCCACAGGAGACTCTGAAAGGAGGGTGGAGCTTCAAGGATTCAGCCACACACCTTGCTGGAACACCTTAAGACAGGTAGACCTGGCAGCAGTTGGCTGAGACGGGACTTTCATCCTGCATAATCACTACTTTCCATAATTAAGTGCAGAGTCTGACTGGGTTCACACTTCGTTGTGCTGCAGTCTAGCTATGCTCAGATCCTCAATACCAGACTTCTTGCCCAGCTCTCAACAAAAACACTCTGCTTTCATTTCTTTAAGATTAGTAGCTGAGCTGCCATGACTGTTGGGCTTCTCAGGGGGAAGAGGACTGCCTTGTGAATATCAAAAAGATAGATGGAGGAGAGAAGAAACAGATTCTCCCTTTAGCATAATGTGATAAGGCAGCAGGCTGGGCTCAAAATAGGCAGAGAAAGTGCTGAATGACCCATGTGATGACAGGCTTGGTGGCATTCTCCTGCGTGTATAGAAGACACTTGTTTTGTCCATATGTCTCCATACTGTAGGTGAGAAACTACTGTAGAGTTCTCCTGCAGTGATATTCAGACCACAAGTTTAGTCCGCAGGGGAAAGCCAGTCTGTTTCCATCTAGTTTATAAACTGTTGGAAAATGTCAGTAGAATAAAGATCTCTACGTTAACTAGTCTATATTCTTTTCCATCTGTGGAAGGACCAAAAGCTCTTGCTTCGAGCAAAGTTAATGTGAGATTTCCTTGGAATATAAATTGGCCCTTGATAGAGCTTTGACTTGTCACCTATTTAAGAGAGTTTTCATTATTTTCTGATTACTTACCTAGCGTTGCCAAATTTTACTTTTCTTTTATTAAGTAATTTAATACTCAGAGCTCACAAAAAACTAAACATGTCATCCATCTCTTTCATTTTAAGTGATTCAAAGCAAACTCCATTTCTTAAAGTAAATCCTTTTTTTTTTTTACATGGCACATCTGAACTTGCAGTGAGACTAATACCAAACAAATAAAAACTTTCTTTTTTGAAACTTTTCAACAAGTTAAAACACATCCAAAACTCCATTCGCAGTAATTGATACTAATTAAAATGCTGAAGCTGCATTAACAAGAAATGAAAAGGACTATTTTGAGTCTTATCTTTTGCAACCTGAATGTTTTTCATGCTCAGCTTTTCATAAATGTGGAAATATTATACCTTGTATTATTTCCGTGGAAAATGCTATTGCTGTTTGGCATTTTATGGGGTGTGGTTTATAATTTTATTAACACCATCTGTTGTTTAAAAGATAATATAGAATGTTTAAAAATTACCAAAAATGCTGGTGTACACAGAATCAGGAACAACATTTGCAATTTGCTCTTTGCCTGGCAATTTGTCTGCACATAAAGCTGATTCATATTGAAGACAGTTGAATTTAACTCCTTATGGTTCATGGAATGCTTTAAATATCTCCACTGGACTATTAGTACCACAAACACATTCTGTATCTGAAACATCCTTTCCTGCCAGATCTCCTTAAAAATGCTGAAGGGTAAGAAGGAAAATGAAAGGCCATATTATGAAAGGGCTAAGGACCCTGAAGATCACCCTCAACCAGAATTGCAGAATTACATATCTTTGAAAGGGAAAGGCGGGCCAGCAAGATGAATGAGAAATGGATTCATTTGCGTGACTTATGTTTCTGCTAGAAACACTTAGGCACATCTAAAGGCAAAAAAAGAGTTTTTAATTACTGAATAAACCTTTTTTTCCTGAAGCTGAATGGAAACACAGCATCATGGGCAGGTGGGTCTACACATTTCACTCCACCCACAGCCTGAGAGCAAAGCCAGTTAAAATACAAAGGTAGGAGAGGTAATAAATACAGGAGATAGAGGATGCCTGAGTGAACTTGGAGAAAGATCAGTGCTACAAGACCAGGAGAGATGCCTGTGTTTGGCCTGGGTTTTGGCCAGGTGGAGAGCTGTTTCAGCTTTGCTTATCAGGCAAAGCATCAAGGCCTTCTCGTATCTTTGTCTATTACCTAATTGCTTGAAATAAATAGCCAGTTGCATTTAGGGAGAAAGGAGAGACAAAACACTATTAGGTAAGAGTTTGCCAGTCACAATTTGAGTCTTCTGGATTTATGGGCCAGAGACAATTGCTCTTTTTGCTAGAGATGTACAAAAGAGAAGATATATTCCAGCATGATCCCACAAAATAAAATTTGTAACACTTTAGCTTCCAGCTACAGATTTCCTATCTGAAGAGTATGCTGAGGAGGACAAATCCTCCTGTTACCAAGGAATAGAAAATCCTTATCATGGAAAGGCCCATCAGCCTGTTACTATCTGCCAACATAGCTATTTTGGACTGACAAAAACTACATTTCAAACCAACAAGAATCCAGGTGACAGACATTTTATTTAGCTCCATACCATAACCTTATCTATAAGGAAAAATGGACTAACATAGCTATTCCGGGGGGAAAAGAAAAATGTTCTACCTACTCCTATACAGTATTCATATTCTGGGGTAAAAAGCCCAAGTCCCAAACAAACAGACAAAAACTCCTGCATGGGTGTATACACTTTATCTTGGAATTAGACTGAATTTTATTCTAGAATAATTATTCCACTACTCACAATGCACAGTAATTATTCCCAAATAAAGTCTTTTTTTTTATTGCAATGAAGTGTCCACAGGGAGCTATCACAGAGTAGTTATCCTGGAATTGCTATGCTGCTTAACTTCCCCCGTGTAGACAAGCCTTAAGAAATCATATCCAAAAGAAGATCAAGGAGCAAAAAAAAAGTGTCTGTGCATGTGTTACAGCATAAAGTGTGAGTGTTAAAAGTTATACATTGTAATGTAGGTGCTGTAAACCACGTATTTATCCCAGGAAGGTACACCATAATAGCAGCAGAAAAGGATTTTGTGCAAAAGTGTAATAAGAATTCACGCCTTTTCTTTTTTCTTTAAAAATTACTTTCAAATATTTCAAATTGAGCTTTCATCTTTATTCAATGAAGATGCACTGTTTACTCAACAATTTTATGGTATTCCCTCTCTGGATCTGCTGGAAAGGTGTGATTAACAGCGATGTTCAGTCTTTTGGAATACGGTAGCCTCGATATGGTGCTGGGTCGTAACTCCTTAAATGAGCTGAAATACTCAACTGTGGCATGTGCCTCAACAACAAATTAAGCTCAAGGACAAGAATGAAGAATGTTTTATAAGATGAGCTGGTACATCTCCTATTATATTAATACTTTACTGAGATGCACAGTGCAGTCCACCCTCTCTCTTGCTTCAGGTTGAGTGATGTATTCATCTGTATTCATTGTATTTAGATCATGTTTTCATGCTCTTGGAACTTGTTAAAAAAAAAAACCCATAAAAACTATGTATAAGTCACAAGACTTCTGGAGTTTGTGGTTCTGAGTGGAAATCTGACTATTCTGTCACTTTATGTCACTCCCAAGGCTTCTCGATCCAGACGATCATCTTCTCTGATTCTTGTCATATCCTCGTGAGAGAGGTACCCTTGCAGTATCCCTCGACTGTCTCAGTCTCATCCCTGGGGCACAGAGTGTGTGACATGCCATTGGACTTTTTCCCACAGTCACTGTGGTATCCCTGGTAAACCCATTCTACCACTTGGTACCATGTACATGTCCCACCAATACGCACACATGCCGAAGCATAGGGTTGGAGAAGCAGGGAAGAAGAACAAAGTGTTCAAGCATAAGGTAGAAAGTGCTAGCTCTGTTGGGAGCATCAAAACCCGTTGACTCGGCACCATATCTCGGCACCATATCTCCTGGCCAAGGCCCCTTGACAAGCACCATGTCTGATGCACAGCACCTGGCTGGTAAGAGCTGCTGCCTCCAAGCCCAGATCCAACATTCCCAGATGCTCTGGGTACATATCACTAGCCAAACAATGCTCTCTCTGTGAGTCTTCTAGACAAGGAATGACTGACCCTGAGCTGTAATTTTGGGATAGGTGGAGGAGCACCACTGTATTTTGTTTTGCCCTTTTTTTTATTATTCCTGGAGCAGGCAGGTTGCCCATCCTAGGGCAAAGGCTGGTAGGCACTGTCTTCTGGAAGGTCACCAGGTAGCCCTCCCCAGATTAGGGGATAGCAGCTTGTTGTTTGCAAATCCACTGGCCTTCCAAATCCAAGCTCTGTAAGGTGTCTGCCAAGCCTTGCTGTGACCTTAGGTGCTGCCTCAGTAGACACGGCTCCAGCAAGAGGAGAGCCATGTGCGATGCCATCTGGACCCATGCTGGCGAGGTGACCCTCCCTCCGGCACTCTGGTTGTGGACACCTGTGCCTGTATCTGCCTCCAGAGCCCCAGCCCCTGCTCCTCTCAGATCTCTCCCTGGGAACTACTCAAGCATCTCCCTCTGCCTCTCCTCTCCTGTGGACAATGGTGAAGAGCCACGGCCTGCCCACTCCAGCTAGTCCAGGGCTCAGCAGCATGCACAGTCGGGATGTGGATCTCTGTGGTTCCTGTACAAGGATGGTGGAGATGTCTGTGCAACCTCCTGGGACCCCTACTTGCCCCTGCAGCCACATAGTGGATGTAGGCACCACTAGGGACTGACTTGTCCTTTGCCACAACAGGTTCTTGCAGCTCTCCACAGCTGCTCCAGAAAATGGGGTGGAGGGGGGGAATTAGCCTTAATGTCCCTTTAATTTCAGTCAGTTTGAGAGGACACTCTCAGCAAGTATACATAAGTAATAGTCTAATAATCAGTATTGAAAAGAACATATCAAATAATGTAGGGATAATTTCCTAAATATAAAAACACTTTTCTTGACTTCACATTTGGAGAAATGTAGAAAAAAAAAAGACGCACCAAGAAAACCAGTTGGGAGGGGTTGTTTGTTTTTGTGAGTCTTCTAGCTCCTGTTGTGTTTTCATCTTGCTCAGCAGGACTGCCAGACCTTTCTCTTCATGTTCCGATACTTCTCCTTTGAGATCTAGATGAAAAAAGTAATAGCAGAAACATTTGAATTTTTAAAAAACATATTACTGAACTTTTTTTAAAGAATTGTCAGTAATGTTTGGATTCAAATTTGAGAGCTGGCTCATGAATCTCATGCTGGAGTGATAATATTTGTATTTTTTTGGCACCAGATACTTGTTTCTATTGCTTTCAACTATTTTCAGGCAGGAAAATAAAATATTTGTGCTGTTTCTGATAATCAGCCTGTTCTTGCACACTTTCTTAATTGTGATATTGCTAAGGATAATCTTGTTACCCATTCAAACACCACGAGAAGATGTCCCAGTTAATGCCTTTGCAATAAATAGGGCAGTCTGTCCACAAACATGGAGGTATTCCCATATTGGCTTGCACTTAGTTTATGGTCTTTGTAGTTTTTCTTCCTGCAATCATGATCATTAGCACTAGAAAAATGAGCTACACTACAACCCCAGCTAACTACTGTGTTTTAACACATTTTAAATAAGAGTAGTGCTGCTTAAAACCATGTCAGCAGGTCGCACACTGATGGGAATATAACTCACCTTTTTACTCTGTAACACTTGTATTACTGTCCACTCAAACCCTTCTCCGTCGTGTCCTATATACCTCACCTTATGAGCAGCTTGCCCTCAGTTCATCAGCCACTGTGACTCTAATAAAAAGAATGTCATATATTTAGTCATGAATTCCCTTGTCTTGTTTCCCCTCACTGTTGGGGTTTCTCTGTCACATCTTTCCAAATCTAAAGCCTCAGCAAAAAAAAAGTGAATAAATGCTTTTCTTTGTTTTAAAGCTTGGTTCTTTTTGTTCTGCTGCAGATCAAGGAAGTATATAATTCTGACACCTTAAAGGTCCAGGTAGTACACAGACCTGTAAGAGAATACCTGCTGTGGTTTACCTTGCATGACTGAAAGGAAAGGTCTTTTCCTTCCAGCACATTCCCTGCATTTCTGTAGGAGGCTTATTTTGCAATTGCAACTTCTTTTGGGATTCATGTCCCCAACAGTCTTTTGCAAAGAAGTGCAAGGTGATCAGCCTGATATCTCTGACTCTCTAGTTGCATCAGGGGTGGTGGTGTATATGGAATGATCTTGGCCTCGTGAAGATAAAGATGAGGATTGCAGCAGAGACTATATATACATTTTTTTCTGTTTTGATCCCAAGTTGAAACTGGTTAAGAAAAGTCAGCCTCCATTTTCAAAGAGGTGAATGACTGGGGTAAATTGGTGGCCAGGAATCCCTTGGTGATGGACCTCACACAGTTCATGTCCATTCTTAAGTTCTGCTTGGCACTTAATGTAAAAGAAAAGCAAACAAACAACCTTAATTTAACTGTGATGTTTTTCCAAAACAGTGTGTTGCCATGTAAATCTACTGGCCCAAGGACAGTTACAGAGGCTGCCTATGTAGCATAGCTGTGTGGAGACACCATAGTCCCTATGGACTGTCAGCCACAGAGCTAAAAATGGGATTAACCCTGGCATGGCAACTCATGTACATTAAAGTATATTGGTTTTGGGGGAATGTCTGTTACACCCTTTATTCCTTGTTACTCTTGATGTTTCACCTCCTGATACTGAGGTGTATCAGAGTATAAAAATAAGCTTCTTTTGTGCACTGGACATAAACAGAATCGATTTAAATGTGCCATTTCAGACTCAACAAAAAGTCCCTTGAGGTTTAGCTTTATCCAATGTGCGAACTTTACCCAAGACCCATGGTGCTGACAATTCTGTATGATTCATAAAGAAACATTCTGTTTACATATCAGCATAAGCCTCAAGAAGTAGAATTTAAACGTGGCTTGAAATATAGGACAGAAATTGAATGTAATAATGAAAAGCATTTGATGTTCCCATAAAAGTAGCAGATACAAGGTCAGCAAGTGAAACATGAATATGTGTACTAATAACAGTGCTTCAGTCAGGCTCCCAATTCCAAGTTTTTGTTCAGAGGCTTGTGACTCATTTATAAATATTTACCAAGGTGGCAAAACTGGCACCAGGAAGCTTGCACTTAAAAGACCAGGTTTTTCTAAACAATCATGTTATCAGAAGAATAGGTGTTCCATCTTGAAGTTTTGTGAAATCATGTAGGAAATTTCTAATCTGAGTTGGAGTATCCTAACGCAGAACATGCACAGGACTGCAAAACAACACATGCAGAAATGGACAGTTTTACATTTAATTTACTTTGTTTTCTTAAAACCAAACTTGGGTTGAAATAGATTTAAAAGAAGAAAATAACCAGCTTTCAAATGTTTAAGAATAATTTAAGCATAATTCTACTTAAAGCCATCTATCTTGAAAATGGTCCAGTCCAGAGCTAGGAGATATCTCTACATGCCACTCCTGGCTTTGCAGCTAGTTGAGTCCTGAATTTTCAGGAAAAAAAATATATGTGTTATTATAAATCTCACAAGCGTTATTTCACTTGGAAACACATTTGAAAGAACTGTGTGTTCTCAGAAGTGTAGTCACATTAGTAGTAGTTCATTAAATGGTTCTAACTTTTTGAAGCGTGTTAAGTCTGCAGTATCTATTCATGTGAGGTAAAATTGCAGACTGAAAACTTGTAGATGTCTGATAGTACAGAAGTTACTGTTGTTATAAATCAGTCTTTTCTGTGGTTAAATGATAGGGTGGAGAAGAGTGAGGGTGAAGCAAGTAACTATCTTTTCTCTCCATCTAATTTGAGGGAATATTAAAAGATGAATGAGAGTAGGATTTTTTAAATTTTACAGCAGCTCCACAGCTCTCTGAGTATAGCTATTTTATTTACTTTTTTTAACTTTCTGATAAAATGGGACTCTATTGCAAGAATGCTATGTGTAAGATACTGCCTTTTCAGAGGCAGCATTTTCCTAGACTGAAAAAGCAGGATTTCCAAGCAGCATCAGATGCTCTTTGGGAGCAGAATCCTGGCTCTCTCTGCTCTACCTCCCATATGTCGGCTGCTCATGTTGTAGGACACTAATGAACTCTAATAGACCTTAATGATAAGGAAGTTCTGCTGAAATCAAAGGTAGACACAGGGCAGCACCACTTCTCTCCACAGCAGGACAACAATCAGAATTGATGCGCAAATGGCCACTGGCAGATGCTTGTTAAAGATCGATGACTTTTCCTTTTTTTTTTTTTTTTTTTTTTGGCAGTCCTTGGTGGCTTTCTAATTTAGATGACAAAATGTAAATAGGAAATGAATCTTTTAGTTGTAGGCCTGCACATCCATGATCCTCACTTTTAAGGAACAGCACATGGCCAACATTTCTGAATATTTAAAAGATTTTATTTCGGTATCTCTTTTTGGGAAGCTGTAAGAGTGTTATCTGATTTGCCATGATCTGAGAAATTGCATCCATGAATTGCCTAAACTTTTTCCTTTTTTCTTTTTTTTTTTTTCTTCACAACTCTATATTTATTATTTAACTGCTGTGGAGCATTTGGTCAAATAGTAAGATCATATTTACATTCCAGCAGAGATATGTGGCCTCAGTCAAGGATCAGGGCTAGATGGTGGGGGTTTTTTTACAAGTTGTTTTGGTTTTGTTAAATTAATAGGAAAATAGATTATTCTGACCCAGAAAGTTTACAATCAAAGTCTACATCAGGATACAACAAGGTGCTGAGACAGATAAATAGGCAGTAAACATGTTAAGAGGAAAAGGAGGAGAAGAAAAGCATATTTTTGCCATGAGAAACAGTAATTTCCACTCTTTACCTGTTTGATCACTGTTTCTTCTGGGATATAGATTCCAGGAAAGACTATCTGCAAGTGAATGAGCCCTCCATCCTGCAAGCACCTGTGCAGGTGACTAAATCCATACATTTGCTTTAGAGGATTGAGACTCCAGAGTTTAACACTTTTGTAACTTCAACCTCATGTTTGATTCTGTTTTTTGACTACCTTCTTATCTAGCGTCATAGTGACAAAAAGGCAATCAGGCATTTCTGCTTTTATATTTACAGTAACTTTGAGTGATCATATGGGGACTCACACAGGAAAGCATAACTTACTTTGAACCTCCTACCCTTTCCTCATGTATGGCTTAAAATAAGTAGGCACAGTTATCAGACTCTTGTCAGGACTTGTAACTTGTCTGCAATAACAAGGTTAACCAGCAATAGCTGTCTATGCTCTGTGGTTGCATGCCAGTAAAACACTGACAAATTGAAAACTGTAATGAGAATAAACACATTATGAATATACCAAGCACATTGACACTTTTACATTAGGAACTGCGGTCATGGTAAGTTGCCTTGTCCTAGCCAACCCCTGCCTTTTGAAATAGGGTCCCATTTAAAACTTATCAGGTGCTCTAAAACAGTGGTAATAAATGTGTCCCATGTGCCATAATCCTGTGTTTTCAAGACGTGGTTTAAAATGATTTGCCTGCTTGGTGTATTCCTACTTCCCTCAGTAAACAAGATTGAAAGTTAATAACAAGAATGGTTTCATAAATGAAAACATAAATTGTCATGGAGCTGAATAGAGTTGTAATTTATAGGCAATCAGAATTTTCAAGCAATAATTGTTCTATTATTTCTGTTTGGGTTTCTTTTAGATTTTTTTTTCCCCCTGCAGATATGATTTGGCATGTGTTGATTAATAAAAGATTCACTGAAAATCATTTTCCAGCACTGGATTCTCCTAAAATGTGCTCGGTGATGTTCTGTAAATCACGTAGAGGATTCTACAGACAGGAAAGCGTGACTTCCGGCCTTGGTACATAGCCCATACACAGGTAGCAAGGATGCAAAGAGTGCATTAGTACACTAGGACTGAGAGCTATAGGTCTGAGTTTGGCTCTTTGTGTGTCAAAGTGGAGTGATTGGGTTGTTTGATTCCCTTTTGCTGCTTGCATTGTTTCGGAGCGCAGAGCAGTCGCAGGCAGTCGGTGCAGTGGGCAGCCCTGGCACAGAGCAGCACAGCTCTCAGCAAGCAGGTGTGTCACAGTCAGGAGCGAGCTGCATTGGCAGTGCCGTGTGGGGAAGTTTGTGCGGCGATTGCTAGAGCTGGCTGGAGCAGTCATTATCTTTCCGCTTTATGTGCGCCTTCTCAATGACTGTTTAATTTCCTCCTCCGTCCTACCCCTCCAACAGGTGAGGTTTGGCCAGTACTCCTAGGGCTCCTGTCACACAGGAGTGGAGTGGCAGGGTAGGAAAGAAACTTTGGACCCTGAACTAATTCAGGTAACCCAGGGTGAAGCTGCTAGTGGCTGGAAAAGGAAGCAAGTGCTTTTGAGTCTCCAAAGCTGTTTGTGTTGCAGAGGATCTGCTCCCAGCTGAGCCTTGGCATCCATGCAGACAGGCTGCCTTGTGGGTGTCCTAGGCAGCCCAAGAACTACGGCACTAGCCTTTGTTGTCACTCAGATTTGGGGAGCAGGATGTCAAAAAGGCAAAGGAAGGAGGTGGGGCCATAGACCTATTATCCTTCCCTATCAGCCTATGGAGCTGGGCCAGTACCTGAGGGAACAGTGTGGAATGAGATTGCTCACCTCCCATGGAGAGAGGGTGCATGCCTTGAGACTGTAACTGGGTGGTTTTACTATCCTGCCAAAAATTCAGAAATTTCCCTCTTTATATCAGGATGAAACAAGTGTTCTAAGGCAACTCTGGAGAAGCCAGTAACCTAGAGGATATTAGGACACTCACATGGAAGACAAAGACCCATGCTGCAAGCCCTGATTTTACTTAATTCTAATCGAACATTTGAACCTGCCAGAGGCCATGTACAAAACATGATCCCTTTTCACCATCTTTTCAAGGATGGGATTTTCCCCACCTCTCTGCACAAATCTCTTCTCCGTCCCGTGTGAATTGCTTACACGGGAGAGAGGCCCAGCAGAAGAGGTGTGATACAGCAGCCTATATTAAGACAGCCTGTAGCTGCAGGCTTCAGCATCAGGCAGTTTTGCCATTGCTTCACTTCAATAGAGTTTCCCTCCTGGGGAAGGATGGGAGTCATCAGAGGGAAACGGACTGCACCATTCCACAACAGTAGACTCAATCCCATCTTAGTCTTGGTGGCAGGGATGAGAGGTCACTAACACTCAGGATGTGTATTTGCAAGGGTGAACAGGCAAGGCCACCTGTCTCTGTAAATACTTTCTAAGGGCTGTGATCACGTTCTCTAACGTCAATGCCCTGAACTAACTGATGCAGGTACCTACATATTCCTGTGGGTTATCCAGAGAAATTAGGCTCTCGAATCAGTTGCCTGGACAAAGGAGATATCTCCTGTCATCTGCCTAGCCTGCAACTGCTGCAGCAGAAGGGTACAACTGTCCTGTAGTGCCTGTGTTACACCTGGCAGCCTTGGGCTGTTATCTTGGCTACCCCAAATTATTCCAAGAACTTGAGGCTTAATTCTGAAGAAAGTAATTGAATCCTGGGCTCCTACTTTTAATTACTTTGAATTGCAACTGGTCTAAGTGTCTGAAGTAAAGCATGCCGGTATAGTGATATGAAAATCTCCTCCGTCACTGGGGCCTCTGCAGATCAGCTGGGAGCCCTAATCTTACAGTCCTGTCACCCTTGAAAAGAGCACAAACTTGATTTAGAAAACTCACACAGGAGCTCCCATCAATACTGGGCTCTGCTGGATTTAGACCATGTTTCTATCATATCTCATCTCTCCCTGGTGATTGATGATTGATTCTGGGTGACAGCTGACATTAATACAATTTCTTGGACCACCTTCAGATTTGGCTTCTTCAACAGAAATATGGTATTCACTTTTTTCCCCCCAATCAATAGAAGTAAATGCTTTCCACTTCAGTAATTTACAGACTCAGATAGCATTGAACTGGCTCTTGAAAAATACCAAATGAAACAGATAAAAGTGTTGAAGTAACAATATTCATCTACTCTTTTTTCCTTCTCAAGGTGTTAACTATAGAAACGATGCTCTTGAATAATTTTCTTGTGAGAGAGCTGAGGTTTGAGATTTTATCCCAGGAACAACATTCCTAAGAAGTCTAAATTGTTTTAACTACCTGTTCTGTCAGGTCATCTGCCATATTGATGTGTTTGGCACACATGTAATCTTTGTTGCAGCTAAAGAAAACATTTTCGGTGATCCTCTGCTTTTCTAAGGCACTGCCTTTGGCTACTCTTAGTAGCCAAGCTAAGGGTAAGACTGTGCTGCAGACAGCAGCATTGCATGGAGCTGTGCAATAATGCAGAGCTTCATGGAGGTTAATCTACTCTGAAAATAGGCTTTGGCTGAACAAGCCAATAGCCACTGTCTCCTATTCAATTGATATGATTTAGTCCAAAACCAACTGTCAGTCACAGTAGGGGCTGTGTTACTAAAATATCAGTGCACTGTCAAAAAAAAAAAAAAATGCTTCAGGTACATGGCAAAGTGGTACCCACTCAGCACTTTGCTATAATTACATGGATGTAACTAACAAGGGAAAAAGTGTTGTAAATCTTCTTTTCACACAGTCTTTCACTGTCCTCTTGTCTTTAACCAAACAATGGTCACAAAAGGCCTGGAACCTAGATTAAAACAACCAGAGTCACAATTCAACATTTAAAAGAAATAAACTCCATTAGTAAACTTAAATGAAAATTGACCTTCTTAAACTGTCTTTTTAATTGATATTTTCTTTCCAACTTTTAAAATTATATTAGCATTTTGTAAAGATTTTTGATAAATATGGATGTGGGAAAGAAATACTGCCAAGGTATCTGCCACATATAGCTTAGTAAAACCATGTGCGTATTCATGTCAGAAGGAGAAATATACTACCTGGCACCAAGGCAAAGAGTTTGCAGAAGATACAAGTGCTCTAATCTGAGTTCAAAATTTTTTTGATTTAAATATTGTTTTGTTCATGTTAGATTAGGTCTTAGAAGTTATGGCTGAGAACAAGACGCTAATGAATATGCAAAGAGTAAAATGACACTCTAAAGAAAAATTTATTATTAGAGCTCAGCAATAAATGATTTTGAAATGGCACTAACATTTTAAAAAGTTGTATTTCTGTTCCAGAAAAAGCTGAACTGTCATAATCTGAAACAGGGAAGCATCTTAGTTACTATACTGCATCGTAGATAAGCCCTTCTCTGCTCCTCCTTTACTCTAAGCTGTGGTAGGCTTATAAAATTTCCTGCAATCTAGAAGAGTTCAGTAAATCTTGGGTTTATTTTCTGTCTTGAAAGATATAGATCATCTTTTGCTCTTCTCCTAAAATCTCTGTAGAAAATGATGGAGGTTTTCCCTCCACTATTTTTTTGTAGCCAAATAAGTCCCAGCTACCCACCGTGTGGGAGGAGAGACTTTAAAACATAAAGATGTTAATACTACACCACACTATCTGATAGTGAAGAAGCCGAAAGAAAGAGATGGTTGGAACAACACTGGTGAAAGGTTGCTTCAACTCAAGCAGAGGAGAGAAAGTTGTCCAAGTAAGTGAGTGGAATGGAGAAGCAGATAAGAAAATGATGCTGAAGCTCCCTAAGCTGCAGGAATCAAAATGAAATTTCCTCGAATAAGCTTTTTGTAACTGCTCTCTAGTCCAGGAAACTTTACAGACTGAAAGCAGAAAGTTGCAATATTCAGGTTAAGAGCCAAAACCCCCTGTTGAGACTACACTTTCTATCAGAGCACTTTTGATGATTTTTTTCTGCTAGCATCTGGTCGCCTAGTCTTTCACAGACAATTCTTAAATTGTTCTATCATAAATAGCATAATATGCATTTAGTAAAAGTAACAGAATTACAATACAGTGCATGTTACACAAATAATTTGGGTACCAAATGCCACTGCCGGGTTATTGAAGGACTTGTGTCATTACTTACCATCTTCTCTTTTTGCATGACACCGAGCACTGCTTTTAAAAGTTATCCCTGCCAAGCACTTAGGAGACATTGATTATTGGGAAATCTGCTTATTCTCTTGTTCCCTGTTTCACTTGTATGAAATGCACACTTTTTCATTTCTATTGTTTAGTATTTTTTCATCAATCTATTTAAACTAGGCAGAGACAGCTTTAGCAAGCAGCAGTAATATGTAAGAGGAATAAATTTATCTTTCAAAAACTTACACTTGGTCTTGCATGTTTTCTTGTTATTAAGGTTAACTCTCACTCTCTTTCTTTTTTTAAAATACTCAATATTGCATTTTTAGATATCCTGCCAATCTAGTTTTAACTTTAGAGTGTCAATTTTTACGTCTCACTCAAAATTCCGTTAGTTTATTCTCCACAAACTTAAAATCATCTTCATAATATTTAGTCCCCTTCTGGCTGTAAAAAAAAAATCTATGAATTGAAAAAAGCATGATGCACCACTCTGTAATGCTTAACAGTAGTGTTTTTCTGATAAAACAATTAATCATTTTGTCTTATTTATTTTAAATAAAATAAGCATTAAATTGGTATTCAAGAGCTCTGCAAGAATTATACTTCAGTTGTAGACAGTCAGAAGGGATATTTTTACTGGGATCACTTCAGGGATCTGGTTTATTACACAGCCCAACATCTAGTTGTGTTGGCATGATCAGGGGGAGGCAAACTGTGAAGTGGGGAGGGGGAAGGAGGAAATAGAAAGTTTCTTCACTGCCAACTCCTCTGTATCATTTAATGACAACTTGCATCCCTCCCCAGTTTTTTTGCACCTGAACTCTTCTACTCCAAAACAAGGGTTACTTTTCATAAAGTGACCATCTGAATTAACTAGGGAGGGCAGTTGAGAATGGATTCTACTTTCATTAACCTTTTCGCAGTGAGGATGCAGTTTTTACCACAAGTGCTACGTGCTTTTTCACAGCTCTCCCCACACATCCACAAGGTCAGATGAAGTTTTTCTCTGATTCCTGGGAACAAATCACAAGGTAGCCAGCTCATCACACTTTAGCCCATTTTTTTATATATAACTTTTATCTGTAAGAACAAGGAGGAAAAAAAGCCTTCATTCTTGTGTTGGTTTGCAATATGGTTCTCAGAAAAGCATAGTTTAATCTCAGTCGTCAAGTATTGGTCACCAAGACTAATTTTGATGTGGCCTCAGGGTTTCCACCTCTCAAAGTTACTGATTTAATCACTGTTTGCCCTTCACAGACATTTGGAGGAGAAATTTTACTGTAAAATCCCTAAGAATGGCTTAACCAACAACATGTACAGCAACAGTGATGAGCATCACAGAACAAGCCACCTCTGACACGGATGAAAATATCTGCTTATGGATTACACTTTTTGGACGTTGTGGACACAAACAGATGGCTGTTACACTGTCTTTTTTTTCTGGTAGGTTGCTTTTTTAAAATTGTGTACATGACTTTGTGTATGTAAAGTACTTTTACTGCCACTGTTTATGGGAAGCACAGGAGAGAAAGAACTTTTCAGAAAGAAACAGGACAGAATTTATTCCCTGTATAAGAAACTACAAACTTGTTGGCATTTAAAGAACCTGCAGGATGCCTTTAAATGAAGCTGCGAAACTTGGAGAAACTTTAATTTTATCAAGGGCTGATGACACTTGAAACTTCTTGCAGCAACTAGAGATTCACAGGAAGATGGTGCTGTCTTTGTGTTTCTTGGTGAAAAGAACATGTAAATATGGACATAGTTCATTACTTTTAAAAGGCTTACTTTTAAAAGAATTATCACATTATTTCAACAACTAAGTAGCTCCTCACAAATATGGTAAGTTTAGGCATTTGTTTAACTTGCTTCAAGTATTTCTGAGCCTACAGTTTTTCAGCCTCTTTAAATCAATGAAAAGCCTAACAAATTTGTTTTTTGAAAAAAACAATTTTTCCCTTGTGTTGTACCACTACCACACCTTTCATTTAAAATCAAATAGCAACTAGATTTTACTGTGAATATTTCTTTACTATCACCTCCTTTTTGTTTTATTCCTTCCTTGTGTAAGTGGAAATGAATGTTGGTAATTAAATGTTGCAATAGTATTACTGGCCTTTGCAATGCTGAAAAATGCTGGTCTACATCACCTAATCACTTTCCAAACCTAGTGGTTGTGATTCACAGTAAAAATTATTCAGATATTCCCAGAACACCTTTCACAAGCTAGCAGCATTATCATGATAGCAATAAAACCAGCTCGATCTGTTCTGGTTCCTATTGTTAGAGTAAACACATATGATATATATAGACACACAGTCTGGCATTTCCAGCATAGTGTGATATAAGTGGGTCAACTGGATTCACGTTCTCCTGTAGCAGGTGAAGTACTAAATGATCTGTATTTACTACCAACTGACAACACAGGGATGTGGACATGTGGCATATCATGGAAAGAATATTATTCACTTCCTCATGTCCAAAAGACAGCAGAAAAGACATGTAATGAACCTTAGCTGCTCAATGCACTGAGCAAACTTTTGGGAATGTGAGTTTAACACCACTAAATGCATTTCCAACCCAAGTAATATAGGAGACAGGCAGAGATGAGGATATAGGTGCAGTCTGGTCATGGTAAGGCCAAACTGGGACTGAGCTGTTACTAACAGTGTCTCACTTCTCTTCCTCATAAAACTAAAAAGCTCTTCTTTGATGCATGCTGTTGCAGGCAGCTTTTTGATTACTTGCAGACTAAGATTATGCCATGTGTCTTTTCCAGTGATTACAGTTCTTTAGCAACTGTAATTCAAATTTGATCCTGAACACATATGGGTAAAAATATGGTTTTAAATGATTTTACACCATGCTTCTGTAAAAGTTTAATATGCTATGTTAAGGTTGCAGGACTAATGACCATTCCTGTTTTTCATTGCCCTCTTTTGTTCTGGCATGTCTGAAACTACAGCTAGATCCCTAGTCTTCTGAGGTCTGTGAGGGTCTTCCCTTGGCACCAGAAGACTTTGGACCAGTTGTGTCAGTTTGTCAAGAAAAGAACCCTATCCGTTGAATTTATCAGTGCATTGGTAGTGCTCAGTAAACAAGGTGAGTTTGCTGTGTCAGGGACAGACTGTTGTGAATTCATAACTGTTCTCAACTGCACAGTGGAGACCTTGTTCAAATCGTGGTTCTATGAATATGACAAAGAGTAAGTGAAATTAAAACTCTGAAACTATGCAATTAATTTCTGTTCCAGAGAACTGAGACAATCCAAAAGAATGGGTTCTCAAGTACTGAGGTGACCAACAATTCTAAAATACACCAACATGCAAGCTTTTGCTGAGTAAATTATAAACTTCCACGCTATTGCAGAATGACTGTCAGTTCCTGCCTCATAACATCTGAACTCCATTTTTTTGAAGAGTTAATCAAAGTACACCACCAAGAATAAGTAATTCCAAGAAGTACCATCAACGAACTCATTTGAACCCAGCCCAGATGCTGCCCTTCAAACAAATGCACCGCTTATTTCAGGTGCTCTCCCATTTCTCTTTGTCCATCACACCTTTCTGGAGCAACTGTCACAGCTACAGAAAAGTGCAGAGAAAGGCTGACACCAAAGATGTAGTATTCCTTCCTCAACGTGCTAATTTTCTTTTTGCTTTTACACACAGTGGCCGGTATACAATTTGGCAGTCTTGTGTTTCTGGCTTGGTTTTAGATCACCTATGGTTAGGGTCATGGATATTACAATGAAATAGTAGGTTTGGTTTGTTTATTTGCAATGTCTTTTTCTTCTGGTCTTTTTTCACTAAATTAAAATCTCTATGCCCACAGGCAAGCTAGTAACTTTCAATGGGAAAGTAACTTTCTGTCAGTAGTTTTTTGCATTTCTTCACTTTAAAAAAAAAATGTTATGAAAAGAGCTGCAAACCCCTCAGCTGCTTGCAAGGGAAAGACATTGTAGTTTTGATTCCTTCAACAGAGAAACAATTCTTTGATATTTGCACTATTCACAAGGAGTTCATTAGTGTAACAACAGCACATCCTGTGAATCACACCCTAACCTTGTCAATTTTTTTTACAGTGAAATAGACTAAGGGAGAAGGATTCATGTAAAGGGACAAGAATGTAACTCACACATTAGTAAATGATTGTGTATCAAAATTACTCTGGTAATTAAGTAACTCTGAAGGTGTTTAAGTACACTGAAAAAAAAAAGCCAAGACCATATAAAATACTTTTGGGCTAAAGAAATCATAGGTCACACCAATTTACTATTGAATTCAACCAAACCACTGTTTAAGATACAGTACTGTATAAATCTATAAAGCCATCTACTACAGGATGTCAGTTTTTTAAATGCTTTAATTAAGGGGATTCTATCTAGGTATTTCTCACTATTAGGAGAATATTGTATACAAAACAACTAGAGATGGGTGAACTCATCTTACCTCATTACAAGCCCATTCAAAGACCACTTCTAATCATGGAATATTATTAAATTCTTGTTCTTTTTAGAAGATGATCACATCTTCTACCTAATGATAAAATAAGGGAAGTAGAGAAGAAGAAAGCAGCATGGGAAAAGAAATATGAATACAGTGTGAAGAATGATTAGATAGTATGGATGGAGGACCTGAAAGGAATACTAGTAATACCTTCTACTCATGGTCCAAAGAAATATTTGGCACATTAGGTAGCTGTGTGTTTTTTCTAATTTTTTTCTAATTTTTACATGGGGAAAAAAAAAAAGTTTTAAATTACATCAAAGAAATGTCTGCAAAGTCAAGATACCTCTGCAAAACCTGTGGACCATGAGAATAATGTAAGATGTTCACAGACACTGAGTTTGCTCAAAACTAATGATAATCCTTTGTGAAATGCAAACTGAAATTTGTTTGCCTACTAAAACAAGGCCTTTTTCTTATCCCCCTTCCCATTCACAGACACAGGCATGTGTTGGCTTGTTATTGTAGTTTATGAATGTTGGCCTTTATTTCTGTGAAATTAGTGTTATCAACTTCATTTGACAAAATGTAAAATTACATGTAAAGCTGACAGACTTGGAAAAAGTAATAGAAATTAAAAGAAGATAAACATAGCTTTAGGAAGCTGTGTTCTTTTAAACAGTTCTTTTACTTTGAAGGGCTACATAATTACACCAAGCCATATGTGTGTCTTTTTTTTTCTTTAATAAATATTCCTGAAACTGGACAAGTGCTAATAGCACCACTCAGGAGAGTGACATCTATCATCCAGAAAGTTCTCATTATAGCTTGCTTTATCAGTTCAATGATGAAAAAAAATTAGCCATAAATCAGAATCTCCATTAATGTTTTAGCTGAACTTAAAATAATATTCTAAAGTCTCACCATAAAAGTGTGGGATTAGGCAACACAGCCACACAAGGTGTCACTTCTCCTTTACCTGGAGACCTACATGATGAATTATACTGTTCCCACATAGCACAGGACAGGTAGAATTTGAATAACACATACCATAGCACATAAATCATGTAATATAAAGTAAACACTCCATAGGTTATGGGGTTTAGTATTCTGGAATCAAGACTTCTTATGCCAATTGGTAGCTTTTTATGTTCTTCATTGGTCTTTTAATAACAAGCTATTTGATCTTTCTGTCTAATTGCTCTCATGTTAATAATTATTCAGGATTAGGAAAGCTCTAATTCTTAACTGTGCATATGGGAGAATGTATAGTTATGACATCCCCGTAAAATCTTTGTGAGAAAGACATGACCCAGGGCAGTGAGGAAACGCTCTTGGAAGAGCAAAGTGCCACACTGATGTAGCTGGTCTGTGGCAGCTTGCTGGGCCAGCGTGGGTGGTCACCATCCCTCAGAGCCAGAAATCCTCCCCAGAACCCCTCGTCTGAGGGTCGCAGGGGACCTTCCAGCTCCAGGGCTTTTTTGGGCTCCATTTTGACTGTGTCAGAGTATGCCAGTCTTTTGCTTACTTGCTGTCTCAGACAGGGAAGCTGATTTTGCAGGTGGCAGGCTGAGGCTCCATGGGGCCTGCAGGACTCCCTGAGAATTACCAAGCAGGGACTTGAAGTCCATGTCTCTGTATCACATACAGAAATTAGAGGAACATTTTTCCTATCGGCTGTGACTCTGATGCTTCAACAATGGTGGAAACTAGCAGACACTTTGTCTTGGAAAGCTGGCTGAAGAGTTGTATCTTTCTGCTTATTCCAACAGCTTGACTAGAAAATGCAGTGGATACAAATGTTTTGGGGACAATCACTCTTTTTTCGTTTTCAAAGCATTTCTTCAGGCTGGGCTACTTCAGTTACTAAGCAGCTCCACAAACATTTGCACAAGCATGATGGAAGTGCAGAGACTGATACAGAGGTAGGAACATGTCAGACCCACTTTGTTTCTACAGTAATATGTTGGAATAACAAGATCCTGTTGTTCTTGTTTAGCCACACTGGGTATTGCATAGGGCAAGTTGGAAGTGAAGGGGGAAGAGCAACTTCTTTGCCTTCTCCCTGACTGCATGGGAAGCTGAAGTTCCTGGTAGGAAGCTTCTGCTGCCCCCTCACTCCCAAGGCCAGTGGCATGGCTGTATGGCAAGAAGGCACTGACCATTTCATTTCCCACTAGACATAAAATCTTGTCCACTGTGTGGAAGACCACGTCCATTTTGGCTGATTAGGGAAGAAGAGGCCAAGATGGACATAAATGTCAAAACAGTGTGAGTAATCAACTTCCATCTTGCTCCTGTTTGAAGACATGGGGTTTGGGGGACTCCTGTATTAGCCCTGCAGTGTGTAGGAAGCCATCTTTTATACCCCTGTGCTTGAAAAACAGGTCTGACAGGGTACTGGCCTTCAGTGCTCTGGAAGAGCATGAGGCAGGATTTTCCCAATTCCCATTTCCTTATGCTTTTTCATTTGCTATGTGGAGAATGGGGCTGCAAGCACCCTGGTGTGCTTGGGAGCAGGTTGATTTCTCTTTCCTTTACATAGGCTGCTCAGGTGTTTGCGTGCTGGCCCTGCTGTGAGGAGACACGGCAAGAGTGGAGAGAGCTCCAGGCACTGCTCTTACTGCTCCATTCGTTGCAGCCGCTCCACATGCCCACTGGTTTAAAAAAAAAAAATAACCAACCACACACACACAAAAACCTCAGATGACAAAACACAACAGTCAGCCCCTTCTAGCAAATTAAACCCTTTTTGACTGAGCCATTCTTGAGGTGTTATTTGTACAGCATTCAGTTTTGGGCCCCTCATTTGGAAAAGGACATTGAGGTGCTGGAGTGTGTCCAGAGAAGGGCAACAAGGCTAGTAAAAGGTCAACATGTCCTATGAGGAACAGCTGAAGGAGCTGGGGTTGTTTAACCTGGAGGAGAGGAGGCTCAGGGCTGACCTCATCACTCGCTACAACTGCTTGAAAGAAGGTTGTAGATAGGTGGGGTCTGGTCTCTTCTACTGTGCCTGCAGTGAGAGGACCAGAGGCAAGGTCTTAAGCTGAGACAGGGGAGATTCAGATTAGATATTAGAAAAAAATTTGTCACCGTTATGGTGGTCAGGCATTGGAATGGGTTGCCCAGGGAGGTGGTGGAGTCACTATCCCTGGAGGTGTTTAAGAGGCGTCTGGATCTGATACTGGGTGATGTGGTTTAGTGGTTTAGGGGTTACAGTGGTAGTGCTGGGTTGATAGGTGGACTGAATGATCCTAAAGGTCTCTTCCAAGCTTGGTGATTCTATGATTTGATAATTTGTCACTGTGGTTGCTACTAACTCTCCATGCAAAACACACTACCTTTTTCATACCCTTGTACTATTCAGCATAAGGCATATTTCACTTAACAATTTTACTTTCTTTTCCTCAGAATGGTCTTTTCTAAGCTGATCCTTCCTTCCTATCTGCCCTCCACCCAGCCACAGAAAGCGATGGTGCAAGAATGAGGCTTGTGAGAGACCTGTCCTGCCTGTGCTCTCAGGCAGATAGTGAGAGTGCCCTAACATGAGCCAAGAACTTCACCTGAGAACAACCATTACCTTTTCCCACCCCAGAAGAGGCTCCTTCTGCCACTCTGCTCTGCCTGCTCCTCAGTGTTGCAACTACAACAGCCAGTGCGGATTCCCACCAGCACTGCTCTTGCCAGAACCACGGTGAACAGAACCACAGAAGTGTTTGGACAATGCTCTCAGGCACATGGTGCGATTCTTGGGGGTGGTCCTGTTCAGGGCCAGGATCGCTGATCGCTGTAGGTCCCTTCTAACTCGGGAATATTCTGTGATGCTGTGTTCATGTGTGCGGGGGACACGGCGGCGGGGAGCACCGAGCGGGCACAGGGATAGGCGCGGGCGGAGCAAAGCCCAAACGGGCATGGATCACCATTCCCGCCGGGAAGGAGAGGAGCGCGGGGAGGGCGGGGGCCGCCGCCTGCCGTTCCCACGGCGGGCCACGAGATGGCTCCGCGCGGGGTGACCCGGCGCCCGCGGAAGCCCCGGAGGCCGCGCCGGGTGGGAAAACCAACTCCGAGTTTCTCGTTCTGTCACATTTTAGAGGCGCTTGCTCATCGGCGGGTCTGCCGGAGGACAGGCACACCCCTCCGGCAGGCCTGAGAGCTGTGCTTGGGAAAGAAGGCGGCAGCCTGAGCTGCCCGGGGAGGATTTAGGGCTGAGGTGAGGCTGGCAAGTGCCTGGCCCCTGGGAGGTCACTCACGGCTGCCGTCCTTCCCTCACCTGTCCCGGGGGGCAGCTGGTTTCCACGGTGAGAGTGCTTGCAACTTATCTGAAAATGAAAGTCTGTCGGTAGGAGATGGGTGGGGTGACTCACTAGGTAAAGGCGAGAGAGACACTGCAAGGACTTCCGGGGCTTTAAAAGTTGGAACAGAAGTTTTTGTGATTTTTTTTTTCCTCCTTTCCCCACTCCTTTGAGGTGGGTTATTTCTTCGAAGAAAATTCTGCTCACATTACAAAAGGGGGACGTCAGGGGGTTTGACTGTCATTGAGGTTGAAATGAACTTTGTCACCCTGTTTAAATATTTAAGTCTCCTGACACAGGCAAATACATCACGAAGTGCTAAAAAATATATTTAAAAATACAGCTGCCTTTGAGATGAAGCATTCGTATTCCCACTGTATCAGTTCACTTTGCTCAAGCAACCCTGAGGTGTAGAATATGGCAAGAAATTGTGGGCCAGAGAAGCAGCTCCATTATCAGGATCTGACTATTTGTGCATTTGAAGGGGTAACACTCTGTTTTATGCTGTTTTACCCACTCTGTTGATTGAACTGATTTCCAAGAGCTTAAACATCTTATCGATATGCATTTGTATCAGTTTTCTTTCTTAATTCAGTCATATTAACATCCTATTCCCTTAGGTAACTGTGGTTTTATTGTAGTTTCATACCATTTTGTATACTGGTAGTATTTAGGGGATTTTTTTGGATCTTCTCTTAAGAGTCTTACCTTTCCTGCACGTAGGCAGGGTTTCCACTGTTACATCACTACTTTGGTTGTATTAAGGTGCTAATTTAACTTAGAAGTCAGAAAATGGTCAGCAAAACCCACCCTGTAACACATCCTTGCTTTGGATGCGACATTGAGAAAGGTAGTGGATGCACATTAAAGTAAAAGATAATTTCTTTTAGGTTAAGATTGACAGAATCATTATTTAGAGAAATTGTAATGTGGTTCAGGACAGAAACCATTTTATGGTGGTGTATTTTGTCTGAGATGATCTGAAAGGACAGCAGCCTCCCAGGCAACTGTGAGTGTAGAAGGCTAAAGCTGGAGACATAATTTAAAGTCTTATCTCCAGTACAAACCGTATGGACAATATGTCTTTTGATTTAGGTTCATCCCTTCCCATGGAGATGGAGGGACTCATGATCAACATGCTGTTTTCATCTCTTGTGGGTCACAAACACAACTCTCTGAGAGGCTGGAACTGGGGATTGCCATGGTAAAGACTTGCAAGAGATGAAGAGACCAACTCATGACGGAAATGATACCATAAAGGTAACACAGCCCAGTATGAAAAACAAAAACAAACCTCCATTTTGCTGATGGTTTCTGAACCTCCAACTCTGACCCCATGCCAATTTGGTTGTGGTGGGCTTATCTGGAAAAACACAAACATCTTCCAACCTCCAAATATGTGGAGATGCTACAGAATCCTACAGCTAATGAGAGTGAGGCATTTACACATCTTTACAGATTGCTTTGAACATTTCTTGAAGGCAGAAAAGTATCGAAGATAGTTTGTTCACAAACATTGAGAATAAATCCTTCCATATCTGAAAGAGGAGATCATTCAGGTTGTATCTCTGTCCTTACAACTTTTCATTTTTTTTCAGAAAATCTGAGAAGTGCAGAGCATGTGCTGCACCTGCTGAGATAAACAGGGGTCGAAGATTTTCCCAGGTACTAGAAAAATTCCAGTTTCCTTACAGTTCTTTTTTGAATCTGTGACTATATAAACCATACATCACATATTGACATTTATGTCCTTCAGCACTATGGCATCACTTGTCACTTAATGTAAATTTGTTCAAGCTATACAAAAACCAAAGCAGATCCTGTGTCTGAAATCTGAGCTCCTAGTTATGAAGAAACATACTCTTACTGACTGAGTCACAGTGTTTTTGCTCTTATGTTCAAGCTCATGAAAAAAAGAGGATGAAACCAGGAATTAAGACAGAAGTTAAAACCTGTGTAAGAGGTTTTAAGCAAACTGTGCAAACTGTAGAAGTCCACAGCCAGATCCCACCTGCTCTCAGTCACAGAAGTATTCAGCGTATAAATAAACGCTTTCAATGAGCACAGGGGGATGGAGATTCCTTCAGTGTGACACTGATATGTTTAACCTGTGGTTGGCCTATAGATACATGTCTGTGTGTGAGCCATGTGGACACTATCTGCATGACAAAGTATATGCATGATAAACACATTGGGCCAGTGTTCTAAGCAATTTAAACGTGAGTTTTGGGTATATTTGTTAAAGCTTTATCTTTTGTGAATAAAGCAACTAATGCTTTTAATCTGTCACTTGTAAACACATCTATTTGTCCATCCATCTGCCTTGCTTTGGTTTCAGACTGTTTTGTTGTGAAATGTTGCTTTAGGGATATGTGGTGAAATCTATGTTGTGGGATATGTGGTGGGATATATGTTGTATGTGAGGTAACGACTCTGTGGTCCTCCTGTGCGTACCAGAAGTGAATTCCTTTCTAATTATGCACACCAGCTGCTGGCCAAATCCTGTCTCCTGCACTAACACGTTTCTGCACTGGGAGAAACACTTTGTTCACATCTGGAAAGTAGCTGATGTAATGTGTCATGATTGCAGAGGACAAAGAAATCCCACGCATAATTCAGGCTAGTTATATATGTACCTTTGAAAATGCAGGCTAAAATCTTGAATATTACTTTGTCTTCAGCAGGAATCCAGTGGAAGAAACAAAGTAATGGTGTGACATCTTTTCAGCAGAGTGGCCGTTCTTATCTAAATCAGCTTTCTTGAGATTAGCTGTTGCAAGCCTGGATACTTGAATTATACTTGTGAATTTTGATTACCAAATATACATGGTTTACTATAAATCTATCCACAGAAGGAAGAGAGCACTTTTGAAAACAAGAATGAGTTGTACAAAGAGGGAGGTGTTCAACAGAAGCCCAAGTCTGGGCCCATCTGTAGTGATCTCAGAGGAGATGTTGTGGGGAAGGAAGACACTGTTGTGTGGGTGATGGTGATGTCTTCAAAATTCGCTTATGAGGAATGCGGTATGTGATCACATCTGTATCTCCACATGGATGATCTGATTGAAAACATAGAAAACATTTGGGAAAGGACAGATGTGAGTAGCTCAGTAAAGAGGATTGCAGGAAGAGAACTAGGAAAATATGATAGGTCTTCAAATAGGGAAAGAGTAAAGACGAAGAATTAAAAGTTCAAATTATTTTGAGTCATGCATGGTTTGTGTGTTTGCTTGTATTTATTCAAACAAAAAGAAAGGATAAAAGTAGAAATTCTGTGCTGAGCTCATGAATCCTCATATATAAAACAGCTGCAAGATGGGAAGGTGTTCTTAGGTCTTAGATTTGCAACTATGATAGAGGCAGAGACAACAAGAAAATCAGTTTTATTTTCAGCTTTGGTCACTGATGTAGTTAAGAGTGAGTGTATGTGAACATCTGTGTTTGGTGAGTATATAAATAGAATAACATACAGTGAATTTACCTGAGATTTTCATAAAAGTTGTGAGACCTAGATTTGCACAGCAAATACATGTGTGGACAGGTTTAAAAGTGAACATAAAACCCTTAAGTTGTTTTAATTCATTGTTTTT
>NW_016690319.1:380989-498106 GCF_001604755.1 Lepidothrix coronata
GTGTACTGAAACAGCATACAGCATTATGCATTGAACATTGGATATATAAAGGGGTTTTATGACATATCTTGCTATAGTTCAGTTGCAGAAATCACAACTGTGATGTATTTGGACTAAGTTACAGATCTAGAGTATTTGAACCATTGTTTGCCACCACTGAGTACACATTGCCTCCTTTTATATAACAGTGATTTTATCCTCAAAACCAAATTATGATGGTGGGACCTTGGTACTGTCCAGTATGATGAAATAGAACAGAGTATCGGATAAGCTATCCCTCTTCTAATTTGTCCCTGAAATGGGGGAAATTCAGTCAGGTTGTTCAGTCAGTGACCATGTGGATGTGGTGAGATTTTTGGGGATGAACAGAGTGAGAACATGTGCGTATTTATATTTGTTTCAGAGTGAACAAGTACAAAAAGTCCAAGATACCATTCTTACAAAAAAAAAATCAAAAAGCCCAGCAGCAATGGAATCTATTTGGTCTTAGGAAAACTCACTAAAGAGCATAGGACTGGCTTAGTCCAAAAACTGAGTTGGGGGTTTATCAGTGGCAGTGTCTGATGGGGAGGAACGTGTTTCACATCATGGACATGGGAGATCCTGCATGGCTCCATGGCTTTGGAAACTTGGTGACTTTACTTGGTTCTGAGAGCCCCTATCTTGATAGCAATTTTGCCTTCCACCAGTAAGAGACCAGTTTCCATAACTGGAACAGTTTCCTATGGAAATCTGGACTTTATCTAGCTTTGTAGTATGTACTGATAGCCAGATACCTCATGTCACACTATACAGGAAAAGTGCATGAAAGTGAGGAAAATAACCCCATTGACTTTGGCTACGTGATCTTTTGTGATAAACACCAATTTAACTAGCAAAGTTACGGAGGAAAAAGATACTGGCCTTCCACAAAATGAAGCTTTTGTTTGGGTAAGAAAAGGCAGAAAAGTTTCAGTAGTTGGGCTTGATTCAGTCACAGTTACTGCAAGCATAGATGAGGTGTGGGGTTCAGTGCTGGCTACAGTCAGTGCAAGCAAATCCCACGCTGCCGGGGATAAGAAGACAAGTAGGCCCAAAGAAGCTCCTGTCCTGCTTCAGCATGTTCCAGCTTTGACAGCTTCAGGGGCATCCCACTTCAGGATTCCCACCTTGTAAGTTAGTGTTTCTGCTGGATTTCTAGGTGCTGGGTAAGCAGATGGCCTGTGTTCTTCTTTCCTATCTTCCCTCGTGCCCTGTCCCACATAAAGCAGACTGTGGCAAGGTTACTCTCCCTTTTTTCTTTGCTGAAACATGGAATCAGGTCCACCTCTTTCCTCCTCTACCCATTCTAACTGTGAGTTGTTAGAGTTGTTACTGCCTGACTTCGTCCCTCCATCCCTCAAATATGACAGCGGGTTTTAGAGGTTGTGTATGGGCAGGGGCATGCATCCTTCTTTCCTCCTTGTTTACCCCCATTTCTTTGCAATAATGCAGCCATCACCAGATCTGAGTCAGCCATGCCTTTCTGTTCCCCAGACTACTCCCATTCTCTCAGAGGAAAAGCCAGGCTGACAAATGAGAGTTGGGTGTCTCTTGTAGACCAACTCTTGGGTCAGTCTAACCATGTGAACATGGTACTTATGAAACATATGAGAGACAGGAAGTTTCTAGGAACCCAAAGTGAGATATTTAGATACTTCTCAGAATGAGAGTCTTTCCTAGACATTACAAGATCTTCCCTTTTCTTAAAGCAAAGTATATGCTTCTGAGCAGGGTCCAGTCTTTAAAATTTCAAATATGAGAGGTATATTGTCTCTAGCAATAAAAGGGGAATATGGTTTTGGTAAAAATTTTGATTTATGCTTGTTGAATACAGATTTAGGGCGAATCTGTTTAACTGTTTATCTGTTCTGTCTGCCTCTTTTGGCCAGTCTTTTTGCTTTGTTCACAAAGCCTAAAAAATACAGTAAATATTAATGAAATTGTACATTCACTTTCCAATGAGATAAGGTACAGTCTTTTTTTACTTTGTTGGAAGCTTTACCTAAATAAAAGGGCATCAAAGGGCATATTTCTTTTGTTTATTTAGTTTTGTTATATGCTTTATAGATTTTTCTGGTATTCAAAGACCTAAGCAACTTTACTGGAATCAATAAGAAGCACTGATCCATCCCTCAACCTTGCCCAGATTTCTCCCTTGTGGCGGCTCCAGAGCTTTAACACTCCAGGTGGAGTGTGTCTGGCTCCAGGTAGAGTCTGTCAATATTTTCCATCTGATACAGTATATGTACTTCTCATATACATGAAAGAGGCAGGCTCAGCAGTACCAAATAAGTTGGAGAATTTGATCGAATTTTATCAAGTTTCTTGTTGAAACCAACCAAACAAAAAGTAGCTTTCCTTAAACTCTTGAAAATAAATTGGAAGATTTATTTTTATTTGTCACTGCAATCCTTTAAAATAAATAGTTTCATTGTTTGGTTTGAAAATACCATACAATACTATAAATTTTCAATTTTCCTTGAAATGTGTTTTTAAAAAATAAGCAAACTCAAATTCATAATGAATTTTCTGCTTCAGATTAAGTTAAATGTTTTGTGCAGTTAAAAAAGTTGCTAAAAACCATATAGATTTGCTCAGTGTTTTTCATTTTGTCTGACTGTCCTGTGAATGGAAGGATAAACAATCATAAAACTTTAGTTACTCTTTAATTTAACCTGGAAAAAAGGCTGGTTTTCTGTCACTTATAAGTAGGGTCCTACAGCCAATTGTATTGCTTATTTTGTAGGAATTTAAGCTGCCAGGTACACATTTTTAAAGGACACATAGCAGATTAAGCCTACAGAAGGCCGAGTGCAGATGGCATGTAAACCAAACTTCCTTCAGTTTAGACAAGTCAAAAGAAAGAGATGTTCAAAATAGGGAAATACCTAGCACTATTTCCTCTCTTGAGTCCTCCTATGCTTGTGAGAGTTCTTTGGGATTCAGACAGACATTTTTTTGTCAATACCTCTTTTTATTCTGATTCTCCTATAATTTCCAGCACCATCTAGCTTTTGAGTCTCCTGATCAATTGCAGATCAAGGTGGCTTCAGGTAGTTCGTTGCTGTGCAATCTAGACTGAAAAAAAAAGAAACTTATTTTCCACTGTTCAGATGTCCATACCGATCGTAAAAGTAAGGAACAAATACTTAGGATCATTCTTTTTGAAATTAGCCTGGAAAAGAGAGATACGTGCTAGACCACAAAGCCACCTGTAGATCATAGTACCTGAAAAAGTTAATCTAAAACTTGCAAATGGCGTGATGTGTTAATCTTGGCTATCAGCCAAATACCTACCCAGCTGAACTCCCCCTCCTCAGCAGGACAGATGGAGAAAATAAGAAAAAAACCCCCCATGAATTAGAAGGCTTGTGGGTCAAGCTAAGGACAGGGAGATCACTTACCAATTACCATCACTGGCAAAATAGGCTGAACTTGGGAAAATGAATTTAATTTATTGCCAGTTTAAATAGATTTGGGTAGTGAGAAACAAGAGCACAAACATTAAACCACCATCTTTCCTTCCCCCTTTCCCAGGCTCAACTTCAGTCCCAGCTTCTCTCCCTGCCCTGCTGAGTGTTGCAGAAAGGATGGGGACTGTAGGTTATGGCCAGTACATAACAGCTTCTCTTTGCTCCTCCTTCCTCCTCACATTTTTCCCCCTGCTCCAGTGTGGATCTTCTCCATGGGCTGCAATCCTTCAGGAAGAAACCTGTTCCAGTGTGGGCTCTTCCTGGGCCGCAGTTCTCTCAAGAATATCTATCTACTCTAGTGTGGTCCTCTCCTCAGGCTGCTGGGGAATATCAGCTCTGCTACCTGAATTAACTCTTTCTTCTCCTTTGACCTTGGTGTTTCCTCTGTTTTTTTTCCACCCCTCTCCTCCTCCCACTGACTGTCCAATGTTTTCTACTCTTTCCTAAGTATATTTTCACAGAGACACCCCAAACTCCCCAGTGGGCTCAGCCGTGTCCCATAGTGTGTCTGCTAGGGAACTCGCTGGATCTGGCTGTGTCCAGCATGGGGCAGCTCCCAGCCTCTTCTCACACACAGTCACCCCTACAACCCTCCTACCACCAAAACCTTGCCAAACACAACCGATACAGTGGTACAGGTACGGATTCACTAAATAATCCTTTCCTATTCCTTTATTTTCTCCAGGAAGCTGTAGGGACACTGTAATGAAGACTGGCAGTGCTTGTGATGGCTCCAGCAACACACAGAGGGAGAGGCATTTTGTGTTTGTGTGACTTAAAAGGCAGATCCCCAGATCTAAGAAAGTTGTAGGGAATTGAAATTGGCTCATGCTGAAAAGTGCTTGTTCACTAATGGCAATAACAGCTGTGTCACGTGTTCACTACAGAGATGCCCAAGGACACTCACTTGTGATGTATTAAAAAGGAAGAGACCAGAAATGTATTAGTACCCAATAGATAAAATATTTAAAAGATTATAGCTACATGGACTATGGAGATCTGATATGTAGGCATGCACTGTACATTTTTATACTAGAGATGCAGCATAAATGACCCCATTAAATCCTGTTATTTTCCTAATCCAATAAGCACTTAATCTCATTGCAAGTGTTGGAAATAATTATTCATTTATACATTTGTTTTTGCCACACATTTTATGTCAACAAGGAGTGTGCCTTTGACTAATCAGTTAAAACAGCTGGCGGATAAAGTAGTGAATGAGAATCAAGAATGTGCTATTCCTGGGAAGGAGACTGTTGGTAGTTTTTCTTTGGTCTGAGATGTTATTGATTCTACAAATAAATGTTGTATTATACACAAAGAAAATGTTTTGTAGGGCAGGCTCTAATCTGCGTTAACAGCCACCAGGACAAGGGTGAAAAGTGAAAAGCTTTGTACTTCTCAAGCTGCCCCATCCTGCTGCCTTACTTGACCCTTACTCATTGAATTTTATAGCTGTGAATGATTGGAAGGACTCCACCCTTTTTCAACACTCTGCACTTCTCTTACCTCTCAAATGTCTGCCATACTCTGTTGGGTGAAGAACTCTATGTAAAAGATAGATTTATGAGTTTTGCTGGTTGGCCATTCCCTCCTAGAAGAGGAAACACTCTTGATGACCACTGCAAGGAGAATCTTGTTCTTTTGTCCTCCTGCATAAGCTGTAGCAGATAGAGTGAATCTATTCTGGTCACCGAGGACTGTTTGATGGTTAGATATTTTTAAGTTTATTCAGTTCAGTTCAGTCATACTCTTCCTCACTCCTCTTGGGAAACACTTCACTCCCCTCTTTAGAAGCAATTCACATGCATGCCAAGACTTAGGCTGGGCTTACTGTTCCACCCCAGCAGTGTTGTAGGATACTGGGGTGGAAGTGGGTGCAATGGAGAAGAGTGAGCTCCCCCTGGACAGTAACCTTACTGCTGTGGATCAACACAGTGCCACTCGTGGGAGAGGGTCATGGCAGTCACACCTAATGTGAGGGAAGGAAGCAAACACAAAATGAATAGATGTTGCATTCCGGATTTTTTCATTCCCGCTTACCGCATTTCTGTATGTGTTTATTACAGCTGTAAATGCAATTATTTGTCACTAAAGAGGAGTACTATACTTTGTCAGAAGAACAGGAGAAAAAAGATTATGCTTTTGCTGTCACAACTCTGATCTGGAACATAACACAAGTATTAAAGCATCAGGTAAGAAAGGAAGCATTTTAAAGGTTAAGGAATACTTCAGAGTAGATAAGCTTGAAGTTATTTTTAACACAGGTGTTTCTGTAATGGCACTATACTATATGAGGAAACTTCACAGTTCTCCATGACACTCACGCTAGGTGTAACACCTTTGTAGAATGATGGCATGGTACCTTTGGCTGTAATGTAATAAAATTAGGAAGACTTGCAAAATCTTCTCCCACTAAAGAACCATTCAGGTTCTGTGCTTTTCACATAGGTGTTTATTTCTGTATTTGTACTAACAACCTTTCTTATAAAAGATATAAACTATATTTGAAATTCTGGGAGGTTACCTGCTACTTCTGAAGTAACTCCACTGCAAATATTAAGAATAGGAAATCAAGGGGAAATACCCATTGAAAAGTATGTGTCACAAGGTGTGTTTACTAAGACAAAGTAACCAAAAAGATTCCTACAACTTGTCAATCACTTCCATCATTTAGAACCAAGAAATGTAAAGATCCAAGCCTTAACTAATATCTAGAAATACTGTAGTAATCGCCATGTTAGATATGCTGTTGATGAAGAACACTATCTTAGCTTACAAGCTCAATAATGATAATGCAAGAGGGACAATAATGAGAAAAGGTGATGAGAATTTCAGAAAATGTTAGTGGTGTTCTTATACTTTTGAGTAGAAAAGTTGTACTCTTTGAGAGAATCTTTAGATTATCTCATCACCTTCAGATGGTGTTTTTAGAGTGAATGCTGAGTAAAATTACAGGTTGTCTTCCAATAGCGCTTATCTTTCTGCCTTCTGCCTATTGTAGCAAGGCATCTAAAAGTGGAAAAATCACGTGTAACCCTTTATGGAATTCATAACATCATGTTGCAGACATACTTCCTGAGGATCAGTGTTGTGTCGGTATCTCAGCTGCTGGGCACATATTCAAAGGTGTATCTCCATCAAAGTCCGATTGCACTACACTCGAGGGAAATGCTTTGCTGAGTCACATGTGCTCCATGTGCATGAGTATCTACTGCCTGAACACAGTGGTGTGACACTGGAAATAACACTAAAAAATGTTGAAAGGCCCTGTTCAGGCCTTAATATTGTGAAATGCTGGAAAATCTTATTTGTATTCTTTGTAGATGTAACTGACTGGTTTTCAGCCAGAATAAGCAAATAGAGGACCAGATTTGGGTCTTGGGTCAATGAGATAATTCCTCCAACCTCTTGGCAAATTTAGCTGAATTATATTATTCATAATGTGATTTGTGAATGTTTGCTCCTATTTTAGGATACTTAAATGGCAATTTAAAGTAGGATAGTGTTTTAGAGACTTACCATGTATCATCTGGCATCATTGTAGGTCATATTTCTGAAGGTTAGTTCTGTGTATGCATATTTAGATCCAGAAAGGTGGAATACTTATGCATATTTAGATCCAGAAAGGTGGAATACTTGGTTTTGGTGGAATACTTTGGAATACTTGGTAAGTTCTTTTTTTTGGGTGCAGATTTACAGATTGTATCAATTAGGACTTCTCAGTGTAAATTACATAATTAAAAAAGTTGATTATTAAATATATGTATCCTTGTGCAAGTATAAGAGTCAGGAAGCAAATTATGAAAACCTAAATTGCATGTGAGGATAAAAAACCCTTGACATTAGGCTATACAAAGGGATTCCTCTCAGTAGCTTAACCTAGGCTATTAGAGGGACTAGGTATCAGAGCCAATACTACAATTGAAAATTAAAAAAGTATGTGATTGATTGGTTAATCTGCTGAACAACAAGGACTCATGTTAATAAGGTTAGTATCCTATGTGTGGCCTTATAAAACCAAGTCTATGTTTCCAGCTCTACCCTTCTCCTACTGGCTGACCTTGAGCACATAGCATTGCTTGAGTTTTCCCCTTAAAAATGGCAGTAATATTTCCTCACCTTTGTAAAACTCCATGAAAGCAGTTAACAAAAAACATTTCACAGAAGTCAGGTATTATTCTTACTACTGATGAATTACTGTGGCAATTCTTGTAGGTTATGAGAGAAGAAATTTCCTCTGCCAGCATGCAGCCAGGAGAGAACTTGTAGCTGCTGTAGCTACAGATAATCTGCAGTTGCAGAATGATTTGAGGTCAGATCAGCAATAACTTTAGATTTTCACAAGCTTAAAAGTTGCTTCTGGTAGAAGTAGGAAGGACAATGAATATCCTAATAAAAAAAAAAGGTGACAAACTTTCCTTGTAATTGATTTGCATCAGTCAGAATATCTGCAAAACACAAAGGTCAAGCGGCTTATTTAAAAAAACCCTATATGAGTCTAAGATTAGCCTTGACATTTTCAAAACCTCAGAAAATTAAGGGAAGGGCTGCAACCCTGAGGGTTGAGGTCCCTTAGGCTGACTGCAGGACAGATTATATTAAACAGTTTGAGACCTGAATGATCCATTCTGTATTAGAGAAGATTTACAAGATCCTCAGAGTATGCTTGAAACATCTGACTGAGAGAGAGTCTGTGGACTTTCTGCTTTCTTGGTAGGGATTCTCAAGGGCACTATTAAGGAATCAACTATTGTGATTGATGGAAAAATAAAGAAATTGAAGAAGAAATGAAGATAAACTATAATGTGGACTTTTTCCTGCAGTCCCATGACATCTTCAGCATTAAGTGATTTTGGCAGATAATTTCTACTATGAAGCATGTGGATAGCCAGAAGGCTATTAAGAGAGAATGATGCTATAATATAAGCATGGAGGATTCTTATAAAGTGTATCTTTCTCTCATTCAAAGTACATGATGAAAAATGATGTGTCCAGAGTGCTAACAAATTATAACAAAGTATAAATTCTCCCCAAATATATACATATAATACTAAACTGCCTTTATTATCATAGGCCAGCATTTTTTCCCCCACCCCCCTGCTACGCATTTCCTATTTATAAAAATAATTTCATCTGTATCTTTTAGCTAATCCTGGCTAGCTCCATATGCAGGCTGACAATATGCCTGAGGTGATAATATGTCTGGTCAGTTAGAGCAGTGTGTGGTAGATGTAAAATGCTTAAATGGGAGCGCAGGATTCTGATGGAGTAAGACCCCATGTTCTCTTTGCACAGATGAAAATGATCTCATCATGTGCAAGATTGTAGGGAATAAGGCTCCTCCTTTCTTCCTGCTACAAATTAAATTTGAGTGATGTAATGAATATGCGCATGCAGCTAGATGGATTCTCTCTCTCCTACCCATGTCTATGTAGTTTACAGACTCAGTAGTTTGTCTTTCCCTGTTCTATGAATTATTTGTGAACAGATTAATTTATTTAATGACTTTTGTTGATTTATAATTGTGTTCATCAAACCTTTCTGAAGAATGACTGAGCCTTTGGATTACTACAGGGCTGTGCGCACTGTAGTGTTACTGGTCACCTCAGCAGCATGGGGTTGCTTTCAGTCCCTGCCTGTGACAATTGCAAAAAAAAAAAAAGTAAATATAAAGCTTCTATTTCTATCTTAAAAGGAGTTTGTGTACGCAAAACATCTGTTTTTCTCCCATGCTACCATAGGTTTAATGGAAGGCTTTCATTCTCCCTCTTAATTGTGTTGAGTTTCAGTGCTTTGACTATGAATATTATGAGAATATATCATGCCCAAGAACGTGTTCATTTTCCACGTTTTTATTTTGCCCAGGGAAAGAATAGAAGAGCAGTTTGCTGAGGTAGATGATACAGACTGGCATTCAAAATGCCATTTTGCTGGTACTTATTTTAAACCTTGATCTTCCTGGGCCAAATAGAACTGACTTCAGTCTGTAACCAGTTCCTTTCAAGGTGTATCTACTTGCATCTGTGCCAATACTCTGGGCAGGAGGATTATGTGGTCCTAGCTGCAGTAATGTCAATAGTGGTGCCAATATTTTTATCTGCATTAAAGCCAATGTTGTGGCCTTGTATTTAAAAAGCAAAAACCAAACACAATTCTTCCTTGTGGCAGAGATGATGTCAGGCACGGTACAGTATTAAGTGCCATTTTAAGAGTGTATTGGTACACATTTTTTCCTATCACCATTACAGAACATGTGCTGAAGAAATACATGTATCAACATTAATGAACAAATACCTAACATTTACTTATTTGTGTCCTAAATAGGAATAGTTCTGGATATTAAATAAAGGCATATCTAAGACCCCATATTTGCAGGTGAAGAAGGAATCTGGCTCTGCCTTTGTTAAGATCGACTTTGTCTGCTCTACTCTGTGTATCTAGGTTTCTAGTCAACTTCACACATAATGAGCAAACGTACAAGTCTCATAGAGAAATGTAAAAGATTTATTCTCTTTGCTTTCACAGAAGGAAGATGTTAGTGTATGCTGAGTTGGGATAGGTTCCTATCGTGACAGAACAAAACTGGCTTTTCAGCTAGTGCCTTCCCATGGCAATCTGCTTCAAAGGAACAACTGTCATTTCTGATAAGGATAGTGAGAATTACTGTCATCTGGAGAGATCACTATGCCTCTGGGTTGTATAGTATATTACAACAGAAGGATTTATTCTTTAAGAGATGAATAATCATTCCACTACAACATTTTGTTGCTGGTTTAGAAAAGACGCAGTTTGTACCTTGCAGTATTATAATGTAGTTCTTCATCTAGCTCTCTTCAAATATAAACTTGTGATATCCTTTATATATATATATATATATAAAAGCAGCTAATTAGTGGAAATCTTCACAGAGCAAGTGGATTTGGGGAGCCTGCATGCACACCACATGCCTCCCCGCAGCCAAGAGCCAAAGAAGAAGCTCACAGTCTCACAGAAGCTGTGCAACTAAGCGAGTTATTATGGAGAGTTTCTCTGTGGCTGAGCCAGTAAGAGCTGGGTGCTAAACTTGTTTCCGCTTGAAGTTGCTCTTTGCATACTTGTTAAGGCAGAATGTTCTACCTTTTCACCTCTGCAATACTGGGTGTGAAACATGAGCCTCTAGGTGTTTCCTGGCTGGCAAGAATTCAATGGTAATAAAATTACTAGTAGAATAAATGTTTCAGAGGCAGTTATCCTCTCTCACCTGTTTGTAATTTTTTATTAATTATTACAAATGTGTTTAAGTACTCTACCTGATTTTAATCTGCTGTATTCCCAGGATTTACATATAAAGGTCTTTTTCCCACAGAATAATGAATAATCGCATATGTGAGGGTGTGGTGTTAAAATACTGAAGGTTGATGATACACCTACTAGCAATCACTCCTTTTGTAAAAGGCTGGGTTCTATAAGTAGTTTGCTATTTATGGCTTTGATCCAAAATTCTGTTGAAATCAGACTCTTATTGAGTTAAAAAACTACAAATCTGGTCCCAAATGTTCTTTTATGGGAAGCGTTTGTAGTGCCATTGTTAACAATATATGCAGCATTGGGCGTGTGAACTGTATAAGTAGAAATTTTACTTTTCCCAAAGCTCTTGCTCACTTTTATACATTCCTTGCTCAAGCAAACAGCAGGTGGCTTACATGAATAGTGGGGTTAATGAGACTACTTAAGTGAGCAAGAATGGAAAAAAAAAAATCACAAACTGGTCCTCTATATCAGAGAATTTAGGACTTGCCAGATAAAACTGAGAACTATAAAGGATTAATATTATTATATATTGAAAGAAAAGCTGACTGTCATAGAGGTGACAGGAGGGAGGAGGGTTTGTTGTTCCAAGAACAGCAGAGCTAATGAGATCTAATGCTTTTGTTTCTTAATCCCTGAGCTGAATTAATCTCTCTCCCTTCCCATGTGACATCATCCCCTAGGTGCAGGGAAGCTGCAGGGCAAGGTGCATGCTGCATGGTTGGCCAAACAGAGGGTGAGGGGGCCAAATAGAGGGTGAGGGAGCCAAACCGTGCCTCCCCTTAGTAGAGACACCGCTCTCCTTCCACTTTTGAATCCTCATGAGTTATATAGAAGCATAGTTATCTTTGACGTTTCAGGTTGGATTGAAATAGGACAGTGAGTTCAGAAGTTATTTAGGAGGACAGAAAAAAAGGTAATACAATTGTGTAGTCCATTTCCTTATCAAAAAAAAATTGTACCCTGAACTCCACTTGTACAAGGCTGAACTTAAATTGCAGTTCTCTGTTCAGATCCCATAAAAATGTGGCCCTCATGAGTTTTTGTACACTTTCAGAATAATTTACCTCAAAAATAGTAAGCCCTAGTAAGATGATAAACTATTAGGAAGGGGATCACATGGATAATCTGTGTGATTTCTAATTATGTCGTGTTTGTGCCAATTAGCATGTTATCTTTGACTGCTGCCAAACTGGAAGGATGAAAATGAAATATCTTATATGGTCTTATATTTTTTCTATTTTTCATTTTTCTCTTCCATATCTATATTCCTGATTTGACAAGACACAAACAACAGAAATACTAACATATTGCAAGAAATAAATTTTACACTGGCTCTATGGTATTTGTAAAGGAAACAGTTTGTAATTTACCAAAGTCTTGACAAAATTGTAAAAGACTGGATTTTGAATCTTGATGGATCTCAAACTGCAGCCACACAGCTGGATGCCCCTCTTATCTAGGCAAGTGTCAGGTAGGATTTCGCAGCATAATGGCTACTCAAAAAATTCCTAAGACTCTTGTCTAGCAGACAAGATTTATAAATATGAAAAGTTAGAGTTTGAAAGTTAAGGAAGTCACAAAGATCCAGCAACAAAGCAATCCAAAAGAGGAGTCTTCTTTCCACATTCAAACTCAGAAAGTGATTTCTCTGAAGCAAAAGTTACATCAAATGCTTTTTTAGATAAAAGGCAGTACAAATAAGAAAGATCCTCCAGGAGAGGCTTTAAAGTGTCTTTCAAAATTAGCAAGCACAAAAAGCCCATAGGTCAAGAATCAAGTCCTCTCCCGTAATCCGTATTCACTCAGATAGCATTTTGAACTCAAGCTCCTGGAAATGACCTTCGGAAAGTCATTTCTTCACAAAATATATGTTATGCTATTGTCGCTGTTCATCCACCTCTAAACACCTGGCATCAGGCAAAGTTCAAAGGAATCAAACAATGAACTGACCCCCTAAAAAAAAAAAAGTAACAGCATCACTGGGGCTGGTTGGAATACTGGAAAATGGACAGTTATTTGTGAAATATAGTATTGTATGGTCAGTGATCTTGACAATTACTAAATTTGAAATAAATTATGATGTAAAAATTATTATACTTACTGTATATATTTTATATATAAACACAAGCATTTTCTTGCTGATGAGCCTTGCAGGTTGCTTGGAATTAGCTAATGTAAGAATTAGTAGAAATTGTATCCCTAACAGTGCCTCCTTCAATTTTGTGCTTGAAAACAATTTCAATGATTTATGAAGTGGAAATATACAATAAAGGTAACTTGTAAAAATTACTGACTCATAAAAGTGAGCAGAGACCAAAAATGATTTCTGAATTTTATTTCTTGTATCCTTGCGATGTGAATTACTATTTCTTCTTACTGGAGGCTTTCCTGATGCACGGCAATACAAGCCTCAAGTGACTTGAGTCTAGGGAAGTCTGGACACAGTTCTCTGAAAATCTCTTTCTACTTCCTGTTAACAATGATGACAGCTCTGATCTTCCCCACAATATCGCATTTAAGAATTCAGTGGATATTAATAAAGACTTGATGGGATTCTAGTCAGAATAGTAGTCATATGCGCAAGGTTTAAAAGCTTTGGGTTAATATGTATTAAGATGTCAAAGGTCAGGAGAGAAACTGAAAACAAAGAAAATTCATCACAGATGTAATTTTATTTTTTTTGCAATTAAAAACTATAGTACAGTTATTGAGAAATCAGATTCACGAATACGTAAAGAATCCCAGATGCCCTGGAGGGCAGAAATCAGGCTTTACTTACTATGAATCTGAGGACGGGATAATTTTGAGCTCCTGGCTGGGCAGGCTCTGGAGCATTTAGACTTAAGAAGACTGATCAGTCAAAACTAGAGTAATATGTTGTATATGCAGCTCTTGAAATGGGCACAAAGATTGCCATTTGTCTCATTGACTTTTAAACTACTGTAAGTTTGGAGGACTCAGAAAGCTCATTTTACTTCCATTGCAGCCATAAGTTTTGTTGGATTTAGAAGTCATTTGTGACACTTACGGCTATCGGCGGAGGGGCTCGGACAGAATTGCACACAAACCAATATGATTGGCAAAAATGTCACCTTTATTAGAGGACAGACAGCTTATATGCTGCCTGTGACACACAGACATGTGATTCTTCCCCAGGTTACATTGGATACATAAGGAAAACATACTGTGGTATACAGTGCTAATTGGACAACACCAGGTGTCCATAAAACTTGTTTTCCTGCCAGAACAACTCCTCCTTCACCTTGGCACGAGGCCTGCAGCCATATTAGTGGCGCAGTATTTTTTACTGTCTGCACCCAGTCATGCCAAGGTGAAGGTCTCAGAAATGCAATAGAAATTGTTCACGCAATTTCTGTCCGCCGACATATGGCCTTGTAGACCTGTGGACTTACAGACCTAGAGAAAAGGTCCTGTCTTGAGTAAGGACCCTTTTATGCCCTACCACCATAAGAAAACTGACTTCTGTGCTGAAGATTTATTTGCTAGCACAATGTTGGTGGATGTCTTCTGCACTGTCTGCCCTCCACTTCCCAACAGAAAGATTTCACTGGGGATAATAGAGCTTTGCTCGTAGAGGCCTTGGTAAGCATCTCTGCTAAGAGACAAATTAAAGCAGCTGAGACAAATTAAAAGCAGCTGAGACAAATTAAAGCAGCTGAGACAAATTAACACAGCTCCTCTGAGTCTCTGTGATTTTGGCTGAAGACTGAGAAGTGTCTTTGAGCAATGGGTCCGAAGACTGCAGGCTCAAGTGTTCTCACAATCTCACTCTCAACAAGCAAATCTTGAGCTACAGAAGAGAATGTAACTTGAAATATTAAAATAGGTTGCTGGTTGCCACATTTGTCTTCCTCTAATGATACAGAAACGTCTAGAAAACCCTGGAGAGTAGTCCTTTAAAATCATTATGCATTAACTTTAATTTTCCTTTTTCCTTTCTCTGAAAAGTTGTTCATATCCTGGGGGAATTTAATGAGACTTGTGGGCATGACCCTGGATTGCTAATAAAATGGACACTTAGGTTTTCACGAAAAGCTGGTGCTTAGTTATATTTCTCAAGAAAGATTTAAAGGAGAACTTTTTTTCACTGATATAAATGGTATTTTGGTGCTTATGTTCCCCACTGAGTAATATGTCTGTATTCCCTATCATTTAATGAGAAATTAATGGATCCAAAGAATCAGGGCAGTAAATGTCAAAATAGATAAAGCTAAATGGAGACTAATATTTTTTATGGACATCAGGTATCTTCAGATACATTATGTGCACTAATGTAATCCCACAAAGTGTGAATTAGGTGATTAGATCAAACTGGTCTATGAAAAATAAAAAGGAATGCATATAGAAAAAATGGCCCAAACTGGATTTTTGTATAAAGGTTTAAATGCAGAGTAAAGCTGGTCTGTTCAACAAAGTTGCTGAAGACTCATTTGGGTGTAAGTTGAATAGGAGTCTGTCTCTAGGAGTGACTTAACAGTGACTCAACATGCTGAATTGTTGCTCCAAATAGTAGTTATCAAAGGCATCTTGCCTTTGCGTAAATGACTAATATAATTAGCTTATAGCATCACCATAGGCATTGGCAAAAGTAATCATCATTACTATCCATTGTGTTCACAACATCTGAACCATTCATTTCAAAGCCTGTGGAACAGAAACTTCTATCCATCTCAGGAGAACTTTGTTTTCATCCTCCACGCATTTTCTGCAGGGGCCTCTTTTCTATGCCTCCCTATCCTCCTGCCCATTCTTACTGCATACAAAATGTAATTAGCATTGTTCCTGCTTGCTTCATCTTTTTTTTTTTTTTTTTAAAAGGAGTGAGGCGGCGATGGGAAAAAAGTGTTTTTACAATAAAAACAATGCAAAAGTCCTTTGTACACAAAACCTTGTCCTGCTTGGTTAGCTCAATTAAACATATGCAGAAATAGGCTCACAAAGTTGGTCCTATTTTGTTGTTAGTTTTAACCATACAATTCTGAAGTTCTATGGGTGTAACTAAGGTCAGAATTTAGTCCATTGTATGCTTAAAAAGAAAAAGAAATACTGGAAGAATTTAATGTTTCACTTTTCTGGTGAAATGGATGTGCTTCCATAGCCATGAAATAAGGACATGACTTGAATGAGTTACCATCTCTGTGATACTAAGATAACTAATCTGAGACTGAATGCTGCTCTTTTAAAAAAAAAAAAAAAAAAGAAGAACATAATGATTAATAGTATCATGGCAGCACTATTATTTGGTATGTAATACTCTCTTTATATTATTAGATGTTTGTGAAATTGCAATTAAAAGCTTGCCTTATTTGCTAATATGCTCCCTAATTAAAGAACTCTTGCTGTGAACTTTGCCTTTCGTGAACATGTTTAGCTGTGGTGTTAAGGAAAGTTTTAATCCTTTTAGACAAAGAGACACAGGCCACTAAAATATTTAAGTCACATGTCATTTAAGACTAGATTGCTCAGCACCTTGTATAATTAAGCATAGGCTTAACCTACCTGTTTCTGGTTTTAGTATCATGTAGCATAATAACTTGAGTAATAGCAGAAACAATGCTTCTTCAAATACCCAGCTAGGAATTCAGGTCTCTCAACCCCACCAGTGTTGGCTTTTGTCCTTCTGTGATTACCTACTGCCTGATGTCCTAGGTGAGGGTCTTTCCCTCTTTGCTAGGGTTTAGTTCAGCTTGTGGGTTCACAGAAAAGTAGCTATGTCTTTACATAGAGCAGAAGTGATGAACTGACCCATTGATCAGTCTTTGTGTGTGCAGTAAGCTGGGCATGTTTGGGATATGCCAGGGTGGCTATGCCTGCACAGTGTTATCTCCTGTATAGAACCATGGAATTATTTGGGTGGGAAAGGACCTTAAAGATCATCTAGTTCCAACCCCCTTGCCACAGGCAGGGACACCTCTCACTAGACCAGATTGCTCAATATCCCATCCAACCCAGCCTTGAACTCTTCAAGGGATGGGTAATCCACAATTTCCCTGGGCAAATTATTCCAATGTCTCACTGCCCTCACAGTAAAGAATTTCTTCCCTATATCCAACCTAAATTTCCCCTCTTTCAGTTTGAACCCATTACTCCTTGTTGTATCACTACACTTCCTGATGATGAGCCCCTTTCCAGCTTCTTTGTAGGTCCCCTTCAGATACTGAAAGGCTGCTGTGAGGTTTCCATGCAACCTTCTCTTCTCCAAACTGAACAACCCCAGCTTTCTCAGCCTGTTTTCATAGGTGAGGTGCTCTAGTCCCCTTTACCAACTTTGTAGCCCTCCTCTGGACTTCCTCCAACAGTCTTTCTTATGCTGGGCGTCAGAACTGTACAAAGTATTTCGGGTGGGGACTCATGAGAACAGAGTAGAAGGGGAAAATCACCTCTCTCATTGCTTGCCATGCTTCTTTTGATGCAGCCCAGGATTCTGTTGGCTTTCTGGGCTGCATGAGCACAGTGCTGGCTCATGTTGAGTTTGTCCTCAACGATCACCCCCAAGTCCTTCTCCACAGGGCTGCTCTCAATCATTTTTCTGCCCAACCTGTGGGTGTGCCTGAGATTGCCCCAACTGAGGTGTAGGACCTCGCACTTGGCTTTGTTGAACTGTGTTAGACTTCATGCATACACGCTGGTAAACTGAATGTGTGAATTAGGTCCAGGCTGTCTCCTCATGAACCTGCTTTTACAGCTGTGTAAGCTCCTGTCTACTTTGTACTCTTCTCTCCATTGTCACTTTTGACTCCCTTCCCTCCTCTTTCACCATCTCTTTGGGCCTTTCAGGAAAGGAAGATGCAATGGATTTCTACAGCACAAGAAGCCCACTTGGATTAGTCCCTTTCCCTGGTATTGATGTGGCTTCTCGTCTCTCAGTAATCTCCCTAAGTTAGAAAGAAAACTATTTGTTTGAGGTCAGAAGATGTCCTTCTTTCCATTATTTATAGTACATGTGTTGTAATTAGACAAACAGCCACCAAGGTGATGCTTCTTTTATTAATAATGCAAACACTCTACAAACTTATTGGTTTGTTTATAATCTGCTATGATTTTGGGTTTTTTAAGGTCTAGTGAAAAAGGCAAAAAAAGTTTTGAAAAGTTTTTGAAAGTTCAGAGAAATTACAAACAGGTAGATGCCCAATGAAAAGTTAATCTCAGTGGATCTATCAAGAAACCTCCAGTCCTCCCTCCAACCTGCCTATTCTCAAACACCTACACTTTTAAAAGTGTGTACTGTAAACTGTGTTCCTGTGTGCTAGACATCCAAATAAAGACCTTACGTCCAGACTGGCAAAATATTCAAAATCCAAAATTTAAATAATTCTGAAAAGAGCTCAACAGTCCTTTAAGCATCCCACAAAACCATGAGGATTTTTTAAAAGTGCATTTTTCTTTTTAAACAGAATTGTAGCTTTAGGATGCAGAACTTCCTATGTTCTTGGTTTTGGCTTTGCATCCTTGTTTCCTTTAAATAATAAAATAGTAAATAAAATTTTTGTCATGCAGCCCAGTCAATGGCTGTAGTCTAATGGTGTAAGCAAGAAAAGCCAAGCCTGAAGGTTCCCACTAGTTCTAGTCTTGCTTGGTGCTGAGAATTGCTGCAGGTCTGCTCATGGCCAGCACATCCCTCCATCCCAAGACACCCAGCTGTCTATTTGGGCCGATGATAAGCAACTGAGCTTATAGCAACCTGAGTTAACATCATTGATAGATGGGTTTAGCTCTCAGTTTAAGGGTCAGGAAGTGGCGGTTGAGATCAATATGCATAGAACAGGTGCATTTTTTGATCTCTTTTTTTCTTGAGCTGAATATTTGAATGCAAAATCTGATCCTACATATGAACAAAACTGTGGAAGTGTAATACAATAGCATTTAAAAATAGCTACCACCAAGAAGCAAATTAGCACATAGGAAAACTGTTTGGAGGTGTTTGGTGATGGTTTTCATCTGGCAGGATATGCACAGTTTTTATATACAGTAGGTTAGCATTTCCAAAGGGCAAAGAGAGATGAAGAATAAAGGATAATCTTTTGTAGCTTCAAGGCATGTGAGCTTTGTGGATGCTCATTTGCAGTTGAAGAGCCTAAGCAGTGCTATCTTTTAGTCTGGTCTTGCTTTACTCAGAGCTTTCCTTAAAGTGTCATGACAGAAAATTGACAACAATAAGAACATACCTGTTTATGTACTTCTTTTTAAAGAAGTAAATTAAAACCCTGTTCCATACCAAGCTTTTTGTAACACTGTTTATGGCTCTGACAAACAATGTAGAGATTTGAAACCTGCCCAAAACATGTTTAAGAGCTGTACTGTTGTAAATTAATGAATTTGCAATGTATTTTGCTCAGATTTGTCTCTACTCATGTGGAATGATGTATTTTTCCCCAAGAACAATACAGATAAAAGCTGAAGATTATAGTTTGTGTTAGAGTGGGTATGAACACATAAGGGTGTTTCTCTTTGTGGAAGATGAAACAAGCAAAGATGATCTTTCTCAGCAGGGAATATATTTGATGACCTACAGTAAGTATTATAAATGCCTGAAATTGCTTTTATATATAAGTACTGCTTTGTAGTAGGCACTTTGAAGTATGTATTTGCTATTCTCTTCTGATACAAATAAATACCAGGCTAGAGAAGAGTTACAGAACCATAAGATTAGGAAGATGTTGAAAACATAGCATTGTCACTGGTTACTGTCAAAGACCACAGTCGTCTAGCAAAGGGACACAGACTCATTGATTTGTTTTCTACACTTATGTTTAGGACGAATGTAAGCAACTGTAGTAGTAGATTGATTTGGGCAGGAAGTGTTAATTACTGAGTATACCTTATAGCAGAATAGAAGGTCATGGGCCAACTCAGTGTAGCAGAACTCCAGTTAAAACCAGGGTTTTTTTAACCCCAGTTGAAAAAAAAAAAAAAACAACCACAAAACCCACAAATGGGAACTCAGATTTGAAGTGAAGGCCTGAACTGCAGAATGAGCTTCTATCTCTGGTGTCGTACAGGAAGTTAAGACTACAAGATCCTACTAATAATTCAGAAATCTGTTACTGGTCTGAAATATTGAAATCTATTTCTAGGGATCCATTTGAAGACATTTAGCATTTGTCTTGAACAAGGGGCAGAAAAAAAAGCCAACCTTATCATTTGGGAGCTCTGGGACAGCTTCCAAGCAAGTTCCTCAGTGATTCAGGGTAGGATTCTAGATGGTTTTCTTTGCATTGTGGGATACTGTGAATCGATGAAAAGGAGACAGAAAGCAACCTCTTAATGCCTCCAGTTATAGGATGTCATATGTCTCAGCTCTGTGACAAAGCAACCTTACTCCTGAATTCACTGAACAGATACTGTTCACTGGCCAGATGCTTTCTAGCAATCTAGAAAGAGACAGCAAGACAAGGTGTGAAGACACATGAGGAGGTGAAGGACTGGATAAATCAGGATCTTAATAAAAAAAAAAAATTAAAAAAAAATAAAATCAAGAGTGCTTAAGGATTTTGTTAGGATTCTCAGCTCTGATAGCCAGAAAGTCATTTTCAGGGCTCCAACCTAGTAGTTCTAGATACATGTTGAAATGCCAGCAAATGAGCCCACTGGGGAACTCTGTTCTTTCTGATTGCATATATAGTTTAAAATTAAATCACCTATGACCTTTCTTCCTGCATTTCAGAATTTGCTGCTGTGCTCCTCATATCCAGACATGCTGCAGTGATAAGGGACCTTGCGTTCGGTGTTTCAATACCCTCTCTGCTTGGCTCCCGGGAAGAAGCTGGGGCTCATCTTTCTTTCAGGTTGGTAAGAGATGAAAGGGTTAGAAATAGGTTACAAACAATGAGAAGAGGACAGGGTGAAACGGAGAGGAGTTGGACATAAATGCCCATCTCTTTGGGCTGTTGGGGCTGTCGTTCCTTTCAATAGCCTGCTCTGCCCCTCTGCCTTCTGAAGCAGCAGCTGTGTGTTACATGTTGCTTTTCTCTTTCTCTCCCCAAAACAGGAGGGAGGCTGCCCCTGGGTAGCCTTTATTGATTATAGTCCTAGAAGGCAGCAGCCTACTGGGATGAATACATCTGTAAAGAAATGTGGAAGTGTCTGGGGGACTTTCCCAGTGAGAGGAACAGAACTGAGGTCTCGGCAGGAATTTTGGATGTCTCTGTGGAACATGTCACTCTGGTAAGCCAGACCCTCTGGGGAGGCACCTTCACGGAAGTCTGGAAGTAATGCACTGTGAGATTTTATCATGTAAGCGTGATCGCATGTTGGCCGTGAACGTAACAAAGATGTCACAAATTAACCTGCTTCTTAGTTTTTTTCTTCTAAAGTTAGTATTGTATGAGAGAACAGAATATTATATTAGACTGTAGGAAACATTAAAAAGTGTAAGTAAATCAAAATTCTAGATTATCTGTCCATTTTTTTCTAAAAAACTAGTCTCTAAGAATAACCATGGCTTTTGCTGGCAGTCTGAAAAAAGCTTGCAATTTATTTTCTAAATTTTAATGAAACTAAATGATCACCAGCAAAAAAAAAAAAAATCTTCATATTAGTAATATTTAGTTTCTGTTTTAAAAGATGTATTTCTTTTTGAACTAGATCTGATCAATGCACACAATATCTTTTGCCAAAGATTTTTTTAAATGCTTTACTTAAAATTGTCCAGATTTTTAATCAAATAATTTGGAAAAATGTATCTGGTTTGTTCTCACATTGGGGAAGGCTTTTCTCCGTTTTCTCACTTCTCTGCTTTTCCTGTCCTTTTGACGAATCCTGACTCAAGTGCTCCATTTAAAGGCTGTGAGCATCCCAGAGCGTGGGAAGCCTTCTGGGGCTGCTGATACGCAGCAGAGTGCATGACCCTGTGACTGCTCCCTTCTCTACTCGCCCACTGTGCAGCACAGGCTCCCAGACTTCTCCTGAAAAGTGTTGAGGCCCTGCCAGTTCTAGTCTGGGAGCTGGGTCTGTTTAGTACCTCTGAATACTAACTAGGTTGTTTTTACCCAACAGTAATATGTGACAAATTAAACAATATAAATTTTATCTTGATCTTAATTAAGGCAACAGCAATATTCCCATTAACTTCAGTGGGACCAGAACTATATCAAGTATTATTTAAACATTTATAATAGCATTAGATAATGGGTTTAGAATAATTAAGAGTCTATTGAAGAAATTTAGCTTGATAGTGGAAAGGCAAATTATGTCAAATGAACAGGAACTGTCGTTTATGGAGGCCTATTGAGATAGTCTTGTTTATTGAGAGAAGAGAACCAAGCTCATAGGAATCTTTCAGGGGCAGAGTCTGAAGGTCTTTTTGGGACTGAGAAAGAGGAGTGGGAATATTAAACAGATGTGTGAGGTGGGAACAGTGTTTTTCACCATCACACAGACTCAGCAGTCAAGAGTATCCAAAAATTAATTTTTGATTGGTAAAATGAGATCCTAGAATCAGTGTAGGCTGTTTCAATTAGGTCTGTGCAGATAGACAAAATTAATGGGTCAAATAAGTAATTAATGGTGTTAATATATCAATCACTTTTCTAATAAAAGTGTCTGAAATGAGTCAGGGGAAAAAAATCTAATAATTAATTTGAAAACTGCTATGATGCTTCAATTGATTTGGGGTTAGGAAAAAAAAGGAGAATAATTAGTAAAGATCAAAAAACAATATCATATTTAGTCCTCCAAGTGGAGAGGAAAATTAAACAGAGATGGGATTGAAATGTCATTTTTTATCCTTACAAGAAGATTGGGACTGTCAATTATAGTAGGGTCCTATTCTTTATTGTAAAAACCTGTATATGCCCTGTCCTTCTTCACTGCTATTCATATGCTACTCGAAGTCATGTCAACTCAGTGAGGAAAAAAGTGGCTCTGTTTGTGTGCGTTTTGTAGGCTTACTCCTTAACCCAGAACTTTAAATGTTAGCTGGCTTTTTTCTCAGTTTGCTGTGATGGTAAAATAATGATGAACTAGTATAAAAGCCATAAATGTAATCATTTTTTTTTTTTTAAAGCATACTCGTTTCAATGCAAAATGAGGGTATTAGTCAAAGTGATCTCTGCTGGACTGCTCACTGGACAGGAGGTGAGAGAGAGAGGGAATTGCATGAAAGCATCGACTATTCATAAAAATAGGTCGTGTGTGTGAGATTTTTAATTTTTAGAGGAAATTGTTGAACCTTGTGAGTGTGGTCATTTTTTGAGTAAAATGCACTTGGTAAATACAATGATGGAGGTGCAAGAAGCATGAGTTCATAAGAGTTTTTAAAAAATATAAACCTGGGATTTCCACTGGGAAATTCTTTGACTGACCACACAGTGCTACTGAGCTTGGCTTGATCAACTTCTATGTTATTTAACAAAGATGTAATGCATTTATTGTGAAAAATAGTTCTCTATCATCATTTAACCTTGTTTTGCCCTTCCCCTCTCACTGCTGATATGAAAACCAGTTCAGAAATGAGTAAAAAACAACAACAAAACAAACAAACAAACAAAAAAAACAAATCAAGATTCAACCACCTCTTCCATGGGAAAAGTTGTCCCACAAAACAATTCATGGAGCTAGACATGAAAGGCAGTAGTTAAAAGTACTTGAAATAAAAGGAAAATCAAAACAATTGCAAGCTAACTCAATGCTTTTGAAAACGGGATTCTTAAACAGAATGTGGACAAGTCTGTTATCTGCCATTATTTCAAATCTGTAACATGAGAACTGCCTCTTGGAAAGCTGAGATGTAGGTATTGGTGTACAAATATTAAATAACGAGGAGGTATTAGAGGAGTGGAGCTGATAAGAAGACTGATAATTCAGACTGTGGTTTTTCAACGTACTTTGGTGGATCCAAGTAACCCTAAAAATCTTTTCAGCTTAGAAATGCTCTTTCCTCACATTAGAAGCAGCTATTCTCTCTTTATTGTACCATGAGTTAAACTTACTCAACATATGCCTTTCCTCTTCCTGGTAATGTCTGTTTTAATGACACATACACCAGTGTTGGTGATTGTGTTCTTTGCTATATCAAAGTTTTCCTTATATTTATTCCAGGCCACTGCTGCTGGGCATGATGTGACAAGCATGCTGGTTGCAAGACTATGGCATATGTAGGAAAGAGATTTTATTCAAACAAGAATTTGTTGCTAGGTAGGCATTTTATTAGCACTCATGCAGAGTAGCAAATTCCTGTAGTCTGCAATTTTTTTATCTTTAAAATACACTTAAAGCTAGATCCCTGAACAATGGACCAAGATGTTGGAAAACACATTTGGACTTCCTAAGAAGAAATGCATTAAGTAAGCAAGAAAAAAAAACAACAGTATTTCAAGTAGCCCATGGCACTATGGTGTTTAAGAGTTTGTAATTTTTCTACCATATATAGATTCCTTATTCTCTTTGTTCTTTGTAAATATATTGGTACACCCCCTCTATCACCTTAGTTGCTCTCTGTGTTTTGTTTCTAATTCTAGTCTGTCTACTGCTCTGTTCTGTCTTGAGATGCACAGACCAAAACTGCAGACATACTTAAAATATGGGTGGAACAAGGTGTCCCTAGTGGCAAAATTATTTTCTTTGTTTTGTTCTGACTGTCTTTCCTAATGACACCCAACATGTCATGACTGGTTGTAGTGGGTTGACCCTGGCCGGATGCCAGGTACCCACTAAAGCCACTCTCTCACCCTCCCTCTGCAACTGGACAGAGGAGACAAAAAAAACCAGCTAAGGATCCATGAGTAGAGATAACAGCTGAGAGAGGTCAATGACTGATTACCTTCACAGGCAAAACAGACTCAAAGTGGAGATAGTACTTAAATTTATTACTAACAGGATAAAAGCCAAAGAGTGAGAAATAAAACAGTCTTAAAAACACCTTCCCCCTACCCCTCCTTCCTTCCATGTTTTCTCTCCTTCCCCCCCAGCACTGCAGGGGGACAGGGAATGGGGGTTATGGTCAGTTGTTGTTTCTGCTGCTACTGCTCAGAGAGAGGAGTCCTTCCCCTGCTCCCGTGGGGTCCCTCCCACAGGAGACAGTCCTTGATGGACCTCTCTGGGATGAGTCCATCCCTCAGGCAGCAGTTCTTCCCAAACTGCTGTCCCATGGGTCACTCCTCTATGGGGTGAAGTCCTTCATGAATGAGCTGTACTGGTGTGGGTCCCCCACAGGGGCCATAAGTCCTAGCTGGGAAAAACCTGCTGCAGCGTGTGGCTGGAATTCCTTTTGCGCCACAACCTTCTGTTCTTAAATATATTATCACAGAGGCATTACTATTGCTCCTGACTGGCTTGGCCTTGGCCAGCAGCAGGAAGTCCATCCTGGAGCCAGCTGTCATTGCCTCCACGGGACAGGAGAAGGTTCTAGCAGCTTCTAACAGAAGCCACCCCTGTAGCCCCACCCGCTACCAAAACCCAGCCAGAGAAACCCACTACATCGGTGTTGCAAACTTAACTCAGAATTGCAAAGAGCTGTTATTGATGACTCCATTAGTGTTTCCATGAATGGAAACTGTTCTTAATACAGCATCAGGTGAGCAAAGTTTAGGTTATTCTTCTCCTTATGGTGGACTTCGCTGTGATCCACATGGAAGATCACGTGCCCCTGAGTGTTGTGCACACTCACTCGGTTGGCTTTTGAAGTTCCTTATAGTCACAGTGTGGCATTTGACTATCTGAAAAAGGCCTTGATACTATCCAAACACTGCATTCTCCAGATCATTGACAAAGATGTTCCCTAACTCTGGTTCTGGCACTGATGTCTAGGGATTCCTGATATTTATACCAATGTGCCTTGCACATGTTTAGCAATGCATTTTATGACAAAATACTTTTTAATTATATTTGCTATTTATTGTGTTTTATTCAATTTTAAGTGTATTTGAGGTGAATCCGTGGCTCTTTCACACTTCAAATGCTTCTATTTTCATATACTTTTGTAATTTACAAAAATTTTGGTTTAGTAGTTAATCTTATGAAAGCACTGTCGCCTATGAATGGCTATCCACTTCTCTAGGTCCCAGTGCTAGCAAACAGACTATGGACAGACTTAAAACTTTACTTTTGTACAAATTGAAAATGCCAAGCATCTGTCTCTCTCTGTCTCAGCCTGGACATTGTGTGACATGTCCCTTTCCTGGCAACAGAAGTAGTATCAGACAGAGATTCATTTCATAGTGTCCCTTCTGCCTGGAGTTAGGAAAGCACCTTTCCTAATTGACTGTTACTTATTGACTGTCATTTATTCTGCAATTATATCAAATATGCTCTCAGACCTGTTCTTCCTTGGAAAGTGTCAATCTGTGAATGATATTTCTAAAGCATACCTCAATTCAGTGATTTATTAAGGCAATATATCATCCAAGTAAGGTCCTTTAACCATGTTTTTGCTTACTGGATGATACTATGCAAAGAGAACAAAATCTGAGTCACTGTTTAGTTGTGTAATAAAAGGTATGTCAGGAAGCAAGACACTCTTGAAACACTAAGCATGTTTGCCTCCAGGTATACTGGCATCCTTGCACCTTTTTTCACAAGCATGTTAGTGTGCTGAGTAGGCCTCCATACCTGGTCGCTAAGGTCTTGGTCTCCTTGACAACTAAACTTTTCAAAGATTACATGAAAAATGTTTTCTTTACCCCTCGAGCTGTTTTAATGCTTTAAAATGTCAGGGAAAGATCTTTTAGTCCCAAGAGTAAGGAAGAGGTGGTAATGGAGAGGAAACAGAATATTTATAAGTATGTTTATGGAGTAATACGGCACCACAGGTCAGCCTAGTCAGAATGCCCTCAAAAAAGGGGGAATCTGATTTTCAGCTTCTTAATAAAAATACATTGCTTCAGAGTAGATTGGGCTTTTGACTGAAAAGTGAAACATTTCATCTTTAATTTACATCCCTAAATTCAGCCAAGGCTGCTAAGAAGAATACCATACTTTATGGCTGCTACTGTATGACAAAATTTACAGGGAATGAGCTTCAGCATTGTCATCTTCTTGGCATTTTTTGTTAGAAACATGGAGTTGTGTTAGCTGGGAGTCAGAATCACTGTTTGGCTCAGGATTTAGGGTGTATTTCCCACCTAATCTAACTACTAATTTAGGTATTGCTGAAACAATGGGTTGGATATAATAATTGCCGGTCTCTGTGTTCCATGAAAAGCTAAATAGCCATATGTTCACTGTTTGGCCTGACCATTCACATGCAGGGGCAGCTCTGCATGCAAGAATGGGCATTTTTCTTCAGAACAATTTCTTACTTTGGGCCCCAAATAGGGCATTGCTAAAGGTGTAGGAGAGAAAAGAGCAAAATGTAAGTGAAGGCAGAGACATCAAGCTGTTTAGGAAGTGGAGCTGTACAGTGCTAGGCCCTGGCCAAAACTGGCACCGTGATGGAGTCTGCCTGCAATACTCCCCAGCAAATGTGGCCTTCCCAAGGGTAACTTGGAGAACAGACATGGAGAGAAGGGACATGGCTTGCTTCTGTGATTACGAGGCAGAGGCAATGAAAATGGAGTGAGTCAAAAAAAGATGCTGCACTGAGGAACCAACAGGCACCACAACTTTGGGCTTCTTTTCCAGCAGGGCTTGCATATATCAAAGGAAGCTAGTGGTAGCCTCTGTTTTGTAAGTGGTTGCCAGTGCCTCAAATGACCTTCATTTGAACCTGTGTTTGCAGAGGTGATTTAGAAGGTGGTGGTGCGGAAAACTGGTGAAGGGAAATTTTTGCTTGGGGTTCAATATTTGCAAACTTGGGGGAAGACTGTTGTCTATAATCCACAGAGGGTCCATCTGTGGGAACTGTAACCTCATCTCACTGTTCATTTTCCATACTGACTTGTCTACTGGTTTATCTCAGGGTATCATTATGACTTTGTGTCTTCATTTTTGCTAGTCTTCAGATGCTGGGAGTTCTGAAATAAAGTGAAATTTTTGTAGCTTTTTCAGATTAAGGGCAATATTCTGAGACCAGGACATCTAGGAATGGGAAAGCAGGAAAAGGGCATAAAATGCACGAATGATAGTGAATTTGCTCGTCTTCAGTATGCTTTTTTTTGTTTGTCTTGTTTTGTTTTATATTTTGTTTAAATAAATCTCCTTCTTCTGTTAAAATTTATCTTATTCTGCAAATATGATGCAAGATGGTGTAATTGCATTGGTAGTTGCAGTCAGTTGTCTGAAAGAGGACTAGTGTAATTTTTGACTGGCACATTGGCTCCCTAACTTGCCTGAGTACTAATGGAGTGCCACCCACTGGGTAAACAGTGAACCCTTGTAGATCCTATTGCAAAAAATGTGTGATCGACCGATGGCAACTAATGCTGCTATAAGAGGTTGATTTTCAATCAAGGTACAATTTGGTGATGATTCTTTGTTTTACAAACCTTACTCTGATCAAGCACCTAGACTTGGATGACGGCAAAACTAAATGTAGAATCTTAGAATCATTAAGGTTGGAAAAGACCTTTAATCATTAAGCCAGTACTGCCAAGTCCACCACCAAACCATGTCCTTAAGTTCCACATCTTCATGTCTTTTAAATGTCTCCAGGGATTGTGGCTCAACTGCTTTCCTGGGCAGATTGTTCCAATGCCACCACCCTTTCAGTGAAGGAAACCTCCCCTGGCCCAAATTAAGGCCATTTCCTCTTCTATTATTGCTTGTTACCCGGAGAAAAGACTGACTCCCACCTCACTACAACCTCCTTTTAAGTAGTTGTAGAAAGCAATATGGTTCCCTCATTCCTCATTTTCTCCAGGCTAAACCCCACCAACTCCTTCAGTTGCTCGTCATAAGCCTTGCAGTCCAGACCCTTCACCAGACTCATCGTCCTACCACAGACATGCTCCAGCACTTCAATGTCTTTCTTGTAGTGACAGGCACAGAACCAAACAGGATTCGAGGTGCCACCTCATCGGTGTGGACTACAGTGGGACAATCACTGACCTAGCCCTGCTGGCCATATTATTGCTGGTACAAAGCAGGATGCTGTTGGCCTTCTGGTCCAACTGGGCACAAGGCTGGCTCGTGTTCAACTGGCTGTCAACCAACACCCCTAGGACCTTTTCTGTCAGGCCACTTTCCAGCCACTCTTCCCCCAGTCTGTAGCACTGCATGAGGCTGTGGCTGAAGTGCAGGACATGGCACTTGATCATGTTGAACCTCATACCACTGGTCCATTGATCCAACCTGTCCAGGTCACTCTGCATACCCTCCAGCAGATCAACACTCCTGCCCAACCTGGTGTCATCTGTGAACTGAGGCTTCACTCAATTCCCTTGTTCAGATCATTGATAAAGATATTAAACAGGAGGTTGTTTAATAAACCCAACATTAAACCCTGGAGAACACCACTGCTAGCTGGATGTAACTCCATTCACCACCATTCTCTGGACCTGGCCATCCAGGCAGTTTTTTACCCAGCAAAATCTACACCTGTCCAAGCCATTAACAGCCATTTTTTCCAGGAGAATGGTTTGGGAAATGGTATCAAAGGCTTTACTAGTTCAGGTAAATATCCACAGGTTTTCCCTCATCTACTAAGTGAGTCACCTTGTAGTAGAAGGAGATCAGGTTAGTCAAGCAAGACCTGCCTCTCACAAACCGCTGCTGACTGGGCCTGATGCCCTGGTTGCCCTGTATGTGCTGTGTGATGGCGCTCAAGATGATCTGCTCCATAACCTTCCTTCCCTGGCACTGAGATCAGACTGACAGGTGTGTGGCTCCTTGGATCCTCCTTCCTGCACTTCTTGTAGATGGGTGTAGATTTGTTAACCTCCAGTCAACTGGGACCTCCCTGGTGATCCAGGGCTGCCAAGCAATGATGGAAAATGGCTTGGTGAGCAATTCTGCCAGCTGCCTCAGTACCCTTGGGTGAAGCCCATCCATGCCCATAGATTTGTCGGTGTCTAAATGGTGTAGCAGGTCACTGACCATTTTCCCTGGGATTATGGGAGCTTCATTCTGCTCCCTGTTCCTATTTTCCAGTTCAATGGGGGTGGGGAACCCAGAGAACAACTGGTCTTACAGTTAAAAACTGAGGCAAAGAAAGCATTAAGTACTTCAGTCTTTTCCTTATCCTTTGCCCTTCTTTTTTCCTCTGCATCTAATAAAGGATATCCAGGAATTTTTTTAATATAGATTGAATTCTGGATTTCTAAGACAGCATAAACCATTTTGTTCTCAGTTAAAGTGTGATACTAGAGTCAACTGATAGCTGTCTATTCTGCTAATGCCTATTAATGTTAAGACCTGTGTTTCATGATTCACTATTCAAAGCCATAGTAAAACACTTCTGTTTGAATTGATACATTCTGCATATTGCCCCATCATGCCCAGCAATTCTGGGTTCATCCACAGCTCTTTCCACAGAATCTGATCCAGCTCAGAATATTGCTGTTGCATTTCTTTTGATTATTGTATTTGAGAGACTTGGATTCCCTCATAATAGGACATAACAAACTGGAAGTTTTATGTAATTGCTGGTGCCTGACACTGGAGCCACAAGTTGACGAGACTGTCTGTGAAATACTGAAGTCTTTCCGATACGTATAATAGGAGAGTGCAGATACCATGCTCCACCTGTTAACCTCTGATCTGAAGCAGTGATATATTTGGCTCTAGAAGATATTTACTATCTGAACCAGAAGCTGGGGGTACATGGGACTACCTCATTTAAAGGATTTCCAAGGAATTCTCATTTTGATGCCTTAAGTGGATGACCATGACTTTGTCAAATAAAGTTCTGGCCTCTTGAAACTTATTGTAGGTGACTGAGCCCTGTTTAACTATAGTTGAGAGTTAATAGCCTCTGCATATTATTAATTAACTATTTAAAGCTCTTGAACAAACATGCCTTTTCAGGGAGCATAAACTCATCTGACAGGGCGCTGAGAGCACAACACTTTCTGCAGTTGGTACTGGTAAATCCTGTCCTGTTCCTTGCCATTCTAATGCTCTAGCAACATTCCAGCATTTTATTTACAACTTTGAGAGGAAGATGTTAGACTAGGATGTAGCAGCATGTCTGGATGACACCCACATTTATTTTGGGAACCCAGAAACAACACAGTTGGCATGTTCAACTTGTCCTCAAATGCCTCCACCATAATAACCTGTTTGCCAAGCTGGAAAAATGTAAATGTGATCAGACGGTTGTGGAATTTGTGGGCTATGAAGTTGCCCTTGGGGATGAACTGGGGAGGGTTCTTCATGAGATTGCTGCTGTGGTTAGCTGGGCTTCCCTGGGTGATATGTGGAGGATATTGTGTCTGTGGTCCAGAGTCCTTTTACACTTTTCACACACATTTACCCAAAATGCAGAGATTTCAATAGTATGAATCAAAGCCTGGATAGCAGTCTTATTACTCCCTCTGTTTAGGACACTTTTTGTTTAGATAATCTCAAAACCAAACCCATAAAGAACCTAACCTAATGGCTTTTGTCGTTCATGGAATCTCTTACTTTTTCAGTGTATTCTGTGTCTTCCTCTGTGCTGTAGAAGATCATGACAAATGTTGGGCTGGGGTTTTCAGAGGGAAAATATAAATTGATGTGTAGTAGCAGAGATGCTGTTATCTAATATGCTGTCCTTGATGAGGAGTTACAGAGTCTCAACTTTGGTGTTCTGGAGCATTGCATAAAAACATCTATAATATTTGGCTGTTAGTATCTGTGACACTCTGTAACAAGCAAGAGATAGAGGAAAAAGTGAGAATTTCCTTATGGTTTCTGCATTTTCACTCTTACTCCACTATTCACTCTGTAGAATATTTCCTCCACTTCATGTTTCATTTGAAAGCCTGTGTGGCTTCAGGAGAGATAAGTACACGCATATGTTGCCAGTATCTTCTCAGCAGCACTTCCTTGAAAAACTTTGCCATCCACTATTTTCTAGGACATCACATCTCTCATAAGCCCCCAGATTCTTCTCATTCCTCTGTCAGGATTTTCCACCTGTCCAGGAACCATCAGACTGTGCAGCTGAGAGCATCTGAAAATAAGCCTTTTTTTTTTTTTTTTTTTTTTTTTATATATATATATTCTGTTTTGGTAGCTTTGATATTCTGAATGGAAGAAGTTTGAGAACCCCTGAAGGAGGGGAAGTGTCACTCTGAATGTGACTGTATTGGGAGTTGCTCATGCTTCACATCAATTTACATCTGGTTTAAAGTCCTCTGAAAGGGTTATAGGGTTTATCTGATAGAGACAGAGGGTAAAAATCTTCTACGTCTGCATTGCTGATTGATTGCATACAGTAGTACAACAAATAATTCTTATTATGACTCATAATTCACCTATGGGGTTTCCCGTGAGGCTTGAGAACAGATTTATGTGGGTTGCTTGGCTTTCCTTTTTACCTCTGGTTGGGACGAGGAAAAAAAATTCCCATCTATATTACTATTTTCACAGAGATATTTCTTGTATAGAACTACTATTAAAGCCATGTTTCCAGTTTATAAAAACTGTCTAGTTTATATTGCTGTGACATGGAAAGCTATTACCTCTGTTCTGTGTATCTGTCTTTCTCAATATATGCTGTACAGCAAGGGACCCTAACCCAGCTACAGAAAACCTGTAAAACAAGGCATATTACTGCTTATCTACAAGCACTTTATGTCACAAAGAAATTCTCTGCCTGATTAACACCCAAGTATTAACTCCTTCACTGCTACTGACACTGGAAACTGAGCTGGCTGTAGCAATTAAGTAATTTTGTGACTCTGCCATTTTGCACCTCAATAAAGGCATTGTTCTCCTTGGAATTCTCTTTCTTATTAATTTGCTTGATACACCTTAAGCTTTTCATTAACTTAAGCATCTTTGTTGCCTTTTGGTGAAGTGATAATAAAATTACAGATGAAGTGGAAAACGATTCAGCTAAAATGTGATTATTGTTTCTTCCGTACCTTTAATCAATAACATTTATCTCTGAAATATAATCATGTAATGGACTTTATTAGTAACTAGTGGATGGGCATGGCTTCTTTTATTGTTAATGGGGAATCTAAGAGGTGTCAAAGGGAGAATAATACCCACCAAAGACAACATCAAAAGCCTGGGAATATACTTGTGTTACTCTCTTTTAGTCTTTTTCTTTAATTACCTCACTGATCGTTCACTGTAGATTAGATTGTATCTTGTTGCCTTGTTGGAGGTACATTGGAGCTGCAATACTAAAAAACCTCCAGGAGACATTTCCTCAGTGTTCCCACTTACACTGTGAAAATGGAAGGTGTGGTGTATTCCTCTTCTGCTACTGGACAGTATTGCTAAACAGCCCGTAGGAATAGCCAGCCTAATTTCTGCCTTATTTTTTAGTTTTCTTTTAAGGATGAAAGCCAAAGGAAAATGTAAATGCTATTTACACAATTGGTGCACTAGGAGGAAGAAAAAACGGAGAGGTCTCTTCCTAATCTCCCCTTACAAACCCTTAAAATCTCTTCCTTATAAACAAAATTTCATGGTAAATCTTCAGAGGCAGCACCAGATTTTCTCTAAATACGGGATGACTTACAGTTCCAGGCTATGTTTGTTTCAGAACGGGAAGGTTAAATCAACAAAGCAAGTATAAGAAAAAGCGTATATCCCTGAAAAAATAGGCTGTCTTCTTCTCTCCCTCTATCCCTTATGTCTTCAGAGCAGGAAAGTCAAGGAATGGATGCTCAGTGTAATTGTGCTCCACAGCTCATTCTTCCAGTCTTTGTAGCTGATTGGAGCATAAAAAAGTCCCTTCCACCAATTCTACTGAAGACTTAAAGCAATACATTGGGGATTTGACATGTTTGCCTGAGAGTAAAGGTTTGATTAAAATGCAAGGACTTCTTAACTGAAGTCCACAGGATCACAAGCATTTAGTTGCCTATAGATCTGTTTTACTATTTTAGTTTTGGGTTAAAGTGATTGTAAGGGATTTAGCCATTGTGAGGTTTGCCTCTTTTGTTCAGCTGTCTCAACAGACTCTGAGAAGGCGTTAACTGCTGGAAAAGATCCATATCTTGTGTCAGAATTCTCCCTAAAATACAGCCCACAAAATTTCCTCAGGCTTTTTTATGTTAATAAAACCTCCAAATTTTCAAAGGGAAAGTGAAATGGAAAAGGCAAATACTGCTGAAATTCAACAACTACAGAGAGATCTGTGGTCCCACCCTTGGCAGATGCATGCTCTGTCCACATGAAATTACCAGCTTTTACCTTCAGAGGTCTACTGAGTCAAAAGACTGTTTCTGAACCTAATTGCAAAAAATGCTCAAACCTGCCAGTGGAGTTGTTGCACCTACATATAATAGACAGAAAGACAATTAACCTTGCATAGTTGAAGCATATTTTGCTTCTTGATCTGAGAGCATCCCACCAAATGCTTTCTGATCCCATTAAACATCAAGGGGCACAGAGGCACGAAAAGGTAATGCTGGGGAAGTGAGGGGATTTTGCCGCCCTCTTTTATTGTTCCAGGTCACATAGTGAGCCAGTAGCTCAAACTGGAAGTTGATTTCTAGTCCCTCGACCCTTACCTGCTTGCTCTAAACAGTAGACAGTGGAAAGATGTCTCCAAATGAATGTAAAGGGAAACAAAGCCAGGCAGTTTATTGTCTCTGCTCACAGATGCCTATATAGTATGCAAATTTTATAACTGGCCACTGGAGGGTGGCTAGTGAAGATATTTTTATCGTAAAGTGACTATTCAGATAACAAGAGTATTACTGTTTTCTTCGAAAGTTTACCTGGAAATCATAGCTTCCCTTTGTCCTGTGACTCAGCTACAGTGTGAGTTTGTGTGGATAATTTGAAAAATTTACACAAGCATCCCTCTCCTCCCTAGCTCCCCTGCCTCTGATCCTGTCCCCGACCTGCTTCCCGACTGCTGTTCACCCCTTGCCTGTGCTTTCTAGTAGCTGTTCCCTCTGTGACTCCCATCATACCTCTGACTCCTTATTGCCTCTGCCTCTGTGTTTTTCAACTTGTCAGATAAAACTTGTTTCCAGCCCTAATCATACTATAAAACAAGACCTCAGCTAATTGGCTCTTTCTCTAGGATATAGATAATTTCTGTACTTAGTGAGTTCAAGAAAATATTATGAATACTTTCATAGTTAATGTGCCTATCAGAGAGAGGTTTGTTGCAGGGGAAATGAGCATTTTCTCTGTCTTAAACAAGTTCTTGTGCAATATCTAATCTCCACTAACTTCAATGGACAACACACAAATTAATGGCAACAGATAATAAAGTCATGCTTTAGTTTTGGCCTGTGATCACCTCCCTTGCTTGAGTGGCAGTCAGAGCAGTGAAGAAGTATCTGATGCAGTAGTGCAGAGGGTAAAGAGGACAGATAAACCCTGATGCCTCCTTACAGCTGATGCATCCTTTTACAGCAAGTCACACCTGTGTAGGTCAGGGCAAGCGGCCCCATGGGAGGAGATGCAAGCTATGTCCACAGGGCAATGAAGAGGTTAAAGTGGTTCTTCAAGCTCAGGGTGTGACCCATGAGGTGTCATATTAACACATCTGATACCTGTACATTAGTAGGAGCAGAACAAGTAAAAACCTGCTGAAGAGAAATTAAATTAAGCTGTTGAAGGAAACAGTAATTTTAATAAGGAGCTTCTATATAAAAAAATTCCTGATACTTCATTATCTATTTATTCCTTTCAGTCACTCAATTTTATTTTATTCTTCATAATTAAAAAGGAGACAAAATCAAGTCTTTAAAAATTATCTGATGCCACAGTTTTGTGTATACAGTATTGGTGGAATGTAGGACTTGCTGTCTATATTCCCAGTCTTTAATAATATTTTATCTTTCTCTTTATTCATCTCAAAGTTTTTTTATGTTGCGTTAGAGATGTATGTTAACAGTCATGGGGTGATATTACAGTGGCTTTGCTAAAGTAAGTAACAAGCTTGTGTGCAGATCTGTAAATATTCCAGAACTATCTTAAAATAACATATTGAAATAACATAAAGGGCCACCAATTCACTTCCTATGTTGAGTCATGTGTTACTGGACATGTGGTCCCAATGATGTGAATGGTGTAAGACAGGAGACCCAGAAGATAAATAGAGCCCTCAGGAGAGAGGATCTCACTTTTCACTGCCTCTACTGACTGTGGGCATCCCCACTACTGCACGGGCAGTGTGCCCAGCTAAGGGCTGGATGCTACCTGTATGTAATCATTTTCCAGAGGAGTAATGTTTAGCAGACTTGGAAAGCAGGGGCAGGTTAGGCCTTAAGCATTTTTGAAGTTCTCACGTAGCTTCCTCCAAACCTGCTCTGCGCTTGTTGGAGCTGTAACTAGAGGCTTGATGGTGAGCTGGGCTCTGAAGAGGCTCAAAGGGAGAGGCAGCAACAGGAGAGGATGACTGAGGAGAGACTTTGTGGAGTTTCACCCTCTCTGAACTGAGATAATTATGAAGTTGCATCGGTTTTCCATAGCTGAAAGTCTGACCCAGATGACCAGAAATGCAAATCAGACATGAGAGCCCAAACTTAGCATACCCATCTTCATGCATGAAGGACCACCTGGCCTTGGACTGGATGGAAAAGTCCTAGAAGCCGATGAGAATCCTGCTGTCGCTCTGCTGCCTTCTCAGTGGTTCTGCAGCAGAGGCATAGGGTACGGGTACTTGGCCTTACGTTGCTCCAGCTGATTTGTTCAGGAACAAGATTGTTCTATTTTGCAAAGTTAATATTCATCAAATGTTAATGAAAATACATAACAAATAATTATGACAAACATACCATCTGATTAAGATGAAAGGGGATGACAATTCTTGTGAATTTTTAATCTAGAAAAATAAAGAACGTTACATTAATAAGACTTAATTATATCATTAAATATTTAAATTTACTTTCCATAGTAGATTTTATTTTTATTTAACGTATTTTGTTTTTAAATATTGCTAACATTTTTATGAGATTTTTTTTAATAAAACACATAAACAGATATGGTTTTGTGAGGCAAGAGGAATTTTAACATCATGTATTCATTATATTGATCACAATTTCAGTTTTATTTATCATTAAAAAGAGCTAATAGAACCCCTTTACAGTTTATTATAATTCGCAATATCTCCATCTATAGATAAATATTTAATAACGTTACTAATGCATCATGCACAGAGTATTTATTAATTAGGAAATATGTATTACTAGTTGTACATTTCAATAATTTGAATTTAAAATTAATGCTACATTTTTCCAGGAAGCCATGATTAACTTAAGGAATCTGACTTCAGCTTTCCAAAGACAGGCAGCCAAAAGTGCATGGGGCATACTTAACTATTACCCCACAATGTTGTGACCAACAAGTGAAGAGGACTCTGAGTATGAGAGGATGCCACCTGACAAACATGAACACATACCCTACAACGCTTGTGCGTAGTCTGACTTTAGAGAAAAGGAGATACAAAATTTCAGCACTCTCTGATTTTCCATGATAAAACCAAAGAGCAGATTTGACAGAGTAGTTCTGCCACGTAGTCGGAGGGATAAAACTTAAGTTATCTTTGTGCATCCAGCAACCTTAGAGAGCAGAAGCTTTTCAGCTTTCTTAGACAGGGAGGTGGATGAGGAAGGAAGGGCTGGGGGCAGAGGCTGGACAGGAGAGGGAGCAGAGCTGGCAACTGAAAAGTGGTTTTGCTTGTGCTCCAGGAAGCCAATGATAAGAATTCGAGTTGGGTTTCTTCCATTATGTCACAGTCTGTGAAATTATGCAAGGTATCATGAGACTTGTTCCTCCAAGACACTTGTTTAATATGTAAACAAGGTATTTAGGTCAGGTGTTAGACTGTGACTTTACCTTCACTTCAAAAGGGCAGTATCTGCCAAATCTCCCTTTTCTGTGAAACCAGACTTTTTTTTTTTTTTTTCGAATTAAACAACTGTTTTTCTTTTTGTGAATTTATTATTTTCAACTGCAGTTTCCAGAAAGTCAGTAACTTTCTGATTTGTTAATTTTAGGAAAAAAAATTTACTTTTACTAAAAGAAGAAAGTTATGACACCAAGAAAAACTTCTCAGTAAGATGTCTGAAATACTAATAACCTTCCAGGAACTGTTTGTCAGGCAGACAAAGACATGACAGACCAACCAAAAACCTTCCTTTGAAGTATCAATCTATTAGATTAATCTGCAGTGTAAGTATACATTTTACTCTGCTGTTAAGTAATAACAGATATGAACTTGTCATTTAAGACATGGATTGAGTATTTTTGAACCTCAGAGGTGGTTCAGTAAATTAAGAGGTTAGAAGTTGTACCAATGCTTCACAGTATAGACCGTCTTTTACTGAAAGATTTAAAAATGCTTTATAAAGTTTTGCAGTTTTACAGTATTTACAGCCTTTACCTGTCAAACACTAGACTGCATTTTCTGATAAAGCCACTAACAGACCCATGTATGTAAAAATTTGTATTTTTCTTTGCTTTTGCCAGGTGTTTATGGAATACTGCTGAATACAACCTACCGCAAATAGCTGTACAACTGCATTGGGCTATTTGCAGTTACCACGGCTGTACCAATATCTGTGTGTGTGTGCATACAAAGACATACAGATACACCACAGCACTATAATATGTGTGTGCCTGTGTTTAGTGAGCATTTATAACTATATGCACTCAGGTACGTGAAAAGCTACTGGTAAAGTTTTGTGGTAAAAATCCTGCATGTGATGGTCAACATACCACTCCCTCCCATAATTTTATAATTACAGTAATAAAAGAAAAAAAAAAGGCTTACACAGCCAGGAAGCAAAAGAGAAAAACCTCAGATTGGTAACCACTTCATTTTTGTAGTGACTCTGTGTTCACACGTACAAGCATACACATGCAGTTTCTGATAAAATGAGTTGTTTCTCAAAAGACAGAGAAAAAAAAGAGGACTGATGAAACCCTCAAGTTAGTCTCGAAATTACACCTATACCTGTTGTCATTTTCAGGAAATCCACTTTGTTTAGTTGATAAACTTGTTTTGACTTTTCAGTGGAAACAGTTTGCTGGCACTACTTCCTTAACTGTAGGCCAGATTCTGACCGTGGTTTCATGTGACTCTCACTGCAGTCAACAGAGATTGGCTGTGTAAGGCAGGATAGAGCCTTTAGATTTACAATTATAAGATCACTGAAAGGTATTTTGTTGTTATTACTGTTTGTACTGCTAGAACTGCATCTGAAGATGTCTATTTTAGGCAATGTTCAGACCACAGATACTGTTAGCCTAAAATTCTCAGAAATATTGAAGTGCATACACAGAAAAACTGAAGAGGAGGAACCAAGGAAGGGACTTCATTTTAGCTGAATACACTGTATGGCATCTTGATTTTATACTGATGCACAGAAGCACTGACATGTAATGATTTTGGTGTAAATCACGTACTTTGATGTGCAGAAAGGTTATGGACCATTTTATATGAAGTAATAATATTTAGTAATTCTATTGTACTAATTGCCAGTTAATCTGACATTTAATGAAATAAGTAACACTAAACATGATGTGAGGGCAGCTTTTATGGACTTAAACTTCAATCAATTGTATGGGAGTCAAAGGTGCCATTTTTGCTGATGGTGGTGAACAGTGCATGATGGCATTTGCTAAAGAGTTTCTTCTCTTCATTATTCTAGATTGAATAATTGCTCCTAGGCAAACTGGGAAGAGCTGTTCATGTTCTTAATGATAAGAAGAAGCTATGAGATTGTGAAAAACAAATCCATGTTATTTTTTATGGCAGCTACTTGTTAGTACTAAGTGTATGCCTACTTTACAGGGTCCTGATTTGGAGCCCTACTACAGGTAGGGATGCAGTTTGGCTGAAGTTCAGACTCATACTTGATGCTGAATTCTCTGTCTGTTCCCAGCACCTACTTTTGCCTCCCAGTCTGAGACAGGAGAGAGGCAGAAGCTCCCCAAGCAATTGAGGTACAGATTTAGGGCTGGTTTGCCTTGAAGGCAGTATGGATGCAACTGACTGAAGATGCTTGGCTCTACAAATGCAAATGCAAAGACAGTATTGATCTGTGACTCATACTAGGTCTCCTTGATTTTGCTTCTGAAGTAAATAGCTGCCTCAAGGGCCAACTGATCCACACAAGATTTTCCTTCTGTCCTTTCTTCTTGACAATAGTTGATACTTTTGTGCATCATGTTATTTGTGGAATGTGGTTCCAAGGCTCCATGCTGCACAAAGGTACCATAGATTTTTTTACAAATTTAAGTAATGCCGTTCTGATTTTACACTGAGGGTACATAAACATAGACTAGGGAATCTCTGACAAGAGCCAATGATGGAGCATGACCTAAATTTCAAAAAAAAGAAGCTCACGGTGTAGTATGAAAACATAAATATGCCACATGTAAGAATAAGTGGTTGTGACAGTCAAAGTCATGCTATTCTCATATCATGTTCCTTATTCACAAGTTGATGGAATTCACTCACATTTGATCTAGCATTGCTGGATAATTGATGATGAAGTGGGAGAAAAAGATTGGAATAAAGATTTCAACATGAAAAAAGGAATAGATTTTTTTTTTAAGTGAAAAGAGAGATTAATTTTCACTTACTTGGTTTTATATTACAGATCACTAGCACAGCAAAGCTTGTACAAAAACTGTCTGCACAAGCCCAGCCCAAGTCACTGCTAAAAGTTATTAATTCTTTTAGAAATTTTTAGAAAGAAAATGAATAACTTGCTCAGACATATCCTTTCTGATGTTTTTGGAACATTCTGTACCACAGATGTGGCTAGGAACAAAGTATGGGTTACATCATTTAGGACTATTCCCAAACCAGGTTGGATTGGGCTCTAAATTGCAGGAATTCCTTCAGCAAGAATTCTAAGGCTTGACCAGACCAGAAGGACATACATTAATAATAGTGATAAGCCCCTTTCTGCAGCCAGTTTGTAAATCTGCGTCCAATGTTACCCAGCTAATAGAACTGTTATGAATGAAGTTATTGTGCTGAATTTGTTCATGCTGTTCTTATGCCATATCATTCCTCCAGTAGACTCCATCAGCTGCTAGGCAAGAGGAGATCATGCCTGTAGAGAATGAGATGCCAACTCTCTTTGACACTGGTTTAGAGACTGTGATAAAAGTGAAGGAAAAATATCAACTGAGCACATGGGTTAATGGCTGCTATTTTTGTCCCTTGGGGCCGTTGCCAGCTGCCATTAAATCAAAGTAGCCCTCAGGCTCTACTTGATTTCATGATGAATAATTTAGGCTTTCCTGGTGCAGAGGCAGGTTGCTTTGGCTTTGTATGATAGATTCTACAGATCTCCATTGTAAGCACAGGAGTGTAAATATATGGTGGCACATTAGTGTCTTGGTGGACCAACCTCCTCTGTCCTCCAACAGCAAGAGTAGTAATCTTTATGAACCAGAGATTCTGGATATCCTTAGAAATGTCTTCCTTCTGGCATTGGTACTTTGGTTTTGTGGAACCACTTAGTTATTGCAAGTCAAAATCTTCTTTGGTATCCATTTATTTTCAGGAGTTAACTATGGGACTGGATATTTTCTACCCACTGAAAAAAAGTAGTTCATATCTGAATAAATAAGTGAAAATGGCTTCTCACTGTTCAGGAAGTACAATCAATTTGAAATTAGGATTATGGAAACATCTGTGAAAATTCAAGTGTCATCTCAATTTGGGCTCATTCAGATCCTGTATTTTTTCTACTTCCCAAGCAGTGAATTTAAAATCTAATCCTAATTAACACACATAGTTTAATTATAGCCAACAAAATATTCTCCTAAAATTGTGTGTGATGGCTGGGGGGTCGGGTGGGGAGGGAGGAGGCGAGGGGGAAACCAAACAAATGTTCACTGATTGTAAAAATCCTGGTTTTGTTAATAATATATATCTTTAAAGACTTTAAACATACAATGAAGTTTGCCTCTCATGAATCAAAGTGGCATAAAAAGCATGAAGCAGGCACAGCACTCATAACTCCCTTTCCTACTTGCTTATTTCTTGGCAATTTGAAACAAAGAAACTCAGCACTGGCATTTAAAACTTTTCCTTTTGAATGGATTTCCCCATAACGTATAACATAAAATACACAATGCTGCTGCAGGTAGAAACAAATAAATCATGGATGTCATGGACAAACCTTGGGAAGATTTTGAAATTTGAGTGAAACCCAATAAGAAAGCCTGGGTGGTGTGCTGCTACCAACTTTGATGTGTGTCAGCAGAACTCTTTGGCACTACTGGTTTGGGAACCCTATGAGATTTTCAGTACTTCCGACTTTTGTTTTAGCACTACGGGTCTTTAAAAAACCATCATTTTAGGCTGCTTCAGAATGCTGTCATTCCTGAATCAGACCTCAGAATGCAAAGTATCCCAGCTTAGGGATACTGTAGCCCATTATGGACAGCACTTGTTATCTCAGGACCTTTTCCTTCACGGGGTCTGGACTGGGTAGAGCATATTCATAGTCTGCAACTGTTACTTTACCCTGCAATCAGACCTCTTGCCTGGGCCCTAGAGTGTACTCGGAGTCCATAGTCCAGCTCCCCTGGCTCCCCAGAGCAGCATTTTATGTCCACCAGTGCCACCACGACACTTACACAGTCCTTTGGAGTTCTGCTCAGGCCACAGGTAAGATTTTTTTCCTAGGGATTTTGGGTAGAAGTTTTTAGAATGATATAACTGGAAATCAAGAAATGTACGCCTAATACCTTGTTGAAAACAAAACTGTATCTGATTATTAACTTCCTCTAAGTCATCCTATTCCTGCTTTGTTCTGCTTTTGTTTGAGGCTCTGTTAATGTTTCAGGTCACACGGAGTTCTCCATGTCAGATGAGTCTTATAATGGCAAATGTCCTCAAACTCATCAGCCTAACACCACTTCTTGTGCATTTTCAGCCTCTTGCTGTTTTGTCATTTACACACATCTTTCTACTGCATATTCTGAGTGAAAATGTTTTCTTTCACAAGGTTGTTCTAGTGGTCATGGAATAATAAAAGTAGATGGATCTCGACTTCTTATTGATGTCTTTCCAAGAGGTGTCAAGATCAGCATTTGTCCTGTCTTAGCAGTAAACTAAAATAGAATTAAACAGCCTTGGCTTGACAAGGTCAGATTTTTTTTTCATTTCATAAAATGAAAAAGGATATTAAAATAAAAAATGGACTTGATAACATTTTTTAATATATCCTGTTCTGTCAAACATGACAGTGGAAGCAATGAGTGACCAAGATTTGCCTCCTTTTTTGATCAGATTTATTTCTGCTTTCAGCAGGAAAAGGTTAATTTTGGGGTCAGCAGTGGCTGATCTGAATTTTCCATATTTTTTTCTTTAGAGTGACTTAGGAGATTAGGAAACATAATTTCTCTAGGGATGAGTTTAACTCAGCTCTATATCCCGTCAGTAAGACTAAGAGCATAATTTATCCAAAATTTGGACCAGAAAATTAAATTAAAATAGGAAAGTTTTATTACAGAAATGGACTTATTCTTCATCTTTTTCCTGTATATACCTTTGCACCATTTTAACTTGGTTGCTAAAATCAAGCACTGTGGAGTTCTGTGGAAGCAGTGACAGTCATAGAAGAATGAGCTGAGCTGTCTTTCTCCACAAGTCCACATTCCATTGCTGGAGTGGTTTTAAGAACGATTGCTTGATTGCCAGTGCTGATGGAAGAGGCAGCAAGAACAGTTTGATTTTCAGATACAAAATGGATTTTAAAGTATAGACAGCGACTAAAAGTAAAGACGGTTAAAGATAGTGACTAAAATCATCTTTCGATTTGTGAGCAAATTTGTTCCTGAATAAATACAGAGATTCACTTTTCAGAGATAAGTTTTGATTTTAAAGACTTCTTTTTCTATGTTTGTATGGATAGCACTTTTTTAATTTGGGGGTCAAACAACATAAGTTTTTATCCTAAGTGCATATTTTATCATGGATCCAAAGAGTAGGTATTACAGTAACTGTGATAGTTTCCTTTCCTTCTCCTTCTGTTCCTACAGTGAATTGTAACAGATTCTTCTGGCAGTTTGTTAATAACAAGACAACTTGGTATGGAGCTTGCAATACAATTTTCTGAGTTCTCCTCTGTTACTTGAAAAAGTATTTCCCCTCATCATTTTTGCAGGTGTTGTGTTGAAATAGAAGAAGGAAGAATACCTGAAAGGGCTCAATCATTGCTTTTGTGAACAAATACCAGCAACTAAGCAAGACATTATTACATGGAGAGGGAATAAACTTGTAAATTATAGTACTTCTGCCTCATTCCCTCTGCCTCAAGATTCTGGGGATGGACTGGTATTGAAGGTGTCTTAAAGTGCATTTAAATAAGTGCAGAGGGAGATCAATCATCTGCCTTTTGTATCAATTAGGAATACTTCTAGGTGGAAACAGTCCCATGCCTTCTAGAATATTAGTGCTATGTGGCTACTACATGTCTATCCAGAGTAAGGCATGGGGGCAAATGTCGCTTGCAGTTCTGAAATATCTAACCTTGAAAGCTTCTGTCAGCTCAGAGGAGAGCAGCCAGTTTATTTTGCAAGACAGGTGAAAGTACATGATCCCTGTTTTCTGGTCTCTTTGCACAGAGATCCCAGAAACATCAGGAGTTTGGTCTTAATTTTTGAATCTTTACATATGTAATCCAACCAACTTAATGGAGGAGACCACTCCATCCTCCCCAGTCAGAGCTGGTCAACAGAAGATAAAGGTAGATATCCAGCAGCACCTGTCAAGTCAAAGCTGGCACTTTCAGGCATCATGGGGATAGACTCAGGGAAGGAACATGGATACAAAGCTAAAGCTTACTTAATTGCCTGTAGCAAGGGGATGTGACTAAAGGACCTGGACTATGAAAACAGCCTTAGCCTTGCTACTCCAAGGGGCCGTGCAGCAACTAGGGCTTTCTCAAAGCTATCTTAAGAGTCTTTTCTTCCCTACACACATAATGAAGTGATTCCCTATGGTGCTTCATCAACTTTTTGGGTTTTAAACTGACCCTTAGCATTTTGCACTAGATATTTCTGAGCTTTTCTCAGTTAGTAACTATTCAGAGAAAGAATAAAACTCTAATTATTCTTAGCTGTAAATCATAAGTGTAATGTTATATCCTCCCTGCCTCGAGAATGACATGGGATAAAAATTGAGCTTGAAATATATTCTGTAGCAAAATTGTGGAAAACTAACAAAAAAGAATAAAATAAATTGCACAGCTACACACATGAGCAGTTAAAATCATGTGAGACTTATGTATTCAGAATTGCAAGTGCTTTTTCAACATTTTAAAACACAAGTGGGTTAAATTTATCACCTTCCATTTTAATTTAAAAGATGTAGGAGAACATGTAGCTGAGGATTTTCTAAAAGAAGTAGTGATTTGAGCATGTTGGGGGTGGTGGTGGAATTGCTTGTAGTTTTATTCATTTAGGCATATCTTATCACTCCTCCTTTTCTTCCTTCTTGGAGGGCAATGAGAGAACCCAGATGCCAAGCTGTGGAACATGTTCTTCTGACACTAGCATCTGGCTCCTTGGCAGAATCCTCCAACTGTCATGCTGACAGCTTTCCTGTTGTGTCCTCGTATATTTTTATATAAGAAAATTGCAGATGGGTTCTCTTCTCAAACTAATACGCTATTCTGTTGACCCTTATCATGCAGAAATGTGTTGGTTTTATCTGTTTGTGAATGAGACCTTGGCCAAATATACTTCAAAAAGGATACTTCTCTGTTCGTCTCTGAATTTGTCTGCAAGCTGTCTGGGAAGATGCCAGAATCCTATTACACACCCTTTTTGTGCCTTTAAGCAGTAAGTCCTTCATTCTCTCTGCCGTACAAATAGATTGCACTTTTTGCAGCAAGCACACTTGTAAAATACAACATATTTATTTAATAGTTTCAGTGAAAAAAAAAGAGAAATAAATTCTTCCTTGAAATGGGGAGAAATGTGGTTTTGTTTGCTATGGGGTTTTCTTTTTTTTTTATTTTGGTTTGTTTGGGGTTTTTTTTGTTGCTAGAGGGTTTTGTTTGTTTATTTTTAATTTGACATTATCTAGTATGCTGCTGCCTTGAAGGACTTTTTTTCCCCCAGTGTTTTGCCTGAGACCACCAGTCCAGAAGGCTTTATAATGTTACAAAAGTAGCACAGTGACTTCATTAAAAAAATAAAATAAAAAATGTTTTTAAAAGCGCAAAGATTTCACTTATTAACATCCTCCAAAACCTCCTGGTATTTTCTAAATGGAATTTTCATAGTCCTGCATTGCATTTAGACATATGCCTAATTTATGTGGATCATCACGAGTAGTCCCAGTGACTTTACAGTGAAGCACAATTGTGCTTCAATTTAAGACTGTGCTCAGAGGGAGCCTGGTGGATTCTTGACTTCAGGTTTGACAAAGCCCATATCATCAAGATGATAACAGAAAATACTAAAAGTTCCCACGTTGCTTCCTCTTGCTCTCCTCCCCCTTATAGAACTCTTCCTATGGATGTTCTGTTTTTGTCTCTTCCAAAAAATTTCAAAGACGTGATCCCCTCCCCCCCACATCTCATGTCTCCTTTAAACACATAACTTTGCTAGTGTGAATAAGATCAAATACAGATAAGGAAATATTGCAAACCCACAAACCAAAAATTATCTGGGGCCCTTCTCAGTGGAGTCTGCAGCTCCATGGGAGTTGTTCATGAAGGCTCTTAAAAGCTGGGACTCATTGAGACTATTTAGCCATGATTCGTAAGCCCACTCAGACTGACCTTCCATCCCATCTCAGCTCAAGTAGCAGAAACCTGGATTCAAATGACTCCCTGATGCTGCTATGGAAGATTGCCAGCTCTGATGAAGCCAAGTGGATTCCACTGAGCATGCTCTCTGTCCACACCAGGGGAACATCCTCAGAGTTTGACTGCTGCAAGCTTCTCCTAACTTATTCTCCTATCAACAGATATTAAGACTTGATTGACATTGGTCTCTTGTTTGGTGCTTTTGCAATAAATAAAGCAACAATGAATAATTTTATTGTTCTTCCACCACAGTTGTTCAGTTTGCATAACTATTCCAAGAAAAAAAAAAAACATAAAACCCCAAAAACCAAAAAAACCCTCTCAAGTCAGCATTAAAGGAAGAAGAGGTAAGTTTCTACAGGTTTCTTATTCCTGTTATCACAAAGAATCTTTATAAATTTCCAACAAACCCAAGTACACAGAAGCAAACAGGTATGTACATGACTGTTAACTGATACATTGTCCCGTATCATTTTCTCATCTCAAACTTTGTCATAAATGAAAAAAAATGACATTAGAACTATTCAGGAAAGGTCATAAATATCAAGAATGAATTCTGCATTAAGCATTAACTTGGAGAGGGCTGGGATTTCACTCCTATTACCCAGTGCAAGTTATTTCCTGCTGTTTTCTTGTTTCTGTTTCAAATATTCTGATTCACCATTGGGTTAATCATCTACTAAATATTGTCTCCAGGTGGTTTGGGTTTGCTGTTGTTATCTCCATAGCCCCAAGGGACTATACCTTCCAAAGAACTGAGGGGAGCCCAAGCACTGATATTATGCAAGAAACAGAAATACATCAGCAACTGTATCAGCATGCTTTCATTTGCACCACATTCTGATTTGAACATACGTGCTTTCTGAAGCACTTGGCATACACCCTGAAGTCTCCAGTTGCTTGAGATTATGTAAGCAGGTAAAAATTATATTTGTTAAAAAGGCATAGAGAATTAAGAAAAAATAGGTACCTTGAACTAATGGGTGGATAAGTTAGCATTTATATTTCATATTTGGGTGACTGCTGTTGTGCCCAGTGCACATTTTTGTCCTGTATTCACATTAAATTTGAATGAGAATTATCATATGTATGATGCTTTTAGGAATGGGGTTTAGGTCTTGCTGCAACCATGGGTCCTGTAGGCAAACCACTAATTTTACCTTATTGTCTTTCTGTAAAAGAGTGAAACTATTTTCCTCTTACAGAGAGGACACAAGGAAATTTAAAAGGTAACTTTACCAATGGTTGTGAGATGCTTAACTACTACAGTAATAAAGGCTGAAGCCAAAGTTTGCAGTTGTAGAAAGGCAAGCTTGGGATACATGGGAAAGCTAGTTAATAGATTGAGAAGGTGGATTCAGGGCTTGAGAATTTAAATACTGGAAATCATCATCAGACATGGAATTATTTTAATTCAAAGGGGCAACGATGTTGTTAAAGATAAGTGGAAAAACTGGAAGGAAGAGTGGAATTATTGGGATGAACCAATAGTTTACTATTTGTAAACGGTTTACGATGTTTGTTCATTTTCAAAATAACAGTCTCTATAGAAATCAAATAAAATTATTTTCAAGTCTTTCTGAATTAGCACAAAAAATAAATGGCAAAAGTTTTTTAATCATATAAACAAAAACCAGGAGGAGCTGGTTCTTCCATATACTGATGGTGGTATGTCAAGGAAGGAGGTGAGGCTAACCAAGGACTGGATCAAGTATTGATCAATTTTCAGTAAAGGTGATGACTAAAGAGGATAATAACAGATTGCTTCTCTTCTCCATGCCTTTCTTTCCAAATTCAGTCACAGGTTCAGGCTGTTGCCCTTCCTAGATACTTGTCATTTGGTGGTTCTTCTGAGGCCATGCAGATCAGGAGGTATTCTGTCATTTGATTTTTTTTTTTTAAATAAGTCTCTGTAGCACAGTAGAGCTTAAATTTTGTACTGCCTTCTTAAGTGATAGTTTTCAGATTTTCAAGTTTCTCAGTCTCTTTCTCCATGAGTAGCATTAAGTTCAGTGGCATGAAGTTTTTTCATTACTCTATAATACATGTAAAAAATTCAATGATACATTTCTAAAGCCTTATAAAGCTGAAGAGTTTCCAGAGCTGCCTGATTGCTTTGAACAATTTCAATCTACAAGAATAAAAGATATGGAAAGGAAATGAGGATAGAGCAATAAAAATTATATCCAAACAAGAGCAAAAGTTAGTTTTCTGTACTTCAGATTTGCAGAATTTGGACAACAGCCAGTGTTTATGCTGACAGTCTGCAAGCCTTGGACCAAGAGTTTTTTACTATGCATACTTACAAGTCCTATGCAAAGATTAGATTAGATTTCATAGTCAACGACAATGGGTTGAACTTGATTCTTGATAATAGTAGCTGTTTTTTACAGGACAACTGCCAGAACAATAATGAACTGACTATTACAAGTGTTTTCATGGTTGGTCTTGGGAATGATCCCATATATTGTTTAATATATAATATATAATGATATATATATATAAAAACAATATATAATGATCCCATTATATTGTTTAATGATATACAAAGTAAAGGAGTAAAAACTCCATGTGTATAACATAAAATGGGGAATGATCATCTTAACAAAGGATTAGACCATCAGCCAAGGAGAACTGAATGATTTTGTTGATGTGAGTGATGAAATGAGATGAAATTTAATAGTACAGATTGCAAAGCTGTGAAATTAGAGACCAATAACTAGAATATTTTTTTGTTCTTGAATATAATATGCGTTTTTTAGTTGAAGATAGAGGAAATGAGATATGGACATACTATTTTTTCTGCCATACAGAGCAACTTTTAAAGTCCATTGTAATTGTATAGTCCATTATAATTTTCAGATGCACTATCATCTAAGGCATTTTCATGTTATTTCGTTGTGCATAGCATTGACAAGGTTCTCGGTTTATGTAGAGTTCTGGTCAGTTGTGTTCATGAAAGCTGACCCTAAAACACAAGCAGAGAAAGATTACTGGTATGTTTATAGGAATGGAGAATTAATCTCACGAAGAGAGATTAAATGATATGGGTTGTTAAGCTTAGACAAACAAAGGTTGAGAGAGGATAGGCTTATTCTTCAGAAATATATTCAGGAGTAAGTGTTAAAGAGAGAACAGCTATTTAAATGAAAAGGTCTTAGTGGCATAAGAGCTATGGTTCTAAAATTATCATGAGTAAATATAGAGTGGATATTAGCAGAAGGTTTCTCACTACTCTTGGAGTTACTTTTTCCAATATAATAGCAATGTAAAGAACTGAAATTTCTTGAATGTGATAACTTACAGAAGAGTCTGTGTGCTTAAACAGGTGAATTTGTGGAACAGGGAAACTGTGACACAAGGTTTTGCATATCCAGTAAGGTGGTGTAACCAACTGACATAAGACTGAACAGCACTTTATGTGCATCCTCCTCATATTGCAGATTGTATTTCAGAGTTCCTATTGGTTTGTCAAAATGACCAGGAAGCAAATTCCTTGCTTTCTCTCTTCCTAGGAAGAACTTGTTCCCTCTCCTTTCCCCACCAGCGTTGTCAGGTTGGCAGGAGTATGTTGCCTTTTTCTGAAGTTTGGCTGTGATTTGCTTGCTAAGATCATTGGGGTAATTTATTAAACCTCAGCAATCTGTTATTGGAGAGAGCTTCTCCTGTCCTCTTCTTGCAGGACTGCACATCTCTAAACTGTCATTTGGTTACCAGTCCGTTAGAGCAAGCAAGGCAGATTTTGGTGGCTTAGGGAGCCTGGGGACAAGTGGCACAGAGGTTATGGGAAATCTTCCAGATGAAGCTGGACTGTGAGGTTGTGACTAACTACTGAATTTCTACAATCAGGTGGTATTTAAGGTTTCACGTGCCTGCAACCATCTTAGTACTGTGATGCTGCAGTTGAGCTGGTGTTGGTAGCAACCTGCTGTGTTGAAGTTTTCTTCAGAACACCTGTATCCAGATATCAACAATATGCAGTTGTTTCTCTGGACAGATTCAAACCAGCTACAATAATATAGGACATGTACTTCTGGAAAGAAAAGAAGGAGGCTTCAAAAGTGTTTGTTAATTTATTATAAACTTTTCCTTCAACTTTAAAGGGAAATTGTATGATGTCATTAGCGCTTTTTTTTTTTTTTGGTAGTGAAAACCAAAACTGAAGTGATTGGGGTTTCACACATACTGGAAAAACCACTAAAGGTATATGCAAACTTTTCATTATATTTTTTTCTGTCTCTGATTTTCAACATAATTTTTACCCGAAGACAGTTAGAATTTCACAACTCAGGACTGCCCATTTTCTGTGTGAATCATTTGTAAATTCGTGGTTTTACAATGGATCTGAGAAAAATTTAAGTTTCAAGCTGAATTTTGTCTTCTCACAGACTCAAAAAGAGATTTTTGAATTATGAGAAATAAATCTGCCACACAGGTTCACTCATGTAGACTGAAATCAGTGGATTTTGCACAGCAGTGGTAAAAACTCATTATGATTTGCCTGGTCATATTTAGTAGAAATGTTTGAAACCATTTATTCAAATTGTAAAGTGACATCACACTAACAAAAATGAAGGTTTTAGATGGAATGAAGGTCTACTTTAAAGTTACACTAGTGTGGAAACTCCATTTACTATGTCAAATTAATCTGTATCAGGGATAATAATGCTGTTTTACATATATCTATATATATGTATCCAACTTTGTGATAAGAAACCAAAACATAAATCTTGTAAATAAGAAATCAGTGAAAATGACAAGTCAAATTGTCATGCAGGAAGAGATTAATGAAATTGGCTGTGTTTGGAAGTAGAAGTTTTTTCTGGAAAAAAAAACTTTTTTAAGATTCACTAAATTTGAACACCTTAAATCAATAATGCTTTGCTCTCTTCGAAACTTTACAAGTGTCTTAACCTGGGGCTAAATCTTACTAATATATTACTGAATTCTCTTCTCTTTATTTTTAATGGTGAATATATGATAGGGACCACTGTGGTAAAGATGAAAATTGAATTAGTTTCAAGATTTCCTGATATATGAAATATTTACCAGTAGAAAAATCTTCCAAGAAATGGTTACATACCCAAATGCTGTAAAAATTTTGGCTAAAGAAACCACAAGTGCACATTATTAATTATTAAAATTATTAAAATATATATATTATGATATATATTTTAAGTCCTAGTTTTGATTGAATAATAAAGTAGTGGCTGGATTTGAGAACCAACTTTTTTGTCTGGGCTTTGAATTAGGTCAGACTGCAGGAGCTTGTTCGTGGATGTAACTACTGAGATTCTTAAAACTTAGAGCACAGGTGCTTCTCAGTCCTGAAGGTGCCTGGATTTTTCTAGCCAACTAACTTTGAGCTACTGAATTTATAATTGTACCTAATTTTTATGGGCTGAGTGAGTGTGTAATTGCACCTTGCTTAGCTCTTTATCTCCAGAAGAGTCAGGGAACCAGACCAGGTGGAATATCGTGATGTTTTTAGTGGTGTAGCCCAAATCCTTCTTTCTGTCAGCATTTATTTCAGCTGTTCTGTGCTTAGCTTGTTGTCTTCTGTGAATCCTGTTCAGAGGTGCCAAATTCTCTCTATGCAAACAAGATGAGCCAGGCTGTGTAACTTTCTAACACAGTGTCTAAAAGTTAGGTATTGGAATATTTGCAACATTTAGCATTTGTCAAATCATTTTGCAGTTCTAGCCCCAGTTTTGTATGAATTTTCATGGCAATATTCCTTGCTATTTCAGGTTGGATGGGCTAAAAATACTGGTGACTGCACTCCTCTGGACCAAATCTTTGCTAGGTATTGAAATCAGTGGGTCTGATGAACTCACAGCCCTTTTTTTTTCCGGAGAGAAAATGAACGCTTTTACAGTGATTGCAGGACATTACACTGGCCTCAATGGAAGTGTTAATCAGCAGTGTGATAGATACTGAAAATTAGACCTAATTAATCATTTGGTAGCACAGAGAAGTAATGCAGAATGAGGGGTGACACTATGCTACTTACAACTTTCCACTCCAAGACATTCTCAGGAACAGGAGTTGAGCGGATACAGGAACACACGGCCAGCTAGCCACCACACAGCACTGTCTAGGCAGTTCTGAGGGTAGTTCACATTGTGTCACTGTGTGTTTATGTAGAACAAAAGTATTTTTCCTTTACATGTTTGTGTAGGTATTTTTTAAACCTCAGGTTGCCTCCTGCTTTCATTTGCCCCATTTTACATGCAAGCGCCTGTTTCTGTAGAATTCTTCTTACCCAGAACAGTGAGAGAGTAGGAGCAGCCACAGTATTGCAAAAGCTGAGGCAGAATGAATAAGCAGCCAGGGGACTGCAAAGGGCATTGAGGAAAGAAGAGTTTGCTGTGGAGTCTTATGTTCAATGGTAAAGTGAACAGACTTGCGGATCGCAATTGAGTCTGTGCTTTAGAGAGAAGTACTCTTGAGTGTGGCATAGTTCTAGGTCAACAGACAGGATTTAGGTACTCAGTAGATATTCTGTCACATTAATTTAAGTTTAAGCTTGCATCTAAGCTCAACTTTCCTGGCTACTCATAGTTAGAATTTGACTCACTCTCCAGACTGCTTTTCCAGATGGGGAAAGTCAACTGTGGTGCAGGACTGGCTTTGGTTTGAACTGTGCCCATGTAGGAAGAATTTGTTTGACAGGCAGTAGGTCAGCCTTGAGTTTGATCACCCATGAGTTGTCTAGGTTGGTATGTGAACTCATACACTTTACGCTTGGTATCAGAAAAGGGTGCATAGGTTGCACAGACTTATGGGATCCAAAAACTGAGTGTTTACACCAGACTAGTATTCCTCCAAGGTAGGGAGTTGGCTAGGTTTTGATAATCAAGTGATAATAGCTGAGTCACTAGATCAGACAACCAAGCACTTTTACAGATACTCTGGCAGAAGAGAAGATGTTATTGTTAATCCATAAACAGGCTGTTGAAGTTTTAGAGGGTGTTGTGGAAAGGCAGATACAAAGTATGAATCACGCAGCAAGAAAAATCAAAAAATAGATTTATGATCATGAGGAGATCTGACAGAGGCCCTGCTTAGAAAATGAGAGTTTAGAGAAAGTTGATGTATTCTGTGGGACTTGCATTTGGCTTGAGATCTCACAATGCACCGCAGAGTAACAAAGGGGATTTTTTTGCTTGACCTGACTTAACAACAAGGTTGTTGTCCAAAGGGCAGACTGCCCCCCCGCAACACACACCCTCCTGCCCCCCACCTCCCTGTGCTTCCCTTGACTCAACTATAGCAATTGCACAGCTGAAGAGTGAGTCACATCAATAAATTAACTGTAGTTTTTTGTTAGTTTTCTATCAGAGCAGTGAACTGAACTGAACTGAATCAGCTCAGAATACATGTGAAATATCAGTAAGGTATGCTTTGGGAGGGGAAGGAGAGAGGCAGCAATGTGCAGTTAAATTGGATTTAAGTCCTGCAGTGAAACCACATCCAATGGCACCAGATCGGCAGCTGGTTTAAAGCCATACAGCTTTACTGTTTTTAATAGATTGACTCTAGTTTAGATCTGTTGATCTAGATTGGTTTAGAGGTGTAAATTCACAAGCTGGTAAGCAACTAGATTATCTTCCTGTTTTCTTCGTGTTGTTCAGCAGAAAGTTCTGATTTATCTGCTCTTTAGGAGAATCCTTTAAAGAAAAAAAAAAGGAATAAGAAAGTTCTTCTGTAATTACCTAAAAAGCTTGAAGTCAAGTAATATAATATCTTGCTAGCTGATTTTATGGGGTTACTTTGCAATTGTCTCCATCCAGAGACAGTTCTAGGGCTTTGGACTTTTCATGCATGAGTGTTCATGCATGTATGTCTGCGTACATGCACACGTGTTACAAAAAATACCATATTAGCAGCTAAGTGATTATTTCATTAGTCATAGAATAACATATTTCCCAGAAAAGAAGATGAAGTGAGAGTTCCATGATATGAAGCAAGAAACTTATTGTGAAATACTTGGAAAGGTACAAGACATAATTTTAGGTTTCGTTTTCATTTGTTAATAATGAAAGCCACAGACACTACCTGCTCTTGTTGTTGAGGACTTTACTGTCTACGACAAGACCTTATAGTCTGTGAGTACCGAAGATGCACAGACAGGTAGAAATTTCTATGGGGTTTCCTTTCTAGGTTAAGAGAAAGCGTGTCTCCAACCTTGGCATGTTGATGGAATGTAGGGTTCAGGAATGTTAATCACTGCTACTTTTATAAGACAGCTTTATTAAGATCAATGTTTTTTGTTACCAAATTAGAAGGGACCTAGAGCAAACTTCTGAGCAGTTATTAACACAAGTCCACATTTACTGAAAGAACTGGGCACCTTCACATGCTCTGCAATAGCTGGGAGTTACACAATATCTATATCATTTTTCACAGCTTTGTCATTAGCTGGTAATGATTTGATTATTTTGCAGATGAATCACAGTATAAATCTCTTTCACAAACACTACCTCCAAGTATTAATCAAAACCATTAAGGCAAAGCAGTCAGTGCAAATTAAAAAATTTGCATGTCTAAATTAAAAATTACAGTAATACATCATAAATAAATCTTTTAAATTCTCTATGGTCTATATGAGCATCCCCTTTTTGTGCCTATAATGAGCCCATGAATACAGCTCCTTTTTTCCCCCCATCTTTTTAATCAGGCTGTAATCAAATTTTATAGGTAGAATTCAGGTCTTTCACTTTGAAGTCCACATTGGATCTTATTTGAGAAAGAAATTATTTTTTCTCTTCATCTTTCTCAAACCCAGTAAGAGTGAAAGACACAGACTCAAAGACAAGTGTGAAAGACAGGAGTTCAAACCCATCACATATAATTTGCAGTGTCTTTGGCTATAGCAAAGTAAATATTTGCAAAGGGTGATATATCTTATGCAAATAACTTTGAACTATGAAGAAAATGACTGAATTGTGTTTTAGGTACTATTTCATTTTAGAACTATTAACACCTTATTTCCAGCATGGAAAAGATTAGAGGAACTCTCATTAATGTAAGCCACTACTGAGATTTAGAACACTCTTCTTCCCTATAAATAAATTCAGAAATGTTAAAGAACAGCTCAGCAACCTTGCATTTTTCAGCTAATTACTGTCCATCACTTGAAAAGCAGTATTCAGGGTACAGCAGTTTGCTGGCCTGTTGCTGCCATTTTATTTACAAGTTGATGAAGCTGGCCTGTTAAAAGAATTTTGTTTGTCCTCTTCTCTCTGGCAAAGGACATTCTATAAAGAAATTTCTTACAAAGCCACAAATACAGATTTCAAAGTGTTTGCCAGGTGACACTTTTCAGAACAATGACCTCCCCTGCACTGATTTTTCTGTGACTAGTTCCAATATCAGCTGTTGTTTTATCTGTGATCTTTTGGCTTTCCTGCCTCACAGCAGTCTGATGGCTGAACAACCTACTCCAAAAAGGAACGTTTTTACTGTCTCTGGAATGACACTTAGAAGGAACCCTAGGATCCAAAATCTTCCCCTCTGGTGCTTTCTTTTCAAGGTCACTGACTTTTGTTTTCCTTGAGGGTGCACAGTAAAAAATTACACATACAAGAGTAATCCTAGGAAAAGAAAAGAGACTAATTAAAAGCAGAGTAAAACTAATAAAAAGTTGCTTCTTGATCTAGATTTACACTTAAACTATGCAAAACATAGAAAGAAAAAACAAAAACAAACCTGGCATGTCTTACCTTCCACTGCTAATAATTCTGCATGGGAAGAGGTGCCGGCTTAGTTATTTACAAATTGCTTGCTCTGCTGTTTGGATAGCTGAGGACAGAAAGACCTTTACAATTATTAGTAGATTACCTTTCAGAGGTAATACCACACATGCCTAAGAATGTTTTTCAAGGCAAGTCTGAATATGTGCTCCAGCCTGTTTCTGCATTGTTGCTTTAAATGAGTTGTTTCTTTTTTTGCATTCCACTGTACACACATGCAGAGTTCAACATCAGATTTTCAAATCCAAAGGGAACCCTGAAGTCTGCACAGTTGCATTTCAGGATCTTTCCTTCATGGATTATTTGATGTATCCTTCCAGTCCACAGACAAATATAGTTCCTAACATTTAACTTCTACTTAGATTTTTGGAACTGAAAATCAAGATACAATATTTTGGGCTAGTGCTTTTAGATCTGGTACCAATTTACTATTAGGTAATAATTAGAGGGTTTTGATTTGGCAATTCTATTATATTTTCCATTAATACTTTCAAAATAGTTTTCAAAGCATTACATTTCAGATAATATTGTCAATTTATAATAACCAGAGTTTGCCTGTCTTACACAGGAAATTCAGATGTAAGAACAGCTGACAATTGTGTCTCAGTGTATGAGGTCCATTGGAAGATGTGGGCTTATGATTTGATGGTGCTCATTGATCATTTGGACAAAATAAAAAACTTACCAAATAATACCACGAGTCCACTAGATATGAGAGAAAGTAAATAATTTTCAGATTTACAACTCAATAACCTTGCTGAAACAAGAATGAGAGAAACCTTTTTAAATTTAAAATATTGCATTTAATCCATCACTTCAATTAAGTTCAATAAGGACTGTTCAGGTTTGTACAGGTGGAGGATGAGATTCTGTCTCTTTTTATATGCAACTGAAATGTAACTAGCAGCTTATTTGGCTTCTTTTTGGATTCCTTTGGACTGATTTGGAATTGTAGCAAAAGAGCCTTAGAACTTAGAAAACATCAATTCCAAGACTGGTTTTTTATCAAGGCTCAAAGAAAAGAAAGTTGCCGACTCTTCCATCGTGAGATGGACTAGGACTTGTACTGGGGAAGTATACAAAGCAAAATATATTTTGTTTCTCCAAAAAACATGAAAATATTTACTACCACAGAAACTATGACCTCACATTGCCACACCAAGATCACAGAGGAAGGAACTCACTGTGCAGTTGACCTAATATTCAAAATTTTACCAATAGTGGGGATTATCTGACATTTCCTTCTCATGAGGGTATTTGGGCAGATAAAGGTCTCCAGAACTCCACACAAAGGTCTCTAACCATTATTAGAGGCAATAGAATCTTACAGATGCACACTCTCCTCAAAATACATTTACATAACTTTTCCCTGCTATAATCTTCTGCTTCTTATTTCTTATTGTGTTTTGTTTTGTTTTTTTTTCCTTTGTTTGGTTGGTTTTTTCCTGTAGTGGACACTGCATGAGCAAGCAACAGTTTTTCTGTTTATAACGTCTCCTAGAAAGCAAGTTCTGCTTAAAGCATTTAATACCAAAGTACATTGTTACTTTACTACCTGTTATTATTTCTGCTTATAAAGTTCTGTGCTTCAAAGTTTTCTCTCTACTAATCAATGTATGTATGTAGTAATCACAGAATCTTAGAATGTTTTGGATTAGAAGGGACCTTAAAGAACATCTAGTTCTTATCCCCCTACCTTGGGCAGGGACATCTTCCACTAGACCATGTTGTTCGAAGCCCCATCCAGCCTGACCTTGAACACTTCCAGGGATGGGGCATCCACAACTTCTCTGGGCAAGCTGTTCCAGTGCCTCACATGTAGAAGTTCATATACATTTGTTCTTAGCGTCAGGTTTACACTCACACATTTATTTAAATAGCAGATTTCAAGAAAGTAAGGTTCTCATTATTGTTGCCTACAGATCTAAGAGCTTCAAGCTTGCCTTCGGTGTTCTACAGGTAGGCACAGTCTATCTACTTTGTTTTATGTATTGGATGGTTTCTTTAAATGGAGTAGGTGAGAAACCATGCCTGTCTTGGTACCTTATGGGTCTTTTTTACCACTAGCCTGTCTGAGAGGATAATGCCTTAATGCATCAGTTTTTGAGGTGGAGGGAGGAGACTGCATGCCAAGGAGTTATGGAGTGGCAAGATAAAGGGGAACATACTAGGGAAATGGTTGTATATAAAATAGTAAGAGCTCTACTTGAGAATAATGGTCTTATACATACTTAGATGGAAAATTTCAGGTTTCTGTCTTAAGTTTGCTAAGGTCCAACTAGTGAGAAGGAAAAAGAAACACTTAGTGTTGATTATTTTGGCATTATCTTAAGCAGGCATTTTGTTTTATTTATATCCTACAATCTTCATCTAATAGTTTGACCCTTTCAGGTTTTCCATATGAAATTATAAACTTTGTTCACACTGGCCAGACAGGGGGTTTGTGCTGTTAGAAATTGTAAATATAATTTTATTCTTATGAAAATAAGGAAGAAGGAAGGAATTAATTTACTCAGATAGAAACTGTCACAATGGAGTGATTTCAGGGTTTTTAAAAGTATTTAAGTGTTATGTGCCGTATCTAGATTGAAAAGCAGTTGATTTCTCTGTTGTCTAGTCTGCTGTCCTGATTGGGAATCTGGCGAGATTGCCATGCTGCAACTCACTATCATACTCGCTCAGATCTTCTTCCTGTTCAGTTCCAAGCATACAGTGCGTGCCCAGATCTAGGATTTGAAAAGTGCTACTGAATTCACAGGCACAGCAAAAGGGCCAGATGATATTGAAAATCAAGAGCATACAGACCTCTAAATAATTAGTCACTCTACTCAACAATTTTTTTTGAATGAATATTTTAGTGTTTAGGTGGGAAAATTCCTCTTATCTAACTCTTTAATAAATAGTATTTTACTCAATGCCAACACTAAGCAGCAGTGAGGTATTTTCTAAAAAAAATCTGCTGAAATAGAAAGGCAGTGAGGATTCTGAAGCCAACCTGATGATGCATGTTGATGTTTTGTTTCTAACTATCCAATAAGATTGCTCAGATTAACAGGTCACTCAGACTTTTCCAGGCTCTCTTCATACTGGCGGGACAGGCAAATGTACCAGATAGGCTTTTTAAGCAACTGCACAGATAAAGTCTGGACTGTTTTAGTATATATGACTTGCCAGCTCAAGCAGAGAGACTGACAGTGTGGAAACAGCTTGTCAGAGCTCAGGTCATGGTTAAAAACTGCTAATGTTAATGCTGACAGCCTGTAAAGTCCCTGCTATACATGATACCTTTAGTCTAGTTATAAAACACTCGTCGAGGACTATTTCCTTCTTGTTCACTATGTTATCCATTTCTGTAATTACTGAAAATATTTAACTAATTCTGTGAATATCCCTTGCTTTATCTCTGTTATTCAAGCTGAAGCCTGTCATTGGTACCAGCACTGCAGCATCCAGCACCTTTGTAAAGAGGAAGATGTGCTTGCGGATAGCCAGGAACGGCTACTGCCTAAGCAACATCCTGTTCTGTGAGGCTTCTTGGGCTGCACGAGAGTGCTCTCTGATTTAGCTAAGATTTGCTACAAATGAAATCATGGAGAGGGGCAGGCAGGTGATGACCTCAGTGGACACTGGGAAATAGAAATTGTTGCTCAATTCTGGTGAGAAATCATGAAACTGCAAGAGCTGCTGAGCTTCTTTTCACGGGGGTCCACAGAAGGTATTTGTAGTCAAGGACCTGAGTACTGAGGGCAAATCTGTCATATAGGGTAGTGCCTCCTTGCTGTGAGGCATGCTTTATATTCTGAATAAAGTCCAGCACTCTGTCTATGAAATAAAACTTCTTAAACTAAACTGTCTTGTTATCCTTTTAATCTGGGATCAAGCCTTTCCTTCCTCTGTGTATTTATCTAATGCACTCTATTATCACTAAGTAGTCCCTTGCCACTAAAGAACCAATATGGTCACTTCTGCCATACGTCAGATCTAAAAGCTCTGGAAAGATCAATGGAAAAGGTGTGCTCTGGTAATATGCTACACACAGATTTAGCTGGGTAATTAAGGAAGACTGAGAACCTTTTTTGCTATTGTTCTACCAGAATTTGAGGAGTTATCTGTAAATTCACTGAATGTACTCTTGGCCAAGGGGATGGAAATAGTGTTATTTACTACAGAAGCCACAGACACTAAAAATAGCAGGATACAAATAAGAATGCAGGGAGAAATTGAATACAAGAGAAATACAGTTTAGAACAACAGAAATAATCAGGGCATGGATTTCAAGACCAAGAATCACTGCCAGTTATTCTGGTATTTTCCCCTGCCAAGCCAAATGCAGAAGCGCAAGTACTACAGAAATAAAAAGCTCACAAGGTAACTCCATGTTGTTAAAGACAACTCACTATCAAAAAGACAGTGCATGTAAGAGCAAAGGTGGAGTTTAGACCATTTAAATCTGAGCTGAACTTCTGCTTGAAACAGAGCATACTAGAAAGAACAGAGTTATTCCTTTGAAAAGATCACAGAATTACAGAATGGTTGAAGCTGGAAAAGACTTCTACAGGTCATTTAGTCCAGCCTCTCCTGCTCAAAGCAGTCAAATTTATCTGTTAATAGCTGTGAAAAGAACTGTATCATAAATATTGGGTGAGTAGTGGGTAGAGAGAAGGTCCAAAATATCATCAGTTAGTATATCTGCTTTAACAAGCTCTTTGAAAACATTACATGGCCAACTGGTTCATGAGGGCACTAGATTTCAGGATAAAGGAGCTTGTAACTTCCCGGAATCAGGGGATGATTGTCATAAGTTGCCATCAATGAAACCAAACCAGAACTTACTGCACTGACCTACTTGAAGTCTCATATCAATATCTTCTGCAGTAGTCAGCTTCAATTTAGTCTTATAAAACAATTAAACAGACTCTTGTGTTCATCATATCTTTTTGAAAAACAGTCAGTTGTGTAGAAATTCTCCACTTTAGAAAATGTCTATATTTTGAACTTTTTTTTACTCATTTGTGCTTCTTTTCCATTACAGGTAAGAATAAGACATATGTTTGTGGCATAGAAAAAGGTGATACTGAAATAATTGCTTACACATGACAAGTTATATGCTAAATATTAGAGCATTGTCCCATATTGACTTTCTCATCTAAGCAAATGTCAAATAAATCACTGAAGCTTGACAATTAACTTCCTACTTTGGCAAACTTTTAAAACTGTTTTAGTTTCAGAATGCTTGGTAGCACACAGATGTTTGAATTTGAAAAGTCTTTTTTTTTCTTTTTTGAGTTTGTCAACTTGCCTTGCTTCTCTTTTTTACTAGTCTGACATGCTCTCTGTTATTCTAGATACTGCACATTTTTCACACTGACTTCTAGTGCCTTTCTTTCTAATCCTTTTCTTGAAAAGTTCATAGTCCTCTTCCCAATTCTGAAACTTAAATAGATTTCATGAGATGCAATGCAGCTCCGAGTACATTCACAGCAAAAGAAATTGCTAGGAATCTGACATGTAATGTAAACACGAATGAATCTTGTATGAGCCCTGCAAATTTTGGTCTTTGATGAAATATGGTTTGTTATATGTTCTCTTATCATAACTAGATGCAACATATGAACTGAAGGAATCCTAAGTAACAGTGTAGAATATGTTTTTTCTTTAAGATTTCCCTCCTCCGCCCCCTTAATTGACAAGGCTGCTGTAGAATCAACCCTGTTTCCTGGTGTAATACATATCTCCTCTACAGTATGAAAGTGTGCCACGTGTAGCACCACTTCCTTGGCTGAAACACACTAATTACGTTCTATTGCAGTGGAGCTACACTGATTTACACCGACTGAAAACTTAGCCCACCTTGTATATCAGTTCTTTACATAACCAGATAAGGGGCTTCTAGCCTTATGTGAGTAACACTCCACTTCACTGTGATCTTTGAGCAATCCTGACTGCAGGATTTTGCCCTCAGGCAACAAAACCAATGGGATACATGTAGCTCAGAGAGTTAAGAAGAAGAGCAAAGCAACTGTTGCCTAGTAGGTGAAATACTGTTGCAGTAGGAGAAAACAATAGAGGGAAAATTTCCTGAGATAATTTCCTTGGATAGCCATGAAGAAGCCTCACATGAAAACAAAAGCACCTCTGGCATAAGATAGCATTCTCTGTTGGGGCAAATATGTACACTTATGTGCACTACTAGAGAATTTATCACAGTGAGTAGAAATAAAGTTGTCAAAGTTTGTGGTATCTGACAAGATAAAAGGAACAGTCAAAGTAACAATATGTGTAGGGCCAAATGTTCATGCAATTTATGTTTCTAATTTGATTCTATAAGACAGAATCTGGCACTGCAAGCAACTTACTTGCTAAGGAGAGATGACATACTTCCTATGGAAGGTCTGCATGATATTATTACTATTTTACTCAATGCTTACTAGAATGGATTTTTAAAATTTTTTTTTCAGTAGGCTCCATGTAGTAAAGTCTGTTGCTCTGTAATAAAGTCTGTTGCTCTGTATTTAGATCATATTTGGATTGCGGTTATGCTTTTTCTTCTCTTTCCCCCTCCCCTGCCTTTTTTTTTTTTCTTCTCCTTTCTTCTTATTCTGTGGATTCTCAGCTGTAGGTGACATTATTGTGATGGCTGCATTTCAAAGACCTCACCTGCTCTGTCATCTCCGAATTTATGTTACACTTCATGGTATCAGCTCTAACGATCTTATTCTCTCGCTCTCCCTTTCCTTTGCACCTCTACTCACTTCCTGACACTTGACACAATAAAACCCTTTTTCATTTAGAAACGGTATTTAACCCCTTTTCACCAAAACCCTTTTACTCAAAAAAAGAAAGAAAAGCATATCAGTGGGACACTACCTCTTTGGGGATTCAAATTTTTGTATATTGCAAGTAAATGTATTTACACACTTTCTTGTTTATGCCTAGCCAGTCTTTATAGAGAGTTACCTGTGCATATCTCTCTTTAAAAATTCATAAATGAAATGTGGGCTCCTGTAACTTATTTTTTTCCATCAGTCTATAATCAGGCTTCATTTCCTGGCAGTTAAGACAATAAAAGAAAACAGCCACAGTGCTGAAGACAAACTTAACTCTTTCATGAAGATCCTTTCAACCAATAAAAATCCTTAATGTTTATGACTTGGCACATTTTATTAAATGTTCTGGCTTCATTTACATATACACTAAATGGCATTGTTGGCAAAATAAGAATTGTTTAAAGAGCCCTTGCCTTTATATCTTATAAACAAAGAAACACAACTTATTAATCAGAAATTCTAATAAATGAGTGAACAGCTTATTTTAAAAATAGGATTTTTTTCCACCATGTAACCAATATCTCTAAGAAAAATATGTATGTAAAAGCTTGGTAATAACTGTCCACAGAAGTTGCATAAAACAAAATTCTTGTTAATTTCATATCCTTTTTGCTGAAAATGTCATTAGCAGAAAAAGTTGTCATTCTTTTAAAGTAGTTAAAATTTCTAAGTACTTAGTGAATATTCTGAATGATTAATATTTAGCCTATTCGTTATTCATGTGCTGTTCACTTTAGCTATTTGTGGTTTGTTATTGGTAGAAGAGCAAGAACTCTGAAGTGAATTCACATAAATACATATTTTTGAATAGCAGAAGATTATTCAGCAAAGATTCAAGCATGTTGCTGAGGTTTTTTTTTCCAGTTGGAGGGTTTAGGTTCTTATTGTATCCAACCTATATTATTTTCTGTTTCTTGAATCCACTTGCTTCTGTATTTCTGACTGAGAAAGGATCATAAATATATTGAAGGAAGTTAAATACAGACTTTACAAATATGGATACAAAGAGATATGTAAAATGCTGTGTCTTCAGTGAACAGATGGACCAAGAAGTTGTTGTGAATCTGGCTAGGAACTATGGTGAATGATATTTCATTAGCCCATATCAGTTACAGATCTGTTGAACAAAATAAGACTCCAGACATTTTTTGAATTACTCTCTTATATAGGTCAAATCACAGTTGTAAGAGCAAATGTTCACAAACGGCCAGTGATCTGGGTGGCCCAGATTTTAAATGCCCAGTTGGAAGCACTTTGGGTTTTGTGGACTTGTAGAGTATTTTTTTTCTGAGACCCAAATGCAGAGATATCTCAAAATTGAGCTTCAGAATAAAAAACATCGTGTAGGAAATGCCAGTTTTTAAGTCATGTTTCTCCTTCATATACTTTCTTTAGTATCATATGGACATTTTGTCTTCTGGAAAGGTTATTCTTTATTATTGTGTCAGAGAAAGTGAATAAGTGATTGTTTGCTCTGCCACAGACCTCTTTGCAACCTTAGACACTTCTCTTTACACACCTTTGTCACCATTCCTCACCTACACAATAATAACAGGTAGGTCTATATTGTGCAAAATAAGTGTGGCAGTATTTCACATCAGTCAATTCCATTTTGAGCAAAAAGCAGATACAAAAACTATGCATATCTATAATCTAGGGCAATATGGCCTGAATCTTGAGTGCTACTGTGATACAAGTAATTAACATTTTCTTCCTGGAATGAAGGCTGTCAACACATTTTTTAATAGATTCCATGAATTAAGTCATGGTTTCAAACAATTTGGTCTGAAGTTGTGCATTAAAACTGTGGTGAGCCATTAAAAAGATGACTTACCAACTGTCAAAAGCAAAATAAGAATTAAGAAGGTGAAGAGAGAGAGTGCTGCGTGACAGCCACCATAGATTTTCCAGACTGAATGCTCAGATGGGTCTACATATGGGTCTGCTGGAAACCTTCAATGCAGGTACAGAAATCACACCTGCGTCTGTAGCAAGATACCCTAATTTCCTTGTCAGTCTTTTCTGACCACTTATGTAAAAGACTGGAGAAAAAGATTCAGCCTGATGTTAGTGCTAGTGGCAATTTTGTTATACTTATTGGAGATAACAGTAATGAAATTGTATATTTTCGAAAAATTGAATGCATTAAACCTGAAGTCTTTTGGTGAGAAAAATTCTTTTGATGCTAACTTCCTCTTAGGTAGACAATTAAACTCCACTTTCAACCATAACCTGAAATGTTTCACCTTCTAATTTTTTCATAGAATTAACTCCCACTGCCTGTTCGGTGATTCATAAACAGCACCGTATGAAACTGTCAGACTGTAGATACTGGAGGGTAAGGGAAAGGAATATATTGTCCTTCACATAGAACGAGAGAATTTATTACTGCTTCTTTTGAGAGGTTGGTACAACCTCCTCTGAGCACTACTGTAGTTCCAACAAGCAAGCAGACATTCTCTTGTGTGAAAATCAATAATGCCTCACATGGGTGTTAGCAATGCCTGTAAAGTAAGAGAGGTACTCAGCTATAACTATTAAATGCTACTGAAGGAAACCGTCACTTTTCAAAGCTAAAGGAAATCATTCTTCTGAAGTGATCATTTCCTTTTACTCTTTTTGTGACTCCTGTTCATCTTTGCCCCCCTGCACTGCTGATAAGTAAGTGACAGGACATTGCAGTAGCCTTTTAACATGAGGTATGGAAGGCTGAAAGTAATTCAAAAGGCTATTTTTTTTGTTGCAGTAAATAGCCTGTCTGAACCAGATAGAAGCTTCTGATGTAATGCTGTTTGTCTTCAAGCACCTTCAACAGAGCAAATCTGCTTTTGTTTTGACATTTTGCTGTCAAATTTCTTGAATGCATAATTACAGATATATTATAGAAATACGAGTGCTACAGTCAGGTCTGCTTCCCAGTCATAGATAGATAATTCCATGAATAACAAATCCATTATCACCCTTGCTACTGACAGAAACAATAACAAAATCATTGTATCAACAAAGGAAACAAATGATGCTAACACGTACAAAGGGAATATTGTATTGACCCAGTATACAGGTAGCCATACAGACAAATATGCCCTTCTACTTATACTACTTTTGATTTTTTAATTTTTTGGGGGTGAAAGAGGAATTACTCTCTAGCAGGGATGAAAACCACACACCTACCTACCTGTTTTTACAAAACATCTGTGTGGCAGGTTCTCAATGGGAACAAAACAGAAAAATTAAGTTTTGGTTTGTGAGATCCACTGTATACTTTGGATTTGTGGTAATCACTGTACAATTCATATTTGTGGCAAGTTAGCTTCAGTCCTCACATGTTAAAACACTTTCGCCTCACATTGAATGCTTATTTGTTGCAAATTCTATTACAGTTTAATGCAAAATACTAAAGTTTGAAAATAGGTTTACTGAGATGTGGGCTAGACTGACCTGGTGCAAAGTGTAAAGAGCTGTATGTTTGTCATTGAATTGCTAATAGGTGTCTAAGTCCTCAAGTGTCTAACTGTGCTCATTGTCACTGAAAAAAAATGTGAAAGTTTATCTGCCCTCACCAAACTTAGCATCTGACTACCTACCAATAAGTAGCAAAATATTTCCTGAGAGCTTTCCATGTGATTCTTCATGCTGAGGGGAACTCATACACAGATTTCTGTTGCTGCCACTCCTAGAGAAACCCAGAACAAATTGGCTTTTGACATTCTAAATATCTGAGACCGATTACCTGCGGCACTAGTCAGATTTTGCCACTTGAGTCTGCAGTATACCAATACATTTACTTGAAGAAAAAATGGAGGAAGAAGAATGTGTTTTTAGTGATCTTGTAAACCTTCAGTGCCCTGTTGTACTGGCCATCATATGACTATAGATTTGCTGGTGGCAATCTGTTTATATTATTTCATGGAGACCGTGACATTCACTGGTGTTCTCTCCACTCTACTTAGCTACTCTTTGAAAATGGTCCTAGCACAGCTGAAGTAAAAAGAACCATGGCAAATATCTGTCTTGATCCCAAACCATGCAACTACATTACTTTCTGAATGGAAATTGGAATACCATACACTGAAACCCCCAGGGTCTATGGAGTAGCAGAGAGCATGGGAGCAGAGCAGGACACTTGTGGGACCAGCTGCAGTGCCCAGGACCTATCAAAAACTCTGCTGAAATTATAAGCAGGAACGGTGCTATGTGTGAAGCACTACAGCACAGTGAACCTGCATAACCTACTGGGAGTGTCATGAGAAGACATGACCAAACTCAATTTTTTATACTAATGCAGCAAATCCTGTTATCTATTATCTCCATATCATTTGGCATGCATTGCTCATGGAGAGGATCTCTTCTTAAAGAGATGTGAGGGAATACTGACTCCCTTTGGTTGCTGGGAATAAAGACATAAACTGGATCTGTGGTCTACAGTAAGTCTAAGTGTTCCTCAACAACATGCAAGCAGTCATCCCTGCAGAATCCTAGCAATGAATGGGTCCGTTGTCTGTACATCTTTCCCAGTAAAAAAAGTGCTGCTTTCTTAAACCAGGGAAAGTCCTACTCAAGCAATTGTACTTCATTGCACTTTAGTGAGATAGTATCACCTGTAAACTCAAGCATGTGTATATATACAGTCCATGACAAATGTGTGTGTACATATGTACTATGTATGGGTGCCAGTTCTAAACATCTGTCTAAATGAGTGTGTTGACAATGAATTACTCAAGTAAACTTGACTTTTTTTTTAGTGTGAATTAACAGCTTCTTGACTTGTTACTACATCAACTGCTAATTAGTTCCTGAGTGTAGTTCAAGGTGTTGGCATACATTACAAAGCTTTCTGCGGTGGTTTGGATCTTTATCTGCCTCAAAGGCAGAATCTTCAGGCAAAAAAAGTTCTTCAGGTTATACAAAGCAGATGTGAACAGGGAAAGGAAAGGTGGACTGCACGATCAGGAATCGGGGTTAAAGACAGCCCATCATCTAGATTTGGCTCCAACAGTGCAAGGAGTGCTTTGTTTTAAGTTAGGAGATTACCTTAACCATCAGGACTACAAGCAAGATTAATGGTTTGAATAAAGATAGGGAAATTAGAACCGGGAACTTCAGGAGATTACTGAACTCCCAGCTGAGAGTAGCACATAGCACCTATCCCTTGATTCTGAAAAAGCCCCAAATGTATAATTCTAGATGTGAAAACAAAGACCCTTACTAAATATTACCAAGCTAGCAGTAATAATTTGAAGTGATGACAGATACAATTCATATACTTGGGAATGGTGAAAGAGCTGATTCATGGAAATTAATGAATCTGTAAGTTTTTCCTTAATAGTATTAATGAATTCAGGTAAGAACTTGAAGAAGAAGATAAATACATGGAATCTAAAGGAAAATGGCAGTATCATTTTTTTGCTGGATAAGAATACCTGGGTTTTATTGTATAATGGAATTCTAACAAGAAGAAGTAGCAAAGTGTATCTCTCCTGAAGTTTTCCAACTACTGCCACATATGAACAAATAAAATAATTCAAATTTGGAAAGTCTTTAACACTTAGCTTCCAATGGGATTTAGACCCTTGATTTTATTTAAATCAGTTAATAAAAGTTTTTTGTTTCAGAAACAGGGGATTCAGCATACACTTTGGAAGCAAAACTCAGCTTATTTTTCCTAACCTTTTACTTAACTTACTGTTAATGCTCTAAATCCAGATAGGCACAGATATGAAGGCTCACACCATTGACACATAGAATATTGGGCTATGTTGTCTTTACAAAAAAAAGTATAGAGCTGAGCTAACCACTATATAAGGGGCAAAAGTGTTGGGTTCATGTAGGTATTTCAAGACAGCAACAGCCTAATATCTCATATGCTTACAGAGCAAAAGATGCTCTAAAAGCCTTGCCTGAAATGGCTATATCTTGTCTCCATATTTTTTCTCGATCTTGACTTTCAGGAAAGAAAATATTTCTTTAAATACCCTGATCATAAGCCAAGAGAAATCAACTCTTCTGCTCATTTCCTGTCTACTTGTTTCCTTTTCAAGGCTTGATCTACCTACTGCTCTAAAAGCCTTCCTTTTAGGCTTTTATTAGCAATTGCATTTCTTTGATTTGCATGAAAGTTCTACTGCATTTTTTTAAAGTATGCTTCCAAATTTCTTTGTTTGGCAGGGTTTTATTTTTCATGAGTTGCTACTGTATCCATGTTAATTTGCTGTACTAAAGAGAACGAACTTTCTCTACAAAATGTTTGAAAAAAACCCAAACAGTGGCATGGTGTCACAGCTAGAGTGGTTGACAGTATAGGAATATTTCATTGGAGCAATGTGGAGTTGTGTATGTGCCACACTTTTCTCCCTATAGAAATATGTAGATGATGGATGCTTCTTCTCACTCATAGTGGTAGAAAAGTGTTGACATCTATTTTGAAGCCTGGCATAACTTTTCATAGGAGTGTTTCATGTAACTACCAGTGGAAAGCTCCTCTTTGCTGCTCTTCATCATCTTTTCCTCTTCCACTTTCAAATTTTTGAACAGAGGAATCACAACAGACAGTCCCAGGTCTGAATTTTGTTTATGGTGCTAGGTGCTCTGCAGGTAACAGCAGGATACTCATCAAAAAGCAGTGATGGACAAATAAGCCTGGATAAAGTGAATTTCTATCGCTTTCTTTTGAGGTAGTGAGATTTAACTGCAAAGTATTAAAATTTTAATCTATGTGTGAAACTAAGAGACTAATGGTAATCCCAGATATAATGTCCGACCTATGCATTTCCCTTTAAACAAAAAAACGCAAACAGGACTGCTTCATCTTGAAATCAGAAATATTCTGATGTTAATTAATTCATTATTCTGTGAATGACTAATGATGTAAATATATGTTTTGCAAGCGCATACACCATATTACGTTACATATGTAAAACTGTCAGTGGGTAAAGGAATAAGGAAACTTTGTATACTGTTCTGTCGTACCTGCTGTGTTGCTTTTTATACACCACTGAAAGAGAAGATATTTTCTCACAATGTCTGTGCATACTCACAAAATATGAACACCCCCAGATTTCTAGTCTTAATACCTTCATTTCTGTGGTTACCTCTGTGTTGTGTAGATCAACCCACAGCCAACCCATTGATGCCAAGCTGCCTGACTGCCCAGCTCCCTTTGGTCTTTGGTGTCCTTCACCTCAATCTTATGTGGTCTTGAGGGACATTTTCAGAGCTGTGTGGGTGAGGTGCTTTGGAGAAGCACCCTCCTCTCTTTCCCTGGCTAAATCCCTGCCTGAGGATGCTGCCACCTGCCTCACAGAGCAATGTAGGTTACTCCATGGCCCTGAAAGCATATAGTGCCTCATAAAAATGCTTACATTGGAAATTTATCCACCTGTTGGTATTGCCACCCTATGTGCTGAGCAGGATAGCCTGCATCCCCACTGTTGGGAATCTCTCCTGATGGTCCATGGGGACAGTCTATGAGAGTGACTGACCACAGCCAGAGCCAGGAAGGGGCATCTATAAAGACAAACTCTGTCCTTTGGCCTCGAGAGGTGGTGGGCTCTCCTCACACTTGCCTGTCTCCCTGCCCTGCATTGCCAGATGACCTTCTTCTGCCTGGTGACACCTCCCCTGACAGGTGTCTGCACCAGCTGATGACAGATCTCTGCTCAGCAACTGGGCTGGCGTTTCCTCATTTGGTGATGGCTGACCACGGGCCTGTGGTGTGGGGGATCAACCTGGGCCTGGCACCCAGCCTTTCTCAAAACCCAGCAGAGGCATGCTCACACATCTCTCTTCTCAACTGGTGAGAGGCCTGCCTGTAGCAGGGATGTGCTGAGAGAGAACAGCAGTTGGGATAGAAGGTCACGTGGCCCCTCCTTGTCACCTTGTCCCCTATTATCCAAGCCACTTCCCTATTCCTCCCTCTTGTACAGCTCTGAGTGGCCATTCTGGCACAATTTCCCACAACCAGTGGCTTATCTACTAACTTGGTGCTCTTGCAGGTACCTTGCTTCCAAATTCATGCTTTTTATCTCCACAGGAAAGATCCATGAGGGTTTTCCATCTCTCCCCTGAAGACTCTTGTGGACTCTGCTATTCTAAGGCCAAGCTGCAAAGCTTTCTTCCAGAGTATGTTCAGGTCAGGAGTGATGGAGAGTGACTGTGGGATATGTTGGTTGTCCCATCTCCAGTGGGAAAGGCCATCGTGTTCCATCAAGGATTCAGGCAGGCTAAGCCTGTGTGACAGGTACTTGTTATCCTGTTTTATTGCACGCTGCCAGATACAGGTATAGACAGCTCTTTGGAAACTGGAGAAGGCTAATAGCCTAGGGGTCTGGATTCACGTTCTCTCCTTCCTTCCCACATTTTCCTGATAATCAGAAGAGCTGGTAGATAATGGTGAGAGGCAGACAATTACTTACGGCAAACAGCCTGAGGGATTCACAAGTGGGGCACAAGTCAGGGGCTACCTGAGATTTCTCAGGGCTGCTAGAGAGGCTTGTAGAATAATCAGCATGTCTGAAGCAACTCGTGCCTAGGTCAAGCAGCATAGACACAGACAGGGTCCTTTTACCTTGGGGCACTTTCACTTTGCTTATGACTAAAGACAATCTTGGCTCTCAAGAGAAAGTTGACAGAAGAGTGTAGACAAGTCCCATAGATATACTCAGTGGATGTGTTACACCTATGCTCTGTGCAGCTGGTATTGAGTGCATTTGGCTTATCGCTATAGATTTACTTTCTCATTTACTTTCTCATTACTTCAGCTTTCAGGACAAAACTTACAAATATGGGTGTGAGTAAACAGCATCCAAACAGTCAAGGGAAAGTCTTTTAGAATGGTTAAGTAGTACTTTCTAGGTGTTTTGTCAAATTTGTAGTTTTTCATCAAGCCACAGCACTACAAAATCAGTATCAGTGCCGCTTCCTCTCATCTCATTGCAAATAAGACTTACCAGTAGGTCCAGGTATCATTCTCTATTTCTATAGCCATTTAATATTTTTTCTTTAATTCACTATAAATCATAATCAGTCACAGAATATTTATGCAGCAGTGAATAAAAAGGTATGTTCAGTAGTTCGTACTGATTCATGCATGATAGGATCCATTTGTTTCATGCTCTAGAAATTCCATATTAATAACTAAAAACTGTTTCCATTTTTAGATTTTTTAGTTACATAACAGACATTTTCTCTCTTTAAATATTGTTTGAAATCTACCTTCCTTTACAAGTGCCAATCAAACCCCCTTTCTTTAAAGAAGCAAAGCATCTGCAGCTGGAAAATTGTTTCATCAAAGGTAATTAAGGTAACATGTAAAGGCAAAAAACTCTAAATGTGAAACTGGAGGGGTATCAGTATGAGTAAAATATGGCTATCCACCATTTTGTATAGTAACCTTTTAAAAGCAGGTTAACTTTGATTCAGTATAGATAATGAGGTTTTAGGGCCCAGTAAACCTAGGAGACTTTAGAGTTTTCCAAGCTTGAATAAGAATAGGAAAGTTGGAGCAACGCAAAGCAAGCAGTAAAATTATTTTCATTGATTGGGTTTCTGGGAAGATTACTTTAATATCCTGCCTTCATTAAGGCTGCAAATAAAAGACAAGAATCTATTAGAACAGGGATAAACAATGAATAATATGGAAAATAAGGGAAAAAAGTGGGTTTATAAAAGGAACCAGATTAACTTTACCACATGTATCATTCTACTCTATTTTACCACCACTGGAAGGAAATATAACCCAGGCAACGTCTGCTAAACTACCCCCTGTTAACAACCACAACTGTTAAAAATCACAAATCAGGCTTTTAAATATGGGATCTTCTTTGCATTATTTTAAAAAGTAATATATCTGCTTTTGTATGAATGCCTGTGTATTCTTTGAGATTAACCTTCCACTATCTGAGATTTCATAATTCCCAAGCTCTTTTTTTTTTATTTTTACCCCTTTTTGTTTTTATTTTCTTTCACAAAAAAAGAGGGCTAAATATTGTGAAACTTACAATAAAATCACTAATATTGTCAATGCCATATCTCCCCCAGGCCCCAGTTAATAAAATGCAAACTAGTGATAGCATAAAATAAATTCCCAGGACAAGAGCAAACCTTGTTTTTCTGCTGTTTTACCACATGGGGTAGATAGTGGGTGGAGATGTAGGAGGGTACACAACAGAGTACAAAATAAATACAGAGTCATTTTATTTGAGGGAGAAAAAAAGCCCTAAACTGATCTATATTTAGTGAGCCTTGAACAATGAGTATGGCCTGAGGACTAGAGCAGCACTGATAATAACTCTTGCATACTGTAAAACATATTGCAGGGCAAATGGAAGAATAGTCTCAGAGTCTTTTTTATCTATTGTCCATCACCAAAGGCAGGCAGCTGATAAAGGGGCTTATGGTAGTCCCATCAGAGGTGAGCAGGTTGAATCTGACCAAGTTTTTTTCCCTCCAAATCAAAGGGTTAACAGGTATGGTTTCTTGTGGGTATTCGTGTTGTTAATGGCAAACTTTCAGCTGTAGGCGTGAAAGTATAGACAAAATATTATTTTTGCCTGGAAGAAGTCTAAAGCCTTACCTAAAAAAGAACGTGGTTTTGCTACAGTAGAGTCACAAAAGCCAAATCTGAGCAGTTTTTCTTCAGTGCAGAGCTTTCTGTGGATTTTCCCAAACCTGTATTGGCTCGTGCAGAATGACTTCACTGCTCAGCAACAGGCACATGAAATAAAGTCAGTCACTGCAGCTGCCTGTAGCCACTCATTTAGCTCTGCTGTAGTGCTTTTTAGCATGATAGAAAATATCACAGCACTTTAGAAGTGGCTACACCTGATTAAACTATTTAAAATCTCTAGAGTTACATCTATTTTTATGGCATTAAATTGACTTACCTGTTAACTTAGGGAGTGTTCAAAATCCTACTAAAATTTTATTGTATTTGAACTATAGAGGCATCTAGAATGGCACAGTGAATTATGAAACAGCACAGACATACACCATTTCTCATTAAAAAGCCTTTACCACAGTTAGATAGATCTCAGAAGCATTTTTCTGTCTGTTTTGCTGTTCAAATACCGTTTTTACTATTCAAATGTTTTGAGAATTGATTTTAATTTTTATTACCTTTCCACTGTCATTTCTTCTGGGCTAAGGGACTACTAACAAGAGAGAAGAAGCAGACAGCAATAGGACAAGACTATTTTGGCATGAGAGGCTACTGAGTAGTCCAGAAATAAGCTTTGTTATTTCCACTGTCCAGATATCAATTTTTAAAGGGAAAAGAGAGTTGTCTTCCCTTTTTCTCAGAAATTTGATGGCAGATTTTAGTCATGCTGCTGATGTTTTAACTGGCAGTGAAAACCTTAAAGAAAGCAGAAATTGTCTATTGAAAATACCTTACAAAGAGGTTTCTGCTGAGCAGCAATTTAATTGCTATTAGCAGGTGAAATACTTAGTATAAACAATTATTGAGGAAAATGAAAGACTGATTCCATAGCCTTGACAGCAGACTTGTCCACTAACCTGTCAGGTACAGATTCTTTTTCTATTCCTGTTTTAGGGCATAGTTTTTATCATAATTTTCATTAGGATTTGTGAAAAGGCTTGTCTTCTCTCAAAAAATTCTGAAAACTCAAATATTTCTAAAATAATAATCTGTATTTTCTGAGTACCCTGACTGGCCACTTTTATGATCACTACATATATTTCCTCAGGCTTTTTAGGTAATTATTCTAATCAGAAAAGAGTTTGATACAGTTCACAGAGCAGAGGGAATCTACTTTTATTTTTTTGTTGGTTAATACCTTTAGTTTTCAATCTGGTACCACAGATTTCAATTCTCCCTTGGACAAGGCAGTCAAGACTCACCTTGCTAATATGGTCTAGAGTCCAAACAGCAAAGCCAGACTCAGGATTTCCCACAATCTATCCTCAATTCCGGGTTAAAATCTGCAAATCAACTTTTTAATGTTGGCCAAAATACAGGAGATAGCACATATAAAATAATTTCAGATTTAAGAACATGGATATCTTTCTGATTTGCTTGTTTTTCAATTTTAGTAAAAGACACTTGCTTATTTGCACGTATATAGAGAAATATCTACACCCTGAAGTAGGCAGATGTAAAGATCTGATTTGCATGCATATATCATACATTTGCAAGAGTGTATGAGGCATTCATGTCTAAAATAGAAAATCTGGCTTAAGGTATTTTTTCAATCTGAGAAAATTTTATTTATTTATTTCTCAGATAATTAGTGTAGAAACCTTCAATGACTTTTGACTTTGCTGTCATTGATTTAGCTTAGGAAGTGTTTGTTTAGAAGTGAGCAGTTATGAAGGATACTTTACTCCCAAATTCCCCCTTGAAGGTAATAAAATCCTTGGATGGCTAACTGCAGGTGAATAACAGCAGTTTTTCAGCCTGTATTAGGATAATCTGTTCTGTGTGTGTAAGATCAAACACGTCCATGTAAAACTAAAGGGAGGTAATTGTAAGGATATTTGGTAACAGGAGCAAATAGATAAGTGGCAAAGGATTGTGGAGACATTGTTAAACAATATCTGAGGTATGGGGCAGAAGGCTGCTAACATTCAGATCAAGGTGACTTTCAAGAGGAAAGTGTCCTGCTATGTACTGAAAGCAATATAGGTGTGATGATAAACCTTTCCTCATAGAAACTGTTAGACGTGAGCACTTTTAGAAAACACTTACTTGGAAAGTGTTTATAATCACTTAAATAAACCTGTGGCACTTAAGAAACAAAATATTTATTGGAACCATTTAGTAAGGGAATGCTGTATGTGTTCAGTAAATAAGCTTGTTTTGTTGGTAAATATGCAGAGATATCAGAGAAGAAAAAAGACTGCTTGATGACTTATTCCCAAACAGCAGCTTGAAATAACTCCTGCAGTTAGTGTACGTGTTTTGTTGTTGTTGCTGCTAAACTGCAAGTTTGTTTTAAGACATTTTCCTCTGAAGTTATTGAAGAACATCTTTGACCTTTTCTCAAAGCTAATGGATTTTTATCTTGTGGTTGCAAGAGTCTAAATGTGTTCTCTTTGTCCTGATTAAAATGTAGTTTTGATGAAAAGTTGGCTGTATTGACAGGCACATTGTTTACTTTGAGTTTGGATTTCTCAGCATTTTCTGTCCAAATGCACAGTAACTTATATTGTACGAAATATAAGTAGTAATCCCAGTTGCACAAATTTAAAAAACATGTATTTGCCATCTATTATTAGTATGTTTCATTTCTGTTAACACAGGAAATCTCACACAAACAAGTGCACCGATAACTGTGATAAACAAGTTGGTGTAGTGCTTATTTTTTTACTTCTTGCAGATTTGACGACTGCAAAATATATCTCTATTAAAATAAAAAAAAAAAGAGAAGAAAGAAAAGTAGAAATGGCATGCTTTACTCAAATGATAACAAAAAAAAGTGCACTTCATCAGTGCATGATCAGAGCCAAACCCATAATACAGAAAGAAGTGTCATTTTTGGTACTGGCACTTGAATTAACAAAAACCAGAGTCAGCACCAAGCCTTGGTTTTTGAATTCAAACTTCAGATACTCGTTAAGCAATGTGCAACATACTGATTTTGTAGCGACTGACCATCAGATGCCAAAGACGGAATTTCCCACTCTCTCCCACCCATTTTGTAGGTACTTTTAACCACAAATTTGTTGAGAATCATTCCAAGAAGAAAGTTATGAGAATTGCCTTCTCAGGTGTAATGACTGTATGAAGTGCACCTGCAAGCATACCACACCTATGGTACACTTCATACCTTGCCTCTTTTTGTCTATCATCTCTCTCCAGGGACAATGTGAGAGACTTTTATTTTCTCATACTTTCTGGTGCTAGTTAATTATTAAGTTCATATCAGGAGTTCTTTTTTTAACTAAGAGAATCTTGATTTAGATGAGATCAGCTTAAATCCTTGAGATGTTCCTTAGTTTTTGGTCTTATTTTATATCCCCTAATATTTTCACGTATTTAGGAGAGTAATAAGAACTATTATGGAATATGCCAAGACTAGCAGTGATTCTACAAGAAGCTTCTTCTCAGCCTCCCTCCCCTCTAAGAGGAAGTATCATGAAATTTGATATCCCTGTAGTCAGAAAATTAAGGACAGCATCAAGTAGATTATTGGTCTACACTTCGGCAGGGAGTTTGGTGAAGCACAGAATAAAAATATAGGTCAGACAGTGCAGAAAGATAAGAAAAGTTAGCTAAACAGTTCCATTAATGGGAAATTTTTTGGCCAACTTTGATTTTCCTAAAAGGTGATGATTTATGAAAACAAACTACAAAACAGTCTGCTTAGATACTTTCCCAATTCAAAATTTTAAATAATAAAATACTGAAGCATCCCATATTTACATTTGAAAAACACAATGTTATTAAAGAGATAGAAATAAAATTACATTTTTAACTAAAAATGTTAACTTTTATGTTATTTTTCTTTGTTTTTCTTTCTTTTTCCTTTTCTTTCTCTTTCTTTTTCTTTCTTGTCTTTCTTTCTTCTTTCTTTCTTTCTTTCTTTCTTTCTTTCTTTCTTTCTTTCTTTCTTTCTTTCTTTCTTTCTTTNTTCTTTCTTTCTTTCTTTCTTTCTTTCTTTCTTTCTTTCTTTCTTTCTTTCTTTCTTTCTTTCTTTTTTCCTTTCTTTTTTTTCTAAGAGAAGGTTAAGCACAGTATTTTGACTAATATGAAATGTTTTGGTGTCTTAGGTCATGAAAATGTTAATGAACAATTTTTTTTGTCCTGGCTTGGAATAGGAACGTTTCTCAAAATTGGAAAAATTCTACAAATTAGGTGTGCCAGTTTCTTTGCAAAATCCAATTAAGAAAAAAATAAATGAAGGCTATTGATTTGGAAATTGTCTTCAGCCTCTTCTTTACATCATTCTGCTATCTGTCCTTTTTCAATTGCAGTAACCAGATGCCTGGCTTGGCCAGGACAGTCCAAAATTATTGGTTTATGCCACAACATCAGCAAGATTTTCTTTGGATCACTATTATATATAAAATTTGAAGGGAGGACAGGAGATTTTTCCATGAGTTCAGAAGTTCAGTAGAGTTACAAAAACATACACACAGCAAAAAGTGAGACAGAACACTGCAATGTCACCCAACATATATGGTACAGAAGAATTATGGTGGACATTTACTCTCTGAGTCCCAACCTCTTTCTCTCTCTTTTTTTTTTTTTTAAATGATCAATGTATATTATAAATATGAGTCAGTGCATATAGATTATCTTAGTCCTGCTTATTATCTCTTCCCATAGTCTAGTGAGATCTGAGAATGGAACAAGGCTGATGCTTACCTGGTATGTAAAACAGATTGCAAAACACAGACACATGCTGGGACAGAGGTGAGCTGTGCTCCACGCAGAAGCCTGGCAAGACTGTCCATTTACAAGATGCATGTTAAGATATAGTCTTGAACTCACTGAACTTAGAGTTTAAACGAAGGACAAAAAAGGAAGATAGGTAGTAAGATTAAGATTTTTTCCATTTTACATCTTAGAAGCTGAGTCATAGAAAGATTAATTAACTTGCCCAAGGTTATAAGGATGCTTAGTGCCCTACCCTAAGCTGATCAACACTCAGTTTATTGTTTCACTCTTCTGTAATACACAATATTAACCCAGTGCGACAGTCTTTTTTCCCCTATCAGAAAAAATCTTTCACTGCATGTTTCTGGCCTAAATTGTTTCTGAATGAATTTAGTTTCACCCCTTGAGAAACTTAGAAATGTAGATCTTGCCAAATAAACAGAGTCTGACAGGAAAAGTGCCTAGTGATACAAAAACCTCAGAACCTGTAAAAAGCAGAATATAGACCTTAATAGGAGCACTTTCATGACTCTTACCATTAAACTATTTCTGAATGGAAAGAATAGAAACATACTTGCTGTTGTGAATCTGTATTACATACATAGGTATTTTAGACAAATTGAGTTGATGTGAGTATATTGTGACCTTTGGCTGCTTGTGGAGAGTAGCATGCTTAGCAAATGGAGCATGAAGTAAATGGAGCTCTCGGAAACAGCACCTGGAAAGTCTTTGGAGATAACTGGGCCTGTGATGCAGACAAAGCTGTGTAGGGAGCATGAGAGAGAAAAAAGGCTTTGTATGTTATTTGGTGGAAGAAAGGATTTTGGTTTATTATGTATATGAAAATAAAAAATATATACTTCATGTATATGTATAAAATATGGGGTGCCAGAAACTGGGCAAGATAATCAAATGTAGGCTATATTAATTAAAATTTCTTTTACTTGTGCAAATGCCATATCAATTTGCTTAACCTGTTCATGCAACAAAAGTATGACCAGGAAATAATGAATCACTTTGAAAAAAAATGCTACCAATATAAAAAGATCATATTCCATCATTCTGGTTCTCTATCCAATAACTAGCCTAGTAGTTTTTACACAGTATGGCAAGATGCATGGTTCAAATGGTTCAAATGTGATAGTTCATGTCAGTAGTGCAGTTACAAAATGCTGATAGGTATGTGAACTTTTCACCTAGAAGTAAAGCCTCTTTTCCGGGTTTTGAGTGCATCGTTTCCCTGTTCTTCCTGAGACACTCCTCCTAGTGCCCTAGTTAGTTTGCCAGAGCTTGCAAAGGAGAAGAATGTGGGAATAATGAATTATTCTATTAATTTATTATTCTTGATGAATAGTAAATTATTCTAATAACATTTACTATTCTATTCATTTATTACTGGAGAATAATTAGCCGGGAATGGCTTCTAAGAAGTTTTTCCAAAATTAGACTTTAATGGTTTTACTGTGTTTATCTTCACCTGTATGAAAATATCTTTGTAGCTCTGCCCATTTAACTGTTCCCACCTCCTCCCCCACTCAGACATCTATCTGTTTCCCAAAGCTACTGTACTGCTAAAAAAAATTTAATCTCCTCGTCTTCCAAAGACCCAGCCTCTTCCTTAACATAGCTGAGCTCTCATTTCAGACAGAAACCCTTCTCCTTGTCAGATGCATCTTCTCTGTGCTAATGTGTATGTGAGTGGGGGAAAGACCTGAATAAAGATCAAAGAATAGGTGTGTCTGTATGAGAATAGAAGGTTATAGGTAAATGAAAGGAGGTGATTATGAAAAGATATAAGGAAGAGATGCAGTGTCTGCACAGGTGGTATATCCGGCTGAGACTTTAAAGTTAATGGGAGAGAGCTCATTTTGCCTCTATTCGGAGGTCTTGTTAGTGCTGTGTTGACTTTGACCAGTGCTTGTTTGGGGCTGCGGTGTTTGCCATTACTCTGCCTTTTGGATTCTCTACTTCCTTTCTTTGTCTCTCCTGGTATTTTGAAGAAAAGGATATTCCCATGGGAAATCTCCAGATGGCCTTCCTCCTTGGCAAGGCAGGATGAGCTGGACCGTGTTTTGTTATTTTGCTTTAGAGCTGTTGTGAAGGAGGGCTGCTTTTCTGCATGCTGCTACCTATCCAGACTGCATATTTGTCTATCTCTAAATAATTTCCATATGTGACTGAATTCTATATTTATCCAGAATCAGTGTTTCATCTTCTTTAAATTCTTTTCCTTCCTTTTACGAAAAGAAAGTTCTTTCCATCCCTCTCTTCTTTGTAGAATGAATACAGCTTCTATGAAAGATTTAACATATGCATTTCACTGTGAATATTACACCAAATAATACATATGAAAACTTAATGTTACCTTACATCCAGTCTGTCTTCTTTTCCAAAGCCTCTTCACTTAAAAGTGTAATTATTACTGATATAAGTAGCATAGATGAGGCTGACTGCCTAGTGCATGACCACTTCCATATTTAAATTGGACCTGTCTTGGGATCCCACTCACTTCCCAGCCAGTTTGGTACAAGAACATCCATTACTCTTCTGAGTCTCTAAGGTACAACTTCAGGGTACAACGTTGCAACGCTACAAATATCCTTCCTTGTGATGTTGTACTTTGGAGTTCAAGTGGCCTAAGCCCAGAATAGCTACCACACTATCTTATACCTGCTCCATCTAATCCCATATGCTGTCTCTGACAGGGACAGTTAGAAGTACCCAAGGATAGAGATGAGAAGCCAGTCAAAGTACAGAATGTTTAATCTCCTGACTGATCTTCCCAGCTCACGGCAAACAATAGCTTAATTTAGCCATCAAATATTGAATTGTTACATTCACTATCCAAACATTCCCGTAGGTGCACTCTTAAATACCCATACAGTTTTAAAAAACTTCCCCCAGGTCCTGCTCTAAGAAGATCATGAAGTTTCATCTTCCTTTGCCAGGATTTCTGGATTTTCTCAGGTTCCTCTCAAAAAGAATGCCTTGCTTCTTGTGATTCTGTGAAAGTATGTTCCTGATTCAATCTAGCTGGAAACATCTGATTTAAAAACAGAAACTCAGGATGGTGTTGGTTTTCACAAATGTCAACAGCAGAAAAAAAATTTTTACAGGACAAATTTGAAGAATCCTATTTGTGGCCAAGGACCTGGCCCATTTCTTTTTAGGAGTGCCGTAGAAGCATTATATCATGAAAAATGGATAACATAAAATTAATAATGCTGTTTTTACTAGGCAAAAAGCTATTTTTCTAAGAAATTCTGGATTCGCCACTTGAGAGCACTTTTTCTCATTCACTTATTGGTACTATAAAGATAACAAAAAAAAATTAAGAATAAAATAAAAATATCCTGGGATATCTACTTATTTTATTTTTACCACAAAGATTGCCTTAGGTATGTCTGCCGAACACAGAATTGAATGTGCAACATGAAACACAAGGGGGGAACATTATCTGCATTGGCAGATCTTGTCAGTGGGAGAATTTCTCTGCCCCAGTACTTATATTGCAAAACTCAGTTTTTTGCACGTACATCCTCTACATTTTAAGAGTTGCTTAAGGCTGTAAAGAGAGAAAAATAAGTTAGCAAGCCAAAGGTTGTAATGCTTCTGACCATTTGCCTGGGCAGGTTGATAAAGATGGTGAGAGATATGTAGATTTGATTTGTTTGGCATGTGAAATGGTCTTGAGATGGTAAGTGAAAGGAATCTTTTATGCAGTCCTGTCACTGTCAAACAGAACCAGTTGGGGCAGAGTGACTGTCTCTTTTGACACTGCAAAAGACAAAAAAAAAAGAGATTGAAAATAGTTTGCACTTATCTAATATCACTAATGAAACCACAATGATGTCACTTCTGATCAAGCTATAATCGGAGTTGCTGATTGTGTGATAACAGACTTCCTTTTTACGTGTTTTCTGCATGTTTGCAGTGGAAAAGACCATAAATGATTAACTGTGGGTGAGTGGAAATAGTGCAGAAAAAAATAACTTTGCCACAACAACAACAAATGAGGGAAGAAGAGAACTTCAGAGCGAATACAGAGGGGAAGAGGAGGAGAAGAGAATTCTGAGTATTATTAAATATGTGAAAGAAGACTCATTTACTTTATAAGAAGTAGATCGCTCACACAGACACATTCACAACTTTGTGGTCATTGAAATTTGCGTAAGTGCTATTAATCAGCTCACCACACATTATCATAGCTGTTTCTTTGGAAATGACACTTGAATTTGAACCTAGTGTTAAAAGGGAAAGCGTTAAAAACGTGACTCAAACAATAAGAAAACCCACAAGTTTGCTTAAATCCCTTTGGATCAGCCTCTGCCACCAATATTCAGAGTGAGTAAAACATTACACAATAAAAAGTCCTTCCTGAAGGCAGTAGGGTCAGGAGAGAAATTTTTTGATGATAATAAAACCAACAAAATATCTTCCTTAGACCTACCTCACACTCTTGGGATTCTCTTAAAAGTTATTGCACAGGATCCTATCTGCCAGGCATAAAGTAAAGGATTACCCAGGGATAGATTTACTTGGGGTGGATAAGACAGTCACAACCCCTCCCATTAGCACTAATGGTATTGTTCATGTCACTTGGCTTGATCAGAGCTGCATTTCTGCGTCACTGCTCCCTTACAGAATGGCTGAATCTGTCCCTGACATTGCAATCAAGGTGGTAGATGGGTAAAAAAACAATAAACCTGCGATAAAATCACAATTTTTAGAAAATATACTCAAATAAAGTAGAAGAGAGTATAAGCATAGTGCCTGCTTATAAGTGACTGTAACTGGTGAATACTGTTGGTCAGGTAGTCAAAAATTGACTCTGTCAGCCTTTCTCTAGTTGGACCCCACTACTGCTTGGACAGGAAATCACCTCATCAGATAAGTTAATAAACATGCTTAGCTGGATAACCACTGATCTCAGAACCTTTAAAAGAAAATACAGTCATTACTTTATTTATAAAAGAATTATAACTATTCCCTCTTCCAGTACCGTGAAGCTCTAGCAGTCAGCGAGTATTCTGAGGTGAGAAGGTAGAAAGTTGTTTCTACTCATCTGTTATACATTTCTGTTTTTTCTCCTCTAAGATTTTGTTTTATTCTTTCTTCTGCTCACGGCAGGCATAGAGGTCAACAGACAGAATGTTACCAATATTATTTTATAACAGAGATACCTTTTTCATGGTCAGTGTGGAAGTCTTCACAGGCATATTCCTTGATACATTTTAGGCCGTTAAAAACAGTAGTATTTCTAGAAGTAGGTGAAAGGGTAGTTTTTAACCTCTTATTACTGCTGTGCGTTATTTGGTTAATATTTTTTGCGACGTTATTTGTATAGCATTCCTTTAAATGGAGAAGACCTTTTGACTCCAAGTCTGACTGATAATGATACCATCTACCAAAGTCTGCTGAATCAACTAAAGTATGTGTGAGCTGTATCATCTGTGAGCATGGATGGATGGGTCTGAGACAACACTTGCTACCATCAAGGGGTCGATCTGTACCCAGTTTCCCTAGTGCTCTCTGTAGTTTAATTCAATCTTGTTTATTGTAATCTTTTTATATCCTCTAGAAACCATCAGTGAGACAAGTTGTCTACAGATATGTGGCTTGTTTTCAATGGGAGCAAATTTGTTCTTGTTACTCCCCGCAGCTGAATTTGCAGAAAAATAATGGGCACTGAAATGTCCGCACACTGTTTCTCTGCAGCCATTTAGCCAGCTGAGGTGCCTGTTAAGTCAATGAAATGAGACAGTCAGGATGAAAATATTTTCATTGTAAATCATGATTAAGGGGAACACTTGGACTGTAAACTTTAGTATTCAACAGGAATACATGTGTGTATATACACGACATGTGTGTATATACAACTATATATGTATATAGCTATGTATAAATATTTTTATACTATACATTTTTAATGTTCTTTTATGAACATTGTTTTAAAAGGGTAAAATTTCCCAAAATGGAAAATTTTTGATATTCCTTTTTACATTCTGCACCAGAACAGTGGGATAACTGAATTTTCTAAAGTAGATAATTTCTGAAGTATGAACTGATGCCTCAGGGTAAATATGAGACATATCTGTGAAATCCTTTTGGACATTATCTTTCAGAATTAAAGGCTAAAAAATGAGAAGTCTTTTCTGTTGGCCAGTGTTTTGTAACTTTGTTGTATCAAAAACTTGATGGATTTTATAATAACAGCTTACCATCCAAGAATAACTTCCCAAAACAGCTGAAACACACAAGAAAGCAGAACTTCACTGATTGATTTTTCATTTAAATAATACTATCAAAGACTGAACATAAGATATTTTAGAGAACCTGTACAAAAAAATCAAAAATAATGGTGATCTCACTTTTTTTTCCTCCAAAGGAAAGGATAGATAATATTTTAAAGTGAATAAGAATTGAGCAGCAGTAAACTCTTAATTATACATTCAAACATGATAATGGAACTCTGAAATCATAAAAAAAGCTAGCTTAATATGGCAGTCATCACTACATCTTTATAGACCTGTTTGTACATTTTATATATATATTTTATATATATATATATAAAGGAAACATACTAGCACTAATTTTTTCTGATCTTAATGATGAACACTTTTCAACCTAGCCCACGCGCTATCTTTCTTACTTTAATTGCTATCAGCAATTATTATTTTTCAACAAACCCATTAGAATGAATGTATCCCTATGCTGTGCCATGTACAGAATGGAAAGATAGACAGCTTCTGTCTCACTTGTAGTATTCTTCATCTAAGGTCACCTCATCTCTGTTTTCTCTCTTTGTAGGTGATTTTGAGGTGTTATTAAGGAAAGGGCACTTATGTGAAAAAAACTGTGTTGATTTCTCCTGTCATGTGAATGAGAATATTTTAAGCCCTGCTATATCCAATTTCCAGGTGATAAAAGACGTTGTGGAGATGCTCTGTTATGATGAGGGAAAAGTGACAAACAAATGACTGGCAGACAAAAAAAGTGGTTTGGGGATTAAATGGATGAATAATCTGACCCCAGGCTAGGCTAGGAAGCACAAAATTAATTAAATAAGAAATTTGGGATTAGGAAAAAAGGGTAAACTTAGCACTTTCTCAGGCTTTGTAGAATATGGAGAAGAAAGTGTTAACTGCTCTAAAGTTGCCCAGAGAAGGGAAAGGACACTGATAGAGAGTTGAAGATCCTTGGAGACTTTGCTGCCACTGAGAGGAAGAATAGGTCGAAACAACTGCTCTATTTACAAGGAGCTTTCTGTACAGGCATATCTGATTTGTCCTGGTCATAACTGAGTCTCTAATTTGATAAGGCACAATATTTTATTGCTCAGACATACCAGGTCACTGGGTAGAGAAAGCTGAAAACTGTGGGAAATCTATTTTGTTTGTGGGGTTTTTTTAAAGTTTTACTAATGACTTTTTGATTTTGGCACTATTATTGAGGAATAGCTAAGAAATTGTACCAAAAAGATGGGTTTCAATTTGTTTTACATTACTAGTAGTACAGTATAGTAAATATAAATATAAATATTCCTATGTATAAAAATATCAGCCTTTAGTTTTAAAAAATCCTTTTTTTTTGAAATAACATTAACTCTTTTTTTAGCTGTTTGTTATTCATGAACTGCTTACCTCTTGCAACTTTTTCATTATGTTGTGTTAGTAGCTAGTCTTTTAAACCTAAGAAGGTTCAACTACAGCTTTTAAGCGGACTTTCTGTGTATTTTGAAAAACCACATTTTCTTATTTTGTGCCCATTAGTCTTGCTAGCTTCTGGTTATCCCAACCTCCCCCATGCTTTTAAAAAGTTTTAAGAAAATCAGTTCATCATCTAGGTCCAACCCCACTGCAATGGGCAAGGCCATCTTTCACTAGACCAGGTTGCTCAGAGCCTCATCCAGCCTATCCTTGAAACTTTCCAGGGATGAGGCATCCACAACTTGTCTGAGCAACCTGTTCCAGTGCCTCACCACCTTTGCAGTAAAGAATTTCTTTCAAATATCTGATCTAAACCTACCCTATTGCTGAAGCCATTCCATCTTCTCCTGTCACTAGACGCTTCTGTAAAAAGCCTCTTTCCAGTTCTCTTGTAGCTGCCTTCAGGCACTGGAAGGCTGTTCAGAGTTCTCCCATGGAGCCTTGTCTTCTTAAGGCTGAACAAGTCCAACTCAGCCTCTCTTCACAGGAGAGGTGCTTCAGCCCTCTTGTCATCTTCGTGGCCCTCGTTTGGACTTGTTCCAGCAGGTCCACATCCTTTTTACACTGGAGCCCCAAAGCTGGGTGCAGTGCTCCAGGTGGGGTCTCACCAGAGCAGAGTAGAGGGGCAGAATCACATCCCCTGACCTGCTGCCCCTACTCCTTTGGATGCAGCTTAGGACACGTTTGGCTTTCTGAGCTGTGAGCACTCATTGCTGGGTCATGTCCAGTTTCTTGTCAACCACCACCCCTAAGGTCTTCTCTTCAGCGCTGCTCTCAATCCATTCTCCACCCAGCATATATTTGTACTTGCTCTAGGTATTATGATCCTTATTAAAACACATATTAGAGCAAAGTAATATATATACTGTCTGGAGCATTGATTGGGTGTGAGTCTTTCAAGATGAAAACACTATTCTACTGTAAAATTCATTAACATGTTAAGAAAAAAGTTATATTGGTAAATTTTTTTTGTTTACAATGATTTTCTGTTTCAGTATGCTCTGTAAGCAAGAGAATTCTCTCTTCATTTAGATACCTCTTTGTAATCATAATAGAGATTTGTTCTTGGAATATATGCTTCATATTTTATTTATTGCAAGTCCTAATAACAGCAGAATAATTCCCTCTGGGTTTCCATATTTCTACCATTATGACTGAGCCAGCTATGTTAATCTGTACACAATCAAGTGGTTTGCCTGGGTTTTACAGAGACTTTCCCCTATTATTAGGTATTTAGAACACAGAAAGTTGCATTTTTCATGCTAGATGGAAAGTTTTTAAGTGATGGGTCAAGCAAGCAAATTTGTTTGGTGAAGTAATAATCTGGAGGAATTTCTATTTTTATATTTCTTGTCAAAATAAAGATAACATTCTCTAAAGATCATCTCTTTCAAAGGTTTTTTTTCCATTCTCAGTGGAAATCACATTAGTTTATGGGTATCTTGAATTTGTCAAACTGTTTGTTTTCATAAATTATTTGTGTATTTGTAGTTCACTGTCACATCTACAGAGTTAAAATATACATTGAGATGCTGGAGTTTTATAGGATGAATATTCTGATATTTTTGATTAATTCTACTTTTACCACAAGCTAATAAAATTATACCTCATAAAAGATTTCTGGTGGAGGCATATATTAATATACTACTTTTATTGCCTTAGTCATATGGCAACTGAAAGACATGGCAAAGATCATCCAGTAAGTATATTGGTGGAGTCAGTCTGCTGTTGTCAAAACAATATTCCTAGCAATAATAGTGAGATCAATTACAAACTGGTGTTATAGCTCCTCCTTCTCTCAAGAGAAAAATCATTGAAATAAACCAGCAGATTTTAGCAGATTTTGAAATAAAATACTGAGTAAAAGTGATTACTAAAAATGTTGAAAAAACACTGATTGTCATTCAAAACCAATTCTGTTAAAAGGTTTTTATATATCTCACACATTTTTGGAAGCTAATAGAAAGGTTGTTTACTGTAGATAAAACCCACAAAGAGAAGGCAATTATGAAGCAGGGAAGTTTCTAAGCTTACCTTAGTTTATTAATTCCTGGTGAATACCAAGGTATTTGAAAGTTATTTCAGATTTATATTGATGCAAGCTATCAACCCATTACAGCGAGTGAAAATACATTAAGACGCGTCTTATGCATCTTTCCTAATAACTTCTGCTGCTGTTCTTATAGGAGAAATCAGGAAAACAGCAACAAGTGTGGACACGAGGACATGGAGAATGTTATGATCTGGTGCCTCTCATACATAGAAAAATAAGTTGGATCAATATTAGGCTGGAAGTTTTTTCAGAAAATAAACTAATGGAGTGATCTAAATGCCTGATATTCTTCTAAAATGGTTAAAGGCATAAAGTGTGATATTAGTCATAAAATTACATTTAAAGCTGTGTTAGCAATACTAAGAACCTTATCTCTTTGTAACATCCTCTGAGATCCCTTTGCTGCAGTGGACATTGGCCTCTCTGCCACCTCAAAATGTGATCTTGTGGCTGTAGAGCCTAATTTGAAGGATACTCCATAGTCAATGCAGAAAGTTTGATGCTGTGTATGGACAGCTCATTACAGGTGTTTTGTGTGGTAGCCTTACACATGTGCAGAGCAACTCTTCAGTATACATCCAGTGAGGCTGACCTGCACATAAGCAGAAACTCTACCTGGATGTGTAGGTAGTATAAAATATCAGTCATCACAATCCAGGTATGCCAGCTTTCCCAGTCAGAGAGGGCCACTGCAAGAACAATTGGTAGCATCTTGTTTCATTTCAGTTTTATTCTGCTGGTATTAGCAAGGATTCCACACAAAGCAGATTTTACTTCCATTGCTGTGCAAACCATTATGGTCTCAGCATTTGCCACTCCATGAGCCTTCCTGCACTTAGGAAATAGTTAATACAATCACAGCTGAGTGGCAAGTGTTGTACATTAGATACCTACTGCAGTCTCGGTGAGCAGTTGTGCTGTGAATAGTGAGAGCCACACCCTCCAACAGGCAAATACCAACGAATCCAGTGAAGCGGTGTCAGTGTCTAACAGCTGAGACCCTAACTCTCCAGTTTTACAGGTCTTGACTATATATTTGAAATACAGGCCATTGATCTAACATATGGAACAAATGTTTGCACCAAAACACCGCATTTAAATGCATGTGCAGAAAGTAAGACATTTCTTTCTCAAAATAATGTTTCATTATTCCTGTCACTTTACGCTGATGACTGTTAAATAGCTTTTGTTTCCCTCTTCTCTGTCTAAAATTTAATGTTTTGCTTTTACTTCTACTTCAGTAATGTTTGTCCACCACATCTGGTAACTCAGCTGCTTTGTCTGCTGGTGCCTCTAACTTGAATTTTTGTTCATTTTTAATCTCTTTGTTGCTCCACATTGCTTACTTTTAATGTTTGATGCATCCTGGAAGTTTTAATTCTAGTTTACTGCTGAAGAAAAGAAAAAAAAATCACAGAACCCTTAATTTCACAAGAAAGAATATTTATCAAAAATTTGCATTTTTATAAATGTTTTTATATTTGGAGATTATTCAAAGGTATCAGTATTTTATATTTTCCTCCTAAACACTGTAAAAAGAGAATGTAGGGAAAGAAAAGCAAAAAGTTATTCTTACTTTTTAAGTAGGAAAATTCAAATGGAAGCCAATTTGATTTAAAGGACTGTGTAGACAGTAAAGTACCCTGCTTGTTGGTCAACATCTAGCTTGGGGCATAGCACCTCCAGTTGCAAACCATGGTGGAGGTTTTGTTTGTAGGTTCATTAGTATTTTCCCAGAGTTTATTTTTACCTTTAAGGCTACTGACACTCTACTTAATGCCTTTGAGGTCATTTGAAATGACTGTGTTATCCATGACTATTATGAAAAAAATCACGATACTATTCTGGATAAGATGATTTCCTTGTTTTGCTCTTCCTGTGACCTGAACCCAGTGCTGCACTTACAGTGTAGAACCACTTTCAGATAAGTGGTCTGGGAATCCTTTCTGCAGGGTTAGAATCCAGTTTTTGAACTGTGTCTCTTAGCAGTTGTGTGAAAGATCACCTTGAGATATGCCATTTGGCTTAAAACAAACAAAAAAACAAATAAAACCCCACAAAATGGGTAAGAGTAATCTGAATCAGCCAGGTATATTTTGAATTGCATCTTTGAAGATTTTCACAGAATGCCCATTTGAACAAAGGGTCTCGGAATGTGACGAAAGAACACTAATTTAACTGAAAAGAATATCTGCTCACTTTTTGTTACATTTTAATCCAATTATCAGTGTAATATCTGTTTGTAAAATCTTGGTTTATATTGGTCTATATACTGTAGATTCTCTTATGTTAATATCATTCAGTAGTATTTGCAACTCACCTGCATGTCTCATGTGTACTTTATTGACCAAACCTTCCTTTGTGAAACATTGCCTATGGAATGTTCTGTCACAGAACAGTCTAAACACAATGTGGCTTACTATTTCCATAACATCTGTCTTTTCTACTATAGAACAGATTAACAATTATGTCTTTAGGAAAAAAAAAGGGAAACAAAAACATACAGCTTTGACAGCAGTCACTAGCTGCGCTACATGTATGTCAGAGGAAAAGGTCTCTCCCACAGTGCAGCTGGTAGGGCTTACACTCATTTGCACAAGAGAATGCTGTATTATTTCTATTACAAAATGATTGTTGGGGGTGAGGGGAAAGAGACAGCAAACTCTCCAACCCTCCTCTTTCCATACATGCAAGGCTTTTCAATTGTGTTAAGCAGTATAGCAGAAGGATTTTTTAAATTAGTGTTTTGTTTTAGCAATGGTTGCTGATGTGTACATCTAATACAGTTTTAATCAAATCCCAAATGCTGAAGACCTTTCAGCAGTATCTTAGGCAGCACTATGCAATGCTTATTCCACTTGAAGTGGCCACTAGGGAGGTACAATTAGCTGTTCCCATGGAGAAGTTTGTTATACTAATAAATAATAAGTAGTGTAGGTAGAGATGGAATCAATTAAAGATATTTTTGACCATCTAATGGTTTATGGGAATACTAAATAATTGACAACAAGTTTTGACTGTGTGTTCCATAAGCATGTTTTATTGTAACTGAAGTGTGACCACAGAACAAGAAATGCCCCTGCGTTGACAGTTGTAAAGGTTAACTTATACCATTCTTAAACACTACTGATCATAATGTTCACCCTTAACCCTTTCTAAAGAGTTAAAATGTACATATAAGTATGCCTGTACTCCACATACTGCAGCAGCAAACTCATTTTCCTTATATTTTTTAAAAGCTAAAAAGATACTTGAAATGTTAGGAAAGCAAGAAGTTATTGCTATCTCTATTTTCATGTGTTTGCTTGAATAGCTCAGAATTAATTTCGTTATTTAAGACTGATTTGACAAACTTATTCAAACCATAGCTTAATCACTTTTGTTTGCCTGAAGTAAAAATATTGACATAGATTCAAACCAAAACCAGCTCTAGCCATCCCTTTGGGGGGAAAAAGGGTTTGTTCAGTAGTATTTGCTGAAGGCAAAATGCAGCAAATATAAAATCAAATGCACCATCCCTTTAAGTCTGATTTGTTCCACTCCAACAACAGCTAGTTTTTTGAGGTTTCCCTACCATTAGAGAACTCATGGATGACTGTCACTCACAACACTGTCATAGCTCTTATACTTCCTTTTTTCTCTTCATATATGTAGAGAATTTATTGGAAAAGCAATCACTGGTATAGATACTTGAAATCAGAAAGCAGACGAAGTATTAGGACTGAAGCTAAAATGAACACACATAGTACAAAACAGCATAGTTCCCATTACACTTTAATACTCCTCAGTATCTGCTGAAGAGCTAAAATGCTGTGTTGGTTGGCAGTGGTCCTAACTTTTTCAATTAAGAGGATAGTAATAATAATAATAATGTCTCAGAATATGATGGGTCTAAAAGTGGAATGTCTGTTGTTATGACCTATCAGGACATGAACTGAACTCATTCGGTGACTGATGATGATTTTAATAAAATAATGTTTTCAATTTTGTTAGAAAAAATTCTACCTGTGTTCATTTTGGGAACAAATGTATCCACTAATGAACATGATTTTTGCACTTTGTAAGGACTTCTAAAAAGTTGATATTATTATTAGCACAGTTTCAACTTTGAAACCTCAATTTCTCCAACATAAAGGAAGTACTATGCGCATGCCCTTCCTTTGAAAAAAAAACAGTTCAGGCTACCCAAAGTTACCATAAACTCATGAGCTCATTATGATTACACTTTCTGCTTCTAGACAGCGTGCTGCAGGAGGACTCTGTAGGAGCTAACAACATTCAGTCACATGTAGTTTTGTATTTGATATTATACTGAGTCATGGAAACATGATGGATAATATGTACTGTTTTAGGAAATCATCTGCAACCAGATTACACATACCATTTCTTGATGAGAGCTTGATAATGCCACTTTTGGAAAAATATTACTTTTCCTATTTGACCTTTCTCCTTTTTCTATTGTGTCATGAAATAAATCAATGTTTTATAGAGAGAGAAAGTTAAAGTTTCTACCACATGTTTCGAAGCACGTGGTCTGTGTGCTTTCCGTCCCCTTGTGTCCCTAATTGCAAATCCTACTCTCTCACCCTTGTTAGTTCCTACCAGTATGATCTATTTAGTGATGGATGGTTTGAGTTCTTGTGCTCTAAAGCTGAATCAAGCCTCTGTAAATACAGAAATCTGGAATTTCAATCTGATTACTTTGTAAAGCCCTTCTTGTTACTGATCCTGCACTTCTTTAGCTGTTTTCTGACTTCTGTCAAACCTTCACCTGGCTAAGCCACTTTGTACCAAACATAAAAGGAACAGTCATTGGTAGATTCATTGCATAACAGTAAACTGTGCTTTTTTTTCTCTTCTCTTCAGTCTTAGTTATTTACTCTGGCTCAATATCATGCTTGAGAAAACGTTCTTGCTATTCTCCAGAATTTAGCATATAAGTAAACTCAGAATTTTCGTATTGCAACTCTTAACAAAAAGGGGCAAAATATTCTGGTGTTCTAGATATTAGACACACAAGTGGCTAGAATAATTGATGTACCACTTCCAATTTTTCCTTAGAATAAATATGGCAGTCTTTGCTTGGTATTTCTCTTCTGAGAGAGTGACCAGCCTGTGCGTTTCTCTGGAGTCGAGGGAAAAATCAGAGAGATGATGGTGCTGTTTGACACAACTCTGTTGAGCAGTGGGAGGTACAGGGTTCAGAGCTTATTGATGAATCATTTCAAGATTCTTTGTGGTTGTAATTCATGGAAAATCTATTCTTTCACTACTCATTTAAAAAAATTCTTTCAATTAATCAATTTTTAAACTCATATTTTCGATTAAAATTAAAGTTATGGAATTTATGGATGGGAATATTTGTGGGAAAATATTTTATGGTTAAGGAATATTGAGAGAAGTGGAATTTTGAACTGGAACATGTGGATTTTCTCACACTGAATGCAGTTCCAAATATTCATTTGGGATTTACAGATAAAACTATTTAGTAGTGTTCAGCCAATCAAAAAACCCCAAACCTCCAGGTACTTGAATTTATGAAGCTTACACTCAAAACCATGAGCAAGTGAAAGCCTAGGAAATATGACTCCATTAATATGGAATTTAACATCCAAGAAGAGTACTGTCTCCATCTGCTGGTCAGCGGTATAACCCTCTGCCTTCCAGGACCTGGGGTGTAGTAACCAAAGCCCAAGAGGCTTTTGTTCTCTCTTTTGTCGTCAGTGGGTAATTAGTTTGAAGAATCTCATTTCCGATACTAAAAGGACTTTGAAAATGACAGTAACCAAAGGGACTTACTCCATAGTTTACAGCATAAATAAATATTTTTTTTCCTTTAAAATCTGGTTTGTTAGCATCTCCATTTTCCTCTCAAAATGGATTAGATTTATTCCATTGGGAAAAAAACCCACAATGAAAGTCACTGATTCAATTCAAATTTGGAGAAAATTGCAACATTTCATTTCAGTAAAATCATTAAAAAAATAAAGTGTTCAAAAAGTAAGAGGGATAATCAACAATTCAAAAAGATTAATCAAACCCAATGTTTATTCAAAATGTCATAATTTCAGTAAAGTGATTTGTGGAGATTAAGGGATTAGTTTTAGCTATCACCAAAAAAAGATGTGTAAACATATCTTGACCGTATCATAGGCTCACGGTGAGTCAAAATTGAGAGTCTTTTACGCTAAAAAGTTCTGTTTGTGTTTGGATTGCATAGGGTCCTCAAAAGCAAAAAGTATTATATTTAGATATGTTTAAAATATCTGTCAGTGACAGAATTTGTGGTGTCAGAAAGAACACATTCATCTTAATTTGAGTGGTTAAGATGCTTTTCAGAGAAGATACAACTTGAAAATCCTGTTCTATGTCTCTGCTCCTAAATGGGAATTCAGTTCTAGGTCTTCTGCGGGCAATTTTCAGACCTGCTTTACAACCATTATAGAATTAATCTGGTTTAAGCAATATTTGTTTCTGAAAATGAACAGAACATCTTAGAAGAGATTTTGTCCCTGTAATTAGTTATCTGCACTACTTGGGGACAAAGAAGACGAGTGCACTAGTCTGCTTGATATAAAACATTACAAAATTCCATGCAGGTCCCTTTAATCAAAGCTGTCAGTCTCAACTAGGCTGCTCTCTGCTCACTCTTGTTTGCACGAAAGAGTTTCAGAAGAATTCCCTTTTACCCCTTTCTTGTTTACTCTGAAATACAAAATAAAGTAACAGAATTTTTTTGAAGTGAAATTCTGGTTGTCTCTGCTATGTATCAGTCAAAAAATTTCACACATTTATAAGTTTCCTCTTGAATAGTAGTTAAAAAAACACAGAGGAAGGTTGGAGTATAATTACTGGGTTTTAGATGAATGAAAATTATGTTAATTAGAAGTTAATAGTAAAGATTATAGGCATTGTAATCCTTGCGCTCTAGTGAAAAGAATTACTCAGTATTTCACCGAGATTAAAACCTTCAGCAGATATCTTTATTCTGATTTTTCCTTTAGATTTATGTTTTGCCCTTGTGCCAGGGCCTTGATGTCAGAATCAGCTTTTGGATCAAATCTTCAGCTGGCATAAGGAATGTAGCTCCATATCATTTTACATTTATTGCAAGAAAGCAACTCATGGCAGTAAAAGAGTGTTGTAAGATATAGGAAAAATCAAAAGCTGTCATGAAAGTTTACTGAATAATTTTCAGTGCAAAGCTTGGCTGAAGCAGTAATGAACTGAAATGTCCCACTTACAGCTGCTGCAGTTTTTCATAGCAATGAAATTATTGTATGAAACAGATGCATCTGTAGTGACATTGCTAACACCGATCTCAACTCTGTCACAGTTGTGTAAAGTAGCAAAGTTACAATTTTGCTTATTGAAGAATTTGGAAACCTAAAGTGAAGCTAACAGTAGTTTACCTAAATTGTATGTTACAACTTCATTTTTTATATTAAATATGTAATTGAAGTGCTTTATGTACTGTTTATCACTGCAATGAAAAGGTAGTCAGAATGAACTTCTCTATGCTGTTAAACTGCCTCTTATTAGCATTGAAACTATATTTGCAGCACATTATCTTAGACTAATTTTTTTTTGTATAAGGAAATTGCCATCAAAGCATAGTTAATCTGAGCTGAATTAGATTATAATTGGAGTCCTTATGAATGGGGATTTAAAATTATTCTGTATTGTCACAGACTAACAATACATTATTAGGATATTAAAAGTAGTTGGCAGCAGTATCATAAGAGTACCTTTCATATTAACATTTTGTGCAGAGTTAACTTAGTTCATTTTTTTTGTTTGCACATGTTTCTTGTATCTTCTGTTATAATAAACTGCAGAAACATCAGTGCATTTAAGATTTTCCAGCTTTAAAAATGCATCACAGATTAAGATATAGCTTAAAAAAGGACTCTATCCAAAGCCTTTTGAAGTCAATTGAAAGACTGCGACTTCAATGAGCTTTGGATGGGGCCCACAATGTGCTTGTTGCAAAGTAACAGCTGTGCAGGCCTTTGTTTGCAGGAGAATCAGAAGTCTTATATTTGATGGTTGAGATACAGTGAAAAGCGAAAAAGAAGAAAGATGGAGGCAAAATAATACATAGCATTTAAAAATGGAAATGAATGCTGTTTGTCTTAATTAGGAGATGCATCACAAGCCTTTGGCTTTTATTTTTCAACTGAAAATATTTGAACAAAAAGCATCTGAAGAGGTCAGGATGTTTCTGTGAAGTTTTTGCAGGAAGGCATACGAGCACTGTCTTGCAACCAAAAGGGAGTAACATCTTCACAGCTCTTTCATATACAAATGAATGAGAATGGCATATCTACTTGACTTTTTTTATTTCTCCAACATGTATATTAGGGGTAGGGTGGGGGTTGGTTTGCTTACATCTTGCAGCAGAAAGAAGTACCAATGACTCAGAACTCAGTTTGTTAGAGAGTGAAATTCAACTACTTTTTCAAGTCATATATGATTACGTAGTTGGTAACCTTTAGAAGTAGTTAACATGGCAAACATTGGCATAACACAGTCAGTTCTATGCCCAGTGAGTAGAAATAAATGTGAGAAATCAACATTGTCAGATAAAATACATTTGAATGTCTAAATAGATGTGCCAGCTGATGCTTGCTGAAATCTTGTGTGCATATCTATCTATCTATCTATCTATCTATCTATCTATCTATCTATCTATCTATCTATCTATCTATCATCTATCTATCTATCTATCTATCTATCTATCTATCTATCTATCTATCTATCTATCTATCATCTATCTATCTCAATATCACGTTTAAGAAATACAGCTATATAAAGGTCATATACCTCTTGGCTGTCATTTGCTGTAGTGTTTTCTCAGGCTTGTTAATAGCAGAACAACAATGCATTTATTTTAACTTTTGTGTTGTAATAACTGTCTGCATTATTTCTGTTTTGCTTTATATACAAGACACTGCTGAAGAGGCAATGACAATGGCAAACACAGCCGTGCAACTGTATTTTGGGCTTTTGGTATATATTTCAGCTGAATGAAATTAAGAAGGAAAGGTAGTGGCAGAAAGGAAGAAAGGTTGAGCATTAGGACCACTCTTCTGCTATCAGAGGGAACACATGATATAATGGCTTAATAAAAGGATCAAGATCTATGAAATATATTTTTACCATCACTGCTTTACTTAAAGGATGGTTCCAGACGCTCCTTGCTGTAACCCCGTGAAATGCCTTTTAATTACCCAAAGAATTTTACTCTTGATCATATCAGTTTATTCTTCTGACAATCTCAGTTTTGACATTCATTCTTAGTGTTTATCACTACTGTATTTACTGATGGCAGCGTATACCCTATCTCAGCTTTTGTTCCATTAGGATAAGCAAAGAAACCCTTTCTAGCATTCTCCCATATTTTTTGCTTATTGCATAGCTGTTATCTTTATCTTTCGTAGTTTGAGTTTCCTCTACTTTGTCTTAGTGAGCATAATTTTATATATTTTATATTTTTGGTATTCCACATAAGATCCTACCAATATATAGTCTCTTCCCTGTCTACTCTGGAAATACCTTGACTGTAGCACATTTCCCCTGACTGCTTACATTTACCTTTTCTTTGCTGCATCACAATGGCTGTACGTAAGATACAGGAGACTTGTGCCTTGCAACACACTACGTGGCGGTCCTGGCCTTCTTGAAATTCTGACTGACTACCTATACAGACTACAGTTTAGATGTGACTAGTGACACAAATTTTATTAGCACATCTGAGGACTGAGAACAACCGCTACCCTGTTATTAACTCCTAACAAAAAAGTAACTTCAGATAAGTGCATCTGGCCCTTATGGCTGTAAAGAAAATCTTCTGAATGGTAGCTGAATCTACACCTATGTAAGGCCAAGAACGCTGCAGGCACGAAAGTACAGCAACTGTATAGATTCTTGTCCTCTTTTAATTTTTATTTACTATGAAAGCAAAGAATTAATGTCTTGATGGGCTCATGAGACTCGGAAATACTTGACTTTTGAAGAGTCCTAGGGGGTTTGTCCACTGAAATTTTACAAAAACAAAAGAAAATGTTGCCACTGCACCTCTTTTCACTGATCAAGTGTTAGTACTTTGTGGGAGGAGGCTTGTGCAAATCTTTATACGATGATATTTAAACATTTTGAAAAACTTATGCATTGAAATGAATTATGGAATATTCTTGGATCTTTCTTCTTTTCTGTGTACTTGCAACATCTTGTTGAATATCGCTACTCAATCAAAATCCCAAAAGTATATGTTAGAAGATGTATATACTTATCAGAAGCACAGAAGTAGTTTGTCTGGATAAATCAGCAATACAAATTTAAGAAAGATTGTACTGTGCAGAGCGTGCAATCATTAAAAACCCTTTGACACTTGGGGACTTTTGGTTAATGTTTTTATTAAAGAACAGAACCATTTCTTCATTCGTTACCTGAGCTGGAGAAGGAATATTAACTTTCCCTACAATTGCTGCAATGTTTCCTTAGATTTGGGAAATAAATCATATGCCATAACTTGCATTTCCTCACTTCTGGACTGACTGCTTCTACTCCTTCATGACTGCAGCAGCAAAGGGAAAGGTATAATGCAAAGCCTCTTCTTCAAGAGACATTTTAAAATATTATTTTCATGACAAGATTTTCTGTTTTCCTTTTCCTCACAGCTTTGGATGGCTAAAGATGTCAAAGGCAGGAATACTTTAATAGTTTTATTTGTTTCATGTTACAAATATCTTACTGTAAGTAGGTGCTGTAGCAATATGCTTCTAAGCTTTTTAATGTATTATCAATGTCAGCCTAACTCTCAGATAACTTCTCTGCAGCTAGCTAGGACTTGAAATAATGAGCTTCTTAGAGCACTGAATCAGAGCAAAAAAATAGAGGAAATTCCATTGTGAATATTGTACTTGTGAAACAGTCTTGGCTGCCTGTAATTTAGTAAGAGTACCAGGCACTTTCTTTGATCTTAATGTTTAAATGTCTCTAAAGAAAACTTTGTTTAGTTTTATTTTTTTTTCCCTTTCACACCTGAAGTTGTTTTCTTTGTTTTCCTGTAAAATGTTCAACAGAAAATTAACGTGTTTTGGATCAGGCACATGAGCATTTATTTGGCCTTGCATTATTTATTAATAGAATTTATTTATTTATTTTTTACTTTCTAAACAAGAAAAAAAAATCCTTTTTCCTGTGAGACATTCTCCAGTTGGATTAATACTGTTCATTGCTTATGTTCAGTGGGGAGACAGACATATATGTAAGCATCAAATAACTATATTCAATGGAACTTTAGGACATTCATAAATACTAAAACCTAATACAAAAGAAATTTAGAAAACAAAATAAAGTTGAGATGTCCAGGAGCAGAATTCAACATAATTTTTTACGGCAAACAGAGTTTAATTGACCCAGATGTGGCATTACAATACCCTGCAGAACAAAGTACAGTCAGCTAAGCCAACGTGAAAGGAATGTTCAGGGAGCAAGTGTGCCTGAAACAACATCATACTCGGAGAAACCTCTCCCTGCTCTGCTGCGGTCTGTCACTGCATAAGTTCAGGGTTTGCAGTACTCTCTTGTAGACTTAAATGTCCATGATGTCCTCTGTGATTTCACTATGGCTCTGTGTCTTTCCAAAAAATGGCAATATTAGTTACTCATATTTTGTACAGTAGTCTTAAGCCTAGAATCATTGCCTGACAATCAGGAGACATAGGTTGAAGAAGCTATAGGTTGTTTTTCTGGATTACTGCTAAAATAACATCCAAGACACACAACAAGTTCATTTGACTTCACATGGGTCAACTATTGCTGAGTTCCAGCTACCACTTCTAAATTTCATTTCAAAATCTTGCCTAGTATAATTTTTGGGGGGAACTTGGAAGAGAAGACACATGCATAACACTTAAAGGCACAATGTTCTAAAATCAAGTATTTTCACTGTTGAACATGATTACACTGACAACTTGTTTAGTGCTTGAGACTCTCACACTTCTACATGTATTTAAAGCAAGGAACAGCCATTTGTTTTGAGATTTGAAAGGGTTTTCTCCACATTTTTGAGAATGAAAAGCTTTTGATTCCTGTTGCTTTCATCACTTCATTGTAGATAATTACTTAGCAATTTTTGTCAAATCCTGAGTTTTGAAAAGTGACCACTGCAATTCTACTATCAAAAGACACTACTGAGTGCTAGAGGAATAGGACTGCTAATATTATTATTATTATGAAGAATTTAAATTAATAGGAATTATTATTAAAAGGAATGTTACTCAATGGGTAGATTTTCAGGGTTAATTGCATTTGTGCCTCAGTTGTTCACAGTTGAGGAAACCAAACACAATTCAACAGAAATGTCAACCCATTGTTTGATTTGGAAGAATTCTGATTTGAAATATCTCATTAGATTGACAGGCTGCTTCTTAAACAGTTTCTGCTTTGCTTTCCTGCATAGTAGAAAGCATACATGAGTCCTGTGGGCACATACGAAGGTTAGACCATATTATATCAAGATAACTAAAAGAAAGTGAACTGAAATCTGAAGTGTATTGCCTTGGTAGATTTTATAGAAAACAAGAATACACAGAAAATTTCTCTATATTGTCATTGAGTGAAAGGTAAATACAGGAAGAAGTGTGACAACTATACAGAGAATTATATGCATTAGTAGAGCTGATGATTTTTCTAATGATCTCTAAATAGAGAAGTAGGCTGTGTTTTCATCACTGCTGATATCAGACTGCTGGAACATTTGCATGACTATGTACTAATTATCACTCTAGTGCCCTACCTGTTCTTAAGCTGATGACACCACTCTTCTTTTCTTGTCATTGCACCTCATTTTTCTGTTTTCCAGGATGTATAAGTTCAAATGAAAATGGAGGGAGACATCTCTTTTTCCTTTATTGCCTACCAAGTAAACAAGAGTTTTTCAGAGCAATAATAATAATAATTTAATAAATATGTGTTAAAAAATGCTTAAATTCACGATGTTTGCCAACAGAAAATAAAAACTGCTTTCATACAGTTGTTCATTTCATCATCGGAAAAGTTACACAAAGCAAAAGAAGGATGCCAGGATGAACAGAAATTGTGTTAAATGTCTTGGAATTTAATAAAAAAAATCATGGTTTTCTGAGGATTTCTGTGGGTTTTGTCAAATTTCAACTCATAAATATGCTTTATGGACCCTATTTTGTATGTTCAGTGTCTAAGAACTGCGTTACAAGAGGCAACACAGGAACAAAGAAAAGGCTTTTGATCAGTCTGACTTTATTTATAGCAAGTAGTATTGACAGCAAACTAAGATTCCTTTTGTTGTGTTGTGCATTTTTCTACCAAACTCTGCCTCTATTTTCAATCTATGCAATTATCCCAAGGTTCAGGATAGAACTGCACTATATATACACTAGATAAACAGTGTTAATAAAGATTCAGGTATAGGATTATTTTTAGTGTTTTCAGTTAAGCTTCAGGGCTGATTCATAATTTTAGCAATGCATTCTTGTTAGTTAACTGTTTCATCAGTTTCCTTAGAGTTACAATCACTTCTATTCAACATTCTGTTCAGCAGTGATTTGGAATTCGTTTGTGATCAGACACATGGAGCCATGACAAAAAAAAAAAAAAGATATATTTAACATTTAAAATTTTCAGCAAATATTGTTTTTAAAATAATTTTTAAATTCCTTGAGCAGCCTGTAATTTGGAGGTGGTAAAAAAGTTGTTTAAGGAAAAAGATTTTGGTTTTAATAAGCTCAGTACTTCGATAGAAATACCCCACCAAGATTCTCAAATGAGCTGTTTCTTTCTAAACAAATAGATGAATGTGCAGATACCGATAAAGATGGAAATCCCAGGCTTTTTTCTGCACATATTGAACTCATGAATTAAAAGCATATCCCAAGCTTTCATTTAAATGGCGCGTTTCACTGAGTTTTGGAATAACTTCTGTTATTCAGATAGCACCATTATATGCTTTCCTGTGAATACTGAAGACTGGCTTTCTTTACAGAATGCAACCCACATTTTTAACACATTTTTAAAATAGTTCAATTTACCATGAGATGTAGCAGTTAGATTTAAGCCTTTACATTATTTGAAAATTGAAGATGAATAAAGGTCATGAGGGTTGGAAAATACCAAATACATACTACCAAATGAAGGCTGATGGTGACCCCATAGATCACTGAAGACAGAATAAATAATGGTTCTTTTGCAGCAGACCTCAACTTTAACCAAAACCAGACCACTCATTCTTTAACCAGAAAATGTGCAAGACATAGAGCTGCTACTATGTAATATTTAAATTTATGTTGACCGTCTTCAGCCCTTTTGTTAGACTCAGTTCAGTCTTAGAATATACTCTTGTTTTCACAGAAAAGGCGGAAAATCTGAAAAGGGGATCTCAACTAGAGAAGTTCTTTGGATTTCCTTGCTCATATTGAAATAATATCCATGGTGAAATCTGTGTTTTCCTTTACTTCTGAATGTTATTCCTATGACTTTTAGCTGCATGAATCCTGGCTTCCTATAGGACGTAGCTAAACATTTCTGCAAGTAACAGTATATATGAAGGATTTACACATATTAACATGTTTTATTCTGAGCCCAAATAAATAAAACCTTTTTAAGTCTAAGTTAGTTTTTATTCCAGTCTGATGACAGTTTTTCAACCATTCTAAATATCTTTCAAAACACCAGGACAAATGTACATTATTTTAGTGGGATAATAAGGCTAAGTAAATTCCCCTGTTCCAAGAGGTGAGAAATCTTGCAGTAATAAAAACATTACTGCAAAGGTTTCTCTCATTTGTTTTCTGTATTTTTTTTAGTTCTCATGCACAATCAGAATAAGTTTTCTAACTAATGGGACAGAATGAAACAAGGAGCATTGCTAAATGTAGGAAATAAGGATGCAAAACTTTGGCACTTTCCTCAATTCTGGAAAAAATTGAAATTAATTGTAAAGGGCAGAAAAATTGACTCTTTTTTCCATACACTTGGTAGAACACTTTTTTTTTTCTGTGTTATTTGTAGTACTAGCTATTTGGATCAATGGATTGCTAATTAGAAACTGACTTTGGAAGGCTGCAGCATGCTTCTCAATGATTCATGTGTTTGCATTGATTTTTGCATAAAAGCAAAATCTAGCTGTACTATTTAGCACTTAGAAATTGGTCCTCAATGAACTATTTGCAGCTTAATAGGCTTGATAATACTTGGAAGCTCATTATTGTGTTTTTATCATTATTTCTTGGATTAGACTGTATACATACACACATATGTATATACACACAACACTCAGTCACATACGGAGTTGTATTAAGCCAAAAGACAAGGTAGGCAGCAGCTTATGGCAGCAGACTGTAAGCTTCATCTATGCCAAAGATGGGGCCTGGCTTTCCAGGCTGAACAGCAGGTCTTTGTTTCCTGCTTTATACAGCCATCTTCCTCTCCTGCTGTTGCTAACCCTCAGTGAGTAAACAGGGTGTAACCTAGAGATGTGCAGATTCTTAGGGAAAGGACGGTCACTTTTCTGTCTGTCTTTCCTTCGGGAAGGTGTAGGAGAAATCCACGCCTTTCAATGTTCTACTGCTGCTAATCCCACTAAGAATAGGTCTTGCCTCTGTGGGAGAACAGGATGCTACAGGCCCTCTTATTGGGGAAAGGGTAGTAGATGAAGGTGGGTCCATGGGTGACAAGCAAAGGGTGGACAGCAAAAGTCCTGTGCTTCAGGGAAGTGAGGAAGAGGAAGATTACCCATGAAATGAGTCAAGCTCTCAGAAGTGCAGAAGGAGAGGAGAAGAGCTGTCACTACCCTGATAACACAACACCACTGAATCCTCACTTAGCTTCTCCAGCCTTTTTAGTCTTCTCAATCACTTTCTACCCAGAATATCATGGACCTTCACTGACCTCTGATTTTCTAGCTCCAGTCCTACTCCAGAAACCCCATTCTCTCCCCCCACAACCCATCTGTTCTGTCCGCTGAAGCCTCCTCTGAATCTTTTTAGCCTCTTTCTCCCATCTGCTGTGACCCATATTGCTGCTTCCATAAAACTGATTCTGCCTACACTGCTGAGAAGCCTTCAGCTGAGTTAGCATATACAATATGGATTGTTGGTGTCATATGGCCTATATATAAATGTGTCTATAAATAGATTTATTGTCTGATATGCAGCCAGCAGTTCAGCCAAGGTTTCTATGAACATTCTTAACCTTTTGTCCATGAACACTTGAAATATAAATATAGGCACCTGCTAAAGTTCCTTGCAAAATTAATATCCAGATGGTTAGTTACAGGATCTGTATCTAAGATTCAACTTCATTCTCAATCTGTGGACATATTTAAGGCTATTGATGATAGATCTTTACTTCCAAACCCATGAACTTGCTAAGAACAAGTTTTTGCACTTAACTGCCAAGGTGACCCTGACTATTTTATCATATCTTTATTTATCACAGCCAAGAGATTACTGGAAATTGTTTTTTGCTCTATTTTTCAGTTTTGAGTTAAATTTTGCCGTATGTAAAGCTGTATTTCTTCATGAGAAGTGGTTTTCAATTTAAAACTTGCAACACATCTGAACTCCGAAAAGGATAGCAATCAGATTGACCATTTAACAAATCTTTGAAGCAAAATACTGACATTGCAGTGAATCCAGCTTTAGTTTTCGACTTTAAAAATTATTTCTGCCCATTTCTTGTGACTAGCACAGAACATGCACTAATCCAGAACAGTATCAATTAACTACAGACACCCAACTGTAAGAGCTACTTTAGCAGACAGGTGGAATTGGACTAATTATCATACAAGGTTACACAGAAGGAAAAAAGACCTACGGTCTCTCCAGGAGAATTACAAGCCAGTGATGGCCCCCTCCCTTTGCTGCAATTATCTCCAAATCGCACCTGCCAACCTGCAGGGAAGCATTCCCATGGTTTGTGGCTGAGAACACAGTCGGGTAAACTGTTGTTTTAGTTGGATTAAAATTCTTCCATACCTCTACTTGTTTCAAAGAATGCTCTACTGTATCTGTTTCTGCAGATAGACACTAACAATATAAAGACACTAACAATATAAAGACACTAACTAAAAAAGACACTAACAATATAAAAATCACATTAGAAATTATATATATTTTTTTAATTATTTAATGAGCTTTAGGTTGAGATACCATTGAGAGATTTGTCTCAGAATGGTTCTTATAATCATGGCTAAACTGAGATGCCTTTCTACACAGATACAAAAATGTTCCTCTGTTTAGGGAGGCGACCAGGATCTAGACAGGGATCTGTAGAAGCATTTGTGCTGAATGAAAAACCCGCTTAGTTTGTAATAAGAAGTATTAATACAAGAGTGAAATTTCAAGGCCTGAATCTTTGGAGAAATAGATGAGATATCTAAGAAGCAGAATGTCACCTCTTTTACTTGGGATTCTCAGTGGTCTTAGGCCCGGAGCATAACTCATTTTTTCCTGGAGGTTGTGAGAATGCAGTTTTCTCTCACCTCACAAGTTTGTCATTCTGACTTGTATCTTGGAGAAGATGAGTGGTAGAACGTATGAGAAAGATCTCCATTATTTTTGTTAAGTACCCTTATTGTTGTTTTGTGAGTATAGTCTTGCTCACAATGGTTATATCTATTTAAATGTTTTTAAAGCGATGAGACATTTGAATCATTTGGATTAACTATCATTTGGATTAATCATCCAAATTTTTGTGGCAGATAATTTCTGATGTTAAGAATCCAATTCTTTATGACTGAGGTAAATTGCCAACAAGTCTTCCTGATGGTCTTTCAGATGGAAGAATCCAGTGTGTACAGATTATTTGAAAATGATAATTTTAGAGAAATTAGTTTGCATGAGTGAGAACAGAAAACATTGATTTTCTTGAAAGAAAATTGTGTTAATTGCAACTGCTCTCATTCATTGTGTCTGTCTGTCTCAGTACATGCAGAGACAGTGAGAGGGCAGTGCTGTATGCAAGCAGTCAAACTCAGTACATGGAGAAAGAAAATGACAGCAGCCATTTGTGTGAGTAACTTTCACATGATTGTGCTATGTCCAGTGTTTGAATCTTAGCTGTAGAGTCCAGATGGTGTCTTATGGAGAGCCAGTGCTTCAATCTTCAACACTGTTTCTACAGGTCTAGAGCTAAACCACTGGATTAAAGATTTGAGATTTATATTTGTGGTTATGAGATGGTCTAATGCACATCTGGATTCTGAGAAATGACATGTAGACATAGCTGCTATTATTCTAAAGAAGAATTATCAGAGGGAGAGTGAAAGACAGGAAAGATTAAAATAAAGAACATCCGATTTCAAATTTACTCTTGATAAAAATAGATTTAACCTCACTTATTTTTAGAAAATTATTGAGACACATTTTCATTGAAGCTTAATTGTCTTCAATACATTAATTTATTTTACAGTGATATTGTACACACTGCAATGTTCATGTGGTATGAACTTAAATATAAATATTTTCATTAATTGGATCCATGATGCCAGCAAATTTTAAAACCAATCTTACACTAGACGTGATCTTATCATCTCTGTTATATTGACAGATATCTAGAAATTGATTTGATTCTACAAGTAAACTATGTCAGTTATTTGTATCAGAAATGCTCAGTAGAAACACAGTGGTGTTATTGGAAAAAATTATTTTCTTCAGTTTTTGTGATAATGAGTTAGTTTAAATAGAAAAGATCATATCAGAGTAGGGGCTGGTTCTGTAATTTTATTATAGTATACTAAACTGTTATCAGGCCTTATATATGAATTTTTAGTGGTTTTGGTTTTTTTGGATATGGCGGATTTGCTGAAAAAAGTACAGTTGGAAAAGTGGCTTATAATGTAGGGTAGAGAGAAGCATACCTGGTAGTGTCATCATATCCCTTTTGGAATCTATACTGAGAACGAACTATGACCAGGATGATACTTGGAGCTAGGTCAAAGGTGAGAAAGAAGTTAATGATTAAGAACAACCAGGATTCCAGTTCTCATTTAATCGTCCTATTTAATTTGGCAATGTAGACATACCTAGTGAGGTTATGTCTGAGTTTCCTTGTCTTTGGCATGAGAATTAAAGATGAGAAAGGTATGATAAAGGTAAAGATGGTCTATATGGGATCAGCCACTGACCCAGCTTTCTTGTCATTCTTTTTTTTCAAGAACATACGGAAATTCAGGGTTCAGAGAGTCTTCATAGTCATGCCCCTTAGATGTAAGGCTTAGGGTTATGTTTAGAGTGCAAACTGCAGTGTAATAGAAAGAGAACCGATTTTGTGTTAAATGGGTTATTTCAGGTTCTCACAGCCTTGCCACAGCAAAGGATCTACCTCTGCAAAATATCATACTAGAAAAGAATACAACTGGCAGTGAGTTCCTGCAAACTTTTATGTTTACTGGATTGCTTTGAGCTGTAAGACAAGGTTTGGGCCAGTTCTTCATTTACCTTTTCCTACATCATTCCTCTTTCAACAAATCATAGTCAATTACAGACAGAATTTTACCAGGATATCTAGGGATTATCTTTCCAGATAGTGAGCTCATAGCTACTTTTTCAGCCAAAGGGCTAAAGTAACTCTTGTCACAGTTTTCCTTTAAGGAATCGGGATAGACCTGTTATTCAAATACAGGATCTCCCCTATGTTCTCCCTCTGCATGCACACAAAAATCCATATTTTCCTCTTGAATCCATGCTTCATGCCCTCATCCCTCATCTCTGGTCCTCCAGGTTTTCAAAATCTTCCCACCTGTTTCTCATAACATAGCATTTACACTTACTCCTTCCAATGTGTGAACCCTTCATGGTGAAGCACGTCGGAATAAACAATCACTTTATTGCTTCTTTGTGTGGATACAGTCTACTTGATATATATCCTCTGAAATGTATGTCTGTAGATTTATGGGAAAATAAATAAAACAGAAATTAAAACTGACAGCTTTGAAGTGATATGCTACCCTTAGCATATGGGCTACCACACACTAACACTTTACAGGATTTGTATCGGGATTATGGGCAGTAACTCAATGGGGGATAACTTCTGAACTATATTCCTAAATCTCATTTGACAGGTTTTGGATGCTGTATAATTCTTACAGTATTATTATGTCACACCAGTGATGCTGCAGTCGTCATTAAGGTAGTACCTTAATTCTTAGTGCTTACTTTGTCTTATAATTGCTTTTGCAGTGAGAGTTTGTATGTTTTTTCCAAGCGGACAAATGAACTTTCTTAAAAAAATTAAATGCTTCTTTCTCCAGCAAGACATGTTTTGAAGATCCAATTTCCTCAGAAATAGGCAGCTATATCTGGAGAGAAACAACAGCAACAATCCTTTATGTTCTGAGCTTTTAAATGTATACTAATGATTTGCAGTATCAGCTTTGACACCATTAAAAAAAAATAAGTTAGGAAGTTAAGATGTGTAAACAACATTATTTTTATGAGGATACTATACTAATTTCTTCCAGTATTGGTATACATCAAGGATCTTACATCTTTAGGGGTGTGAGTGAAAGATTAGGGCAGGTTCATTTACATAAGACAGAGAGCAGATTCCTTCTGACGTATCCAAATCCAAGACCAGTGGTTAAGTAATTTTTCTTGGAATACGGAAATAATAGCAATTTAACATGGAATATTTGTCTTCTGGTTAACCTGGTTGGTATTTCCTGCAGTCACTTTGCAATCATTGCAATTTACTGTTCCCCTCTTAGAAGTAACAGAAGTATTGAGGAGAGGAATGGGGTGAATATCAAAGCTCTTCAGCCAAAGCAGCCACAACCTGAAGAAAAAGCAGCAGATAACTTGAACTGAAACAAAGATTGCTTACTGTGGATCAAAAAAAGTCTTCTTTTCTGCATAGTTGTAATTGCATTTGCTGGCTTAACCTCTCTGATTATTTTTATACAATCTTTCTGAACAAATCAGGTATTGCCACTGATTTGGTGTCAGGAGAGTAGGACATATAGGAACTCTTTTCTGATAGGAGCCTTCATTTTTATTTGCTTCTACTCATTCTGTAAAATGCACCATGTATGTTTGACAGTTACTTGAGCCCCACGCTTGTGCTCTAGATAGACTGGGAATAGATTTGCAGAGTATATATAAGCTGTGCTTTGTACTGTTTGGAATACCTTTGTTCCAGAGTGTGCATTTCTGTCATTGTTAAAATATCCTACAAACATGTTTTTGCTTTCTTTGGAGACAGATTGTTACTTTCAAAGACTAGTAATAACTGTTTTCAAGCTATATGCTTTTATGATCATAAAATGGAATTGGTTCTTCACTCCAGATGCAATAATTTTATAGTTAGTCAATATAATTTATAGTCGATTTCAGTAAACATGAATTTATTTATGTTGGTGAAATTCCAGCCATTGTGCTGCATTACAGTCCAAACAGATCATGAAGCTCAAGCAGAAGGACTGGATGAGAATGAGGGAGAAGGAAAAGCAAATTTTCCCTGGTCACATGCGGTAGCTGAAGAACCAGTTCATGGAAGCTACACCCAAACTGAGCAAGTGTCTCTGCCAAGGAGAGACTAGGAGGTTCTGTACAACAATGAATACTCTAGGTCTTTGTGTATTCTTACTTTCTTTTCAGAGACATTGGCATATGGAGTGTCAGTGAATTTTAGCTGCCTACATTGGAGTCTACGCTAGTCCTGCAGGAATTCCTGTTGCACGTGTGCACTATATGCACATGCATATAATTCATTTTATCTTCTAGCCTTGTTTTATTTAGTTATGTAAGTATATTTTAATATATGTGAAAAAAGCGCATTTTAAAATATATGTCTCATCACAAAATAGTAAAAATGGCATATAAAGGGTTAATGGAATGATGAGGCAAAAATCTGCAGTGCCAGCGGAATTCCCCAAAGGGTAAACAAAACTCTTAACTGTTGCAAACAATAAATTGTCAATACCTTGTAGAAACAGTGGATAATGAAAAGTTATAATGCCTATAGTTAGTACCCTCTTTAAAAGAATTTACACAGGATATGAAATTAAATTCTATGCACAGTTCTCTTAATTTGCCCTTAATTAAACAATACTCCATAAATGGTGCATTCAGTGACCAAATGTTCAGAGACAGCAAAATGGTGGGTCCCAAGCCATTAGGAATGAAATAAAGTCGGTCCCCTGAGAGCCTGCTAGAATCTGGTCTATCTAAGTGACAACTGATGGTTTAGCAAAGATAATTAACTTTGCAATTACAAACCGCAGCTTTCACCAATGCTGTTTCTTTCAGTATTCTCTTCTAAATGTTTTACTATTTTTACATGCTTTTTAAAAATTCTGAGTTCATAGGGATCCATTTTTCCTACGCAAAAATAATTTGAATATTTTATTTTAAATATTTCAGATCAATAATTTTATGTGTAGTTATTTTATAAATTACAGAAGATAAATGTTATATTTTATATGACTGTCAAGACTTCTTTCTTCACTTTAAAGATAAAAGAGCCATGCTGCATCAAACAAATTTCATATTTTTCCTTTGGTAGCAAATCCTGGACCTAACAAACCTAAATTAAATTTGTTCTTTAGCCATGTAGACTGAAATTCTCTTCAGCACAGGGAACATAAGTTCTAACCTGATAAAAAATGCCTCCATTGAATGGGAATTGCTAGTTGAATCCATGTGTCTGTACCCTTGATTATCTTTACCATAATGTCTCCTAGTACATGAATTAGTGTATTTTCATGCTGGCATACATGTAATGAAATCTTCAAATATGCAATATGTTCATACTTACATGTACAAGCATTGGTATTTTGATATGATGTATTAGGGGATTATGAAAAAGCTTAACTTAGAGGGTATAATATTATGTTTGACTGTAGTGTTTTGTTGAGAGTGTGGATGTCTGTGTACTGAACAGAATTCCAGGTATGGATTCAAGTAAGGAAGAAGACAGAATCAGGACCCAAAATGCATGAAAAATCTATGTGACTTTATCTGCTGTGCTTTTGTATACTGTAGTATGCTGAACAGCACTAACACTGGCTTCAGAAAATCCCAGCTTTAGTGACCAAATTAATCTGGCATGCTATAAAGGACCAGTTCAAACTGGTAGCGATAAAAACACAAAGGGAAGGCCAAGGGCAAACAAAAGAGACTTCAGGGCCCTGGGATGATTGGTAGAGGTATCAGGGATCAGGTAGTAATTTTCTTTATCCTTCTGGTAACAAGGAGTAATATTGATAAAAATAGGCATTGACTCATCAAAGCAATGAGTGGCTCTGAGGTTGGTGTAACTGGAAAAAATTTGGGGTTTTTGACCATGGGATGATCTATTCAACACCTGGTCTACTGACATCTGATGGGGTATACCTTTCTCAGAGGGGAAAAGGAGTTTTAGTGCAGGAGCTAGCAGGGCTCCTTGAGAGAGCTTTAAACTAGCTTGAAAGGGGGAAGAGGACAAAACCAGGCTAGCCAGTGATGAGCAAGAGGATGATGTACCAAAACTCGAAGAAACCAGCACTAACAGGATCCCTCAATCTGCCTCATGAGGGGTTGGCTACAGTGTATCATACCTGAAATATTTCTACACTAATACACTCAGCATGAGGAACAAACAGGAGGGGCTCAAAGCTTTAGCTGAGTCACAGAGATTTGACATCACTGGCATAAGTAACACCTGGTGGGATAAGACCTGTGACTGGAGCGCCCTGTTGAACTGTTACAGACTCTTCAGGAGGGATAGGTAGGGCAGAAGAGGCTAAGGGGTGACACTGTATGTAACAGAAGGATTAGAATGTAGAATGTATAGAGCTCACAGAGGGTAATGAGAGCGTTGAGAGCCTCTGGGTAAGAATCAAGGGGCAAACAAATAATGTGGGTGTCATCATGGGAGACTACAATAGACCTCCCAGCCAGGACGATGATGCCAAGGAATAATTCTTTGAGGAACTGAGGGACACTTCCAAGTCAAGTGCCCTTGTCCTTGTAGGGAACTTCAACTTGCCAGAAATTAACTGGGCGCATCACACAGCTGGTACAACCCAGGCCAGAAGATTCCTAAAAAATCTGGAACAGATCCTAAGGGAGCCTGAGATGCCCTCCTTGATCTGCTGCATGTCAACAGGGTGGATTTTGTGAGCAAAGTGGAGACTGGTGGCCGTCTTGGCCACAGCGACCACAAAGCAATCGAGTTTAAAACTCCGTTGACAGGAGGAAAAGTGCCAGCAAAACCTCAACTCCAGACATGAGAAGAACAGACTTCAGGTTGCTCAGGGAATTAGTAAGGTCCCCTGTGAAAATATTTTTGCAGGTGCTGGAGTCCATCAGTGCTGGTCACTTTTCAAGCATCACCTCCTAAGGACACAGGAGCAGCAATTCCCAAATGTCAGAACTCAAGCAGGTGAGGCAGAAACCTGGCTTGACTGAACAGGGTTTTTCTCTTGGAAATAAGGCAAAAAAGGGAGTGTATCCCCAGTGGAAACAAGGTCAGGTGACATGGGAAGAATTCAGAGATGCTGCTTACCACAGTAGAGAGAAAGTTCATGTAGCCTAAGCTCAGCTGGAAGGGAAGCTGCCAGAAATGTGGGCAGCAATAAAAAGAGTTTTTTCAAATACATTAATGGCAATTAATGTATAGAAACATCATCAACCCATTACATGATGAGGATGGTCACCTCACAAACAGAGACAGAGACAAGGCAGAGGGGTTTAATGCTTTCTTTTCCTCTGTCTTCCATATGGATGAGGGACCAAGGGTGTCTCAGCACCCTCAGATGGAGGATCATGACTGTAGAATGATCTACTCTCAGTTGACCCTCACAATGTGTGGGATCTACTGCTCCAGCTGGATCCCTTCAAATCCATGGGGCCCAGTGGGATTCATCCCAGAATCCTCAAAGAGCTGGCTGATGTCATCACAAAACCTCTCTCGATTTTTGAGCAGTCTTGGGAACCTGGAAAGATCCCAGCTGACTGGAAGCTGGCAAACATTGTCCCAGTTTTCAAGAAGGGCAAGAAGGAGGACCTCAGAAACTATAGGCCTGTCAGTCTCATTTCAGTGCCTGGTAAAGTTATGGAGAAGTTTATTCTGGGAGGTATTGAAAAACATCTGAAAGACAACATAGTCATTGGTCACAGCCAGCATGGATTCATGAGAGGAAAGTCCCATTTATCAAACCCAATTTCCATTTAGGACAAGGTAACTGCCCTAGTTGAGCAGGTGAAGCCAGCATATGTAATCTTTTTGGATTTCAGTAAAGATTTGATACTGTCTCTCACAGGATTCTTCTGGAGAAAATGTGTGCTGGATAAACACATCACACGGTGGGTAAGCAATTGGCTAACAGGTCAAGCACAGAGGGTGATAGTGGATGGGGTGACATCAGACTGGCAACCTGCAACTAGTGGAGTTCCATAGGGCTCCATCTTGGGCCCTGTGCTATTCAACATCTTCATAAATTACTGGGATGGGGGACTAGAAGGGATATTAAGCAAGTTTGCAGATGACACTGAGAGGAGATGTTGACTCCCTTGAAGGCAGGGAGGCCCTGCAGAGATAGCTCGACAAATTAGAGGACTGGGCAATCACCAACCATGTGAAGTTTAACAAAGAGAAGTGCTGGATTCTGCACCTGGGATGGGGCAACCCTGGCTGTATGTACAGACTAGGGAATGAGATGCTGGAAAGCAGTGCAGTGGAAAGGGACCTCGGGGTCCTGATCAATGGCAAGTTGACTATGAGTCAGCAGTGCCCTGACATCCAGGAGGGCCAACCATGTCTTGAGGGGCATCAGGCAAAGCATCGCCAGCCAGTCAAGGGAGAAGATTGTCCTGCTCTGCTCTGCACTGGGGCGGCCTCACCTTGAATATTGTGTGCAGTTTTAGGCGCTGCAATATAAAAAAGATGTTCACCTCTTAGAGAGTATCCAAAGCAGGGTAATGAAGATGGTGAAGGGCCTTGAGGGGAAGCCATATGAGGAGCGGCTGTTCAGCCTGGAGGAGACCTCATTGCAGTTCCAACTTCCTCATGAGATGAAGAGGAGGGGCAGGCACTGATCTCTTCTCTGTGGGGACCAGTAACAGAACCCGAGGGAATGGTCTGAAGTTGTGTCGGGGAGGTTTAGGTTGGATGTTAGAAAACATTTTTCATCCAGAGAGTGGTTGTGTGCTGGAACAGGCTCCCCAGGGAAGTGGTCACAGTACCAAGCCTGACAGGATTCGAGAAGCGTTTGGATGATACTCTCAGGCAAATGGTGGGACTCCTGGGGATGGTCATGTGCAGGGTTAAGGGTTGTACTTGATGATCCTTATGGATCCCTTCCAACTCACTGTATTCTCTGATTCTGTGATACACTGATTTAGTAGCTGAAAGTAAAATTTAGACCCTGCCTGAAGTGTAGCAGCTTCCTTATCATCAGCTGCAGACTGCTGCTGATGCCCCATGTCAGACTCTGCTGTAAGCAGCATAGGTCCTGGCCCTGTCTACTGTGGTGTCCCGTGGAAGTCTTCTCCTCCAATCAACTCATCATTTTGCCCATGTTCAGGGAAAGCAGACTTATCCCTCTGTGCCACCATGGTAAGTGATAAGAACATTTTTCTCACACCCTTTGAGTTCAAATTGGAACTTCATCAGAAACTTCCTTGTTTGTACACACGTACAGCTGAGGATGCAACACTCGCAAATCAGTCACAGACTCTGAGTGGTCTGTAAGAGCAAATTATTTTAAATAACATATCTTTCTCTTACTGGTGCATTTTTGTGAATTTTGCTATGTAACTCCAATTGCGTTGGTCACATCTGTACAACTTTACATTTGTCATTTGTATGTAGTTAACCTTAGAAAAGCAAGGAAAATACTGTGATAATATCTTAGTATTTAAATTGCACTAGTTTTAAGTGACAGTTTTAGATTTTAATGACGAGCACTGTATACTAATATGTAAATTTGTAGATTGTCAGGGAAAGGGTTGTTATTGCTGATAACTCGTATAAATTTTGTTTCCTTAACTAATCTTTGTTCATGAATATGCTTAAAATATTCAGCTGTCTTGTATGTCCTTTTGTCCAACTTTGCCACTTGTGAAGTGATACACACATATGCTTCATCACAGTTAATAGTTCAAGCTTATCAGAGGGCTTAGCTTTTTAAGGTAGTCTGAGAACATGTATGAAAGGAATCATTGCCTTCAAAATCCCTGATATTGGCCTCAGTGATTCTTATAAGGGCTTCTGGATGTTGTATTGATACTTGCGTTTAAAATATTTTTCCACTGGAATGTATTGCAATTCTCTATAGTAAGATTTAAAATTCTTACTGCTGTGCATAACACAAGCTGCAGTACTATTTCCCTGTCCTTCAGTGTTGTTACCTCTGAAAACAATACACAGAACTAGAGAAGGACTATTGTAATACAGGAATCAGTAAAGACTCTCTGTTTGCAAAGTACCAGAATGTTTGTGCTTTTAAAAATTAATTATTCATATAAAATGCATGTAATAATTGTCAAACACTGTCTGTTATTTTAAATTTAGAAGCAACTTAAGAAATTACATTATCTAAATTCATCCAAGGTTAATAAAAAATGGAAAAATTGAGAGATCTATGGGAAAATTCTGTTTATATATCTGCAGTCCTATAAATACGAAGAGGGAAAATTATACTTCTTTTTAAAAAGAATTAACTTTAGTTCTTGTCCATTCTTTTTGTGCATTTCCCCAAGATTTTCTAATATGCTTTAGTAGTTTTACTTCTAGATCTTAGTTTGGATTGATGCTCCATATGGATTAAAAAACAGATAGTAAGAGATGGATTCACGTTTTCAAAATCATCAAGTGATTTGAAAGAAAAGTGCTTCACAGTGTTAAATTCCAACAATTTGATTTGGCTGTTATTGTGGAACCCTGGTATCCAATACTGAATTTCTTCAGAGAGGAAAACTTTATCTCCACCCTCTTTTATGATGTGTGATCCAAAATGCCAATCACTGGGAATGGAATACAATTATATTCACTAATATGTCTAAAATAGAAACTCTTGCTGTCAATATATACTCATTAGTACTGAGTTGCAAATGAATTCTGGAATTGTGCTCTTATTAATTAGGTGGCAGACTAGAAAACTTCCTTGCTTCTGTTTAGCCAGATGGAGGGACAGTGGGTGTAATGACCTATGTTGGGCCTTTCCCAGGGGATTTCTTTGGTGTTTCTTGGTGTCAGTATGGGTCCATCTTCCATTTGCCATTTAAAATAAACAGCTCCAAACTTGCACAAGTGTACACACTTAAATTACATTCAGAAAAAAACATGGTAATTTTGTTTAGTTTTAAAATTAGTCATGCAATCACATTCTTAAAATTCCAGAGGGAATTGGACACACACAGATTCAAGGTGAAATAGATTTTTTAGGAAAATGTAAGTCAGTCAGCCTTTTTTTTCCCTTATTACGTTAGTCTGCTGCATAGTCTATCAGTGTAGAGAGGTTTGGTTTGGCAACTCACTCTCATTCTGGTCTTTTACTATTTTTTTGCCTTATGAGTTGCTTAGAATTCTAAGAGGCTTCAGTGATTCAAAAATGGACTTCTGGGGGAGGGGAGGACCAGGGGAAGTTGGTGATCAGCCCGCATGAAAAGTCCCTAATTCTTTAATTGACCCAGTATATTCTAAAGAGTCATCAAGTTACTTAAATGTGTATCTTCATTAAGGGGTATGAGTAATACCATGAACTGAATGTAATTACTCATGGGCTTTAAGTTTTGCATGAATCAAGTATCATCCGGCATAGTACCCTACATGAGGAAATATTTGTTAAGATTTGCAGAAGATACTTCAGCTTTGTCAGCATAAAAATAATTCTTTGAAAGCTCATAATTAATTTCAGATGTATAAGAA
>NW_016690319.1:498116-681960 GCF_001604755.1 Lepidothrix coronata
CAGAAAACAGCACCTTCAGAATAATACGTAACATCACGTTGCAGTTTTTCATGGGTACAGTTCTGTATTTGAAATTAAGTTTTTAAATCTATGGCACTTGAGTTAATTGGATAAAGACATTTTCTATTGACCTTACGCATGACTAATTTTCTACAAATAACTTTATTCAATCTGAGCTCCCAATTGGTGTTTGTTCTGCCAAGTAAAAGCTAATATCAAAAGAATCAGGTGAGCACCCTCCTTTCTTACTGTGCTTCTCTTCATCTGCCACTGTGCTACTTACTGTACAGACAAATACTGACAAGTGTTATTATTTATGTGGATTTGACAAATTTCCATTTAAACTCACAAGAATGTGCAATTTTTGCTCTCTACAGAAGGAAAATTGTTTGCAAAGAAAGCTGGTGAAGGATTTCAGAGGAAAAAAAGGCTTAATTTTTAATTGAACAAATTGAGAAGTATATTCAACAACTTATTCCTAGTAGACGATTCACTTGGATTTACATTTATAAAACTTTATTATAGAAAATCATAACAATGTTTTGGATTTTGTGAGTCTGAAATCACACATGTAAGTGATGTAGTAGTTATATTGTGATACAGGACTTAAGACCTTGCTATTGTGTAGATACATGTTTTCTCTTTCTCATATCCAGTGTCCTCAGCCTTCAAATAAGATGTATGATTTGCTTTTATTTTCTTTTGTGTGCTTGTGATCTTCTCTCTGTCCTACCCCTTTCAGGAGACATAAAGAGGTCGGCTCAATGAGTCAGTGATTTCCTTTCTCTCCTTTTGGAATAAGGAATGGAAGGCAATGTGATTAAAATCCCTTGCAGGCCTGTGAACTATCTACCTGGAAGTAGGCGGGGTTTGAATATTTGAATTTGGAAGAGAGACAGAACTTATGACTGAAACAATATAAAGGTCATATCATGTGCTACAGCATATCTGATCTCTGCATTACGATGGCAATGGAACAAATTGCCCTTATTGACATAATACCAGTGCAACTGTTCAATATAATCCCATTTTATACTTTGTGTGCAAATGATCAAACTATTAGGAATAGAAAAGAAATAATGTTTCAGAAGTACACAGTGTGGCTTTAAGTGCAAAAAGATAGCAGATGAGGAGTAAGCAAGATGGTATTTTTACAAAATGTCTTTTCAAGCAGCTTTACAGGCATGGCTCAGTGAGTACCTGCCTGGGGCCAGCCACATCAACTTTGAAGTCCTCTGAAAGCTGAGGGGAGAGAGACTAGTTACTAGTTGTTGGACACTTTCAGAATAATGTAAAAGGGTATGGCTCCCACGAGATCCATTTTTCAGATCCCTACATAGTAGGTCACTTTTTGAGACTGACCCCTCTATCAGACAGAAACAGTGAATATACAAGAGCTGTCATCTATTGTGTCTGCCCATCATGTTCAAAGCAAGATAAAATAAATCTAATTCTCCCTGTTTCTTTTTAAGCTTTTTATTTCCCTTTTATTCTTTTGCTTCTTTTTTTAAGAGATGTATAAAAATGTGCCCTCATGAACTGTTAAGTGCCAGAGAGCATTAGACCCTTAGTGTTCTCTTTGTAAATTTTGCATGCCATTTTTAATCAAAAAATGCTAATGAACCAATGAAAATATATGCAAGTTATTTAACATTTAATGATTTTTCAACATTTTTAAATACTTAACTGTACAAGACTTTTATGAAGGCTTTAAGTCCTTAAGTGTCTGAAGGACCACTTTATCAGAATCTAGATAAATACATTAATAGATTCTGCACTGTGAAGTGGGTTCAAAATAATATGTACACAGTAGATAATGGAAACATGTTGACATTCTTAAGGTTATAAACACATTTGAAGTTATCCTAATTGTAAAATTGAAGATGGTGAAGTACAATGTCCCTGAAAATCCTAGAATGCCATCTTTCTCATTTTACTAATTGCTGCAACACTTGAGATCTCAGTATGATGTTTTTTCCTCTGCACAAATGAACAAGTGGAGGCCACAGAACCTCTTTAAAAAGGCAGATGTGTTAAATAATTGATCTATAAAGAAAATTAGTACAGAGACTAGAGCACAACTATTATAACTTATCCAGGTCAGGTTTTGGTTTGTTTGAACTAGGGGTGCAATTTTTTTTTTTTTTCACCAAAAAGCACTACTATAAAATCTGTATTTATTCTTGGCACAGTATACCCCAGTGTTGGTATCCATACATCTGTGTCCTATGCTTGATGCTGTGGAATGGCTTTGGTAGCTAAGGCTGTGTGTTCATCTTGTGCTTTTCTGCATTTTTATGCAAGGATGAGCAAGGATGAGCCTCAGTTCTCTTCAGAAATCCTAAGTGAATATTTTTCAACTTTTCTGGTAAAGAATGTTTTCCTCCCTATTCTTACAAAAAATGCTCAATTTTCTTTGCTTTTTGTATTCTTTTTTTACAAAGAAAAGGAACAAGAAACAATCTGCAACTTCTTCAAGAAAGTAAGGAACTGTACCCATTGCTGCCTGATAATCATAGACTATCAGGTGTTAATTTTGTCTTGTCTGGCAACAAATTAACAAATAGGAAGAGGCATAAAAAAAAATTTGCTTGAGAGGTAGTCATATTTCAATTAGGAGTTCTGTATGCAACTGTTTTTTGTTAGAAGTCAAAAGCATAGGGTTCCTCAAATCAAACTGTAGCTACTGAACACTCTGAAGGCATACACTTAGCCTTCATAGCAGTGATTGTGATAGAAATGAATTCAGATAAAGCAATCAGAATGCTTTTGGAGGAGACAGTCCAGGTAGCAAAGAGGGTAGCATTGGAACTGGCCTCAGCCCTGACCATTCTGCTGTCTGTGAAGCCCTCTGCCTGCTGACATCCACTACTTCAGGGTGGATAATCTCATTTGCAGCCCCAATGCTGGTTTCTCTGCTGGATATTTTGAAACGACTTATAGAAAAATTGATAAAGGCGTTTCACTGTGTATACTCATAGCAAGGAGTAAGGAGTAAGGATATACTTAAGGCTGAAGATGAAAGAAAAGTCATTAGAAACCATTGCCTTCAATTCAAATTCTCTCAGTTGAGCAGAATGAGGTCTTTAGTACTGATTCCCATGGGGACAAGCAAAAACCAAACACTCCATGTCACCTGAAAAGATATTTGGTCAGTACCAAAACCTGTATCAAGATTGTTACAGGCTTCATGTAACTTCTCAGTGATCTCTTCTAGCACTGATTCCTTTCTCCTGTCAAAAGATAACCACAAAGTGCCCTGGAATTCCATTTAAATTTCAACCATACCTTGTAGCATTTACACTCATAGGGATATCCATATTCATAGACAACTATTCAGTAAGGAGCCTGGAAAGATTATGAAGTCTTTGATGTATCTGATTAGTTTCATTCTGCAAAGCAAGAAGTATTTTAATTTTTGTTGTTGCTTTTACTTAAATTTTAGAATTTCTATTCCAGAGTTAGCTGGGGCAAGGACCTTGACAACTTGAGTACAAGAGCTTCTTCTTTTAACTCTTCTAAGGTTCCCTTAATGATAAAAGTATCAAATAGAGGCCAAGTACAAGAAAATACAAGTGCAGTGATCTTACTCTTTGTCCTTGCCTGTGGGATGTCTATAATGGCGTCAGTATCTTAATGAAACACCTACCCCAACACTCAAACAAATTGAAAAATGTAATTTTGCTTTGTTTTACAATTCATTGAATTATTGTTGGAAACATGGAGAACCTGATAAGACTGATCTTCTCACATGCTTATTCTTATTTCTGAATAGTTTAAATGAAAGTCAAAAACTCTTTTTTAGTATCATCAATTTAGAGAAATTATAGGAAAAAACCTTCCCAATGACTAAAGACAAGAATATTTTTAATGAAAAATCCCAAACGAACTCACTGTTTTCAATTTTGCAGTAGGAATTTTAAAAATTGGGATGGAAAATCAGCATTTTCCTGGCAAACTCTTGTATCATCTATCATGTGCACAGTTAAAACTCCAGCTAGAGATGGTAATGAATCGGCCTATTGTGATTGAAAACAGATAAAATGCTGGAAAGCTTCGTTCACAGCTGCCGGAGGACTACCCAAAAAAGTGATGATGTATGATAGTAAAGAATGGAGACACCACTTTTTGAACAGAGATTACTTAAGATTGCTTTTCAGTCATTGTATTAGAAAATATGATAGGTTCATTGAGGTAACATTTTTTTCCAGTAGTAGATAGGAGAAAAATATTCAGCTTAGATATTCCTAGTGGGTTTGTAACATTTATCATATATAGGTAACATGGAGAGAATAATTGGAGGAGATAAGCATTTTGAATATTTTTTAAAGAAGATTGCATATAATTAATTACCACAGTATTGCATGCATGAAGAAACAACTCCATTAAAACTTCCTTGAAATTTGAGAGTTTTTCCAAGGCTTTTCTCTTTGAAAGAAGTTATTTTTCTAGCACAGTAATCTGCGTGGAATACGGAGAAAAAATATAAATTACACTAGAGAAGATCTTGGAGGAGGAGCTTGACTGTAATATTTTCAGTTGTGACCTCTGTAAATAATCATTGTACTATTGTACTAAAAAAATACTTGAATTTTTAAAGTCTGTATAAATGAGAATTGAATTTTTCTGCTGAGGAGATCGTGGATGTGGACTCCAAAGTCTAGAATGTGTCTCCATGTTTTCTGTTGAACCCCTTTCACCTAATGCAATGTGCTGATAGCACTAGCTGTTTATTCAGTGTTTGTCTGTTTACCTTATCTACACTGCAAGTGCTTAAGATATCTGTACAAGCTCTTACAATGTCTTGTTAAGGTGCCACACTTATTGGAGCTGTGATGCAATAAAACATTCTGAATGTCCTGCAGTGTCAGTGACATTCAAAGATCTGTGTCACGTACGGACCCAAATGTATGTTGGCTGAGTCAGTGAAATATCTGAGTAAAGAAAGACCGGAGAAAATGACAGATTTTTCATAGGATTTTAGAAATAGCCTAGTATAAGGCAGTTGACCACATAGCTTAGAAAGGAATTGATGGTATACAGCAGAGGGATCTAGCAAGGAGAGTGACAAGGTTAGCAGGGTAGATGTTTTCTATTGGTGAGGGGAAAAGAGAACCAATGAAGTATTAGAAGGCAGGAATTAATGGATGTATGCAAGCTAGAGATATAGCCTGGAAATAAGATGGTATTTTTACTCTGATACATTCCTACCCCACTTATAGTTCGGAAGAGATGAAGGAGTGTAGCTGGGTAGAAATATGGACCTATCTTTCTGTGCTTTATATTCTTATGTGTCAGAGCTGAGTCCTTCAATGACCCCCGGTGTGAACATCATAGCCATGCAGAGACCCTGTGGCCTCTTCGAGGACATATCTGCTCCTCAGCATATTTTTAACATACAGTTTTCCTTGAAGTGCATAGAGACATTGCTGCAGTCATCCTTGTCACACTTTCAGCACATAGCCAGATTATTGCCTGGCATTAGCAGATTGACAGACTCCAGGATCCTGGGAATGTTGCCCTTTGTGAATACATCAAAATCTTCATTATTTTTCTAGCAAAATACAGGGCACTGTGAACAGAATGCAATCCAAATTCTGAATGCTGTCTCTGTGACAGTAGCATGCACATCTCAGCGTCTGGTCTATGAGAGATGTGCCAGATTCCAGGGCTCAGTCTGGGATGTGAATGTCTGGTCCCAATCTAACCACAGAGTCCTGTGGTTCTCTATAGGTAACTCCTGGTAACTGGCTGCTCACTTAGTAAATGTGTTCAGTAAAGCTATCTTTTGCCAAACAAACTTTTTTCGTACCTGCCCCTTGGCATTAGGGAAAATTATCTCTTGGCCTGCTCTCTCCTATTCCTCTGTACTTAAGAGTCTAAGGAAAAAAAGCCCTATTCTTGATTTTTCCTCTTTCTTCTGTCTTTCTTCCCTTCATAGGAATCATCTCTTCCCCTGTGCTTTCTGTTTTACCTCTGGTAAGAAACTCATGGTTATAACCTATGCTCTTGCTTCATAACAGAACAGACCTGTGGCACCTCAAAGCTGAAGTGTTTTTTTCACCATTTCTGCTTGACTCTGCTATAATGTGAAGTGTGATGAGATGAGGAGGGCAGCTGTAACTGATAAAGAAAGGTCTGCAGGAGGGTTTTGAAGGTGAGGTGCACCTCTGGATGCAAGATTGGGTCCACAGCTATTGGGCAACATAGCAGTATTGTTCAGAGTAGAAAAATCATAGGTCGTGAAGGCAGGAGGCCCTCCAGCGGGTGGAATCCTATGAGACAGAATGAGAGTGAAATGATTTTACCTGCAGCAAATTGATCCTGTAGAGTATAATTGTAGCAAGAAAAGTGCTTTGAAGGACATTTATAAGAAGAACATGGAGTAGGCAGAAGAATTAAATTTACCTCCTTACAACCTCTCTGGACTTATTAGTGTCTCCAGTGTCCAGGAACAGTGCAGAGTGGGAAGAAAAGTAACCATGAAAGCTCAGATTGGCACTTTAGTTATGACTCTAGCAGCAGTTTTGAGAATATGGATCACACTATGTCTCATTATTCATATATTGAATTCCAAAGTGTGCTCAGTGTTCATTGGCCACTAAAATTGTGATAACAATTGGAGAAGGACATTGGGATGGGCTACATCACTTGGGATGTGGGCTTAGATATTTAGCGTGTGTTTTACTGATTATCTGGGGTAGATAGCCATGTCTCTTGAGTATTTACATCCTGACTATTTGTGGAAGCATAGGAAATGTTTACCAAAAAATTAATTAGGGTAACTTTGCTGTCTTCTTGCCACACTTTTTTTCTATAGGCTCTGACTGCATAACAGTAACTTGAATACATCAGTGACCTGTGGTACTGAGAGTGACTAGTATGAAAGGGCTTCAATGCTCTCATCCCTCAAAACAGGGTGAATGCATGAAAACTTCTACCTGAGTTTTGCTAACTTTCCAAATGCACCAGGTTATATAGAAAAGTACCAGTATATTCAACAGTTTTGTTTTCTTTAAGCAGGGATCTGGTTACTGTAGTTTGACTAATCGTCAGATTTTTACTGATTCATAGTACCTCTTCATGCATATGTTCTTTAAATATAGAAGTACATGAATTGTTATAAATAATGAGACATTCAAATATTTTATATGATTCTTTAGGCAAAATATTATAGCATTTTAAACTGAAAGATAATATGAAGTTGCATAACTTGCATAAGGCCACACAGCAAGTCATTGGCACAGCTAATTATTGGTATATTTTTCTAACTGTACTTTTTACTGTTTCTATAATCTACTACCTGTACAAACTTCTTACCATAGCACATTCAAGTTTGTAGGAATAATATGTTCATTCGCTAACATATTTGCCTGCTGTAACCAGTCTGCTAAATCTGATTTTGCTCCTCTTCCATCAAATACTCATTGCATTTCTTGTTACAGAGTCTGACACTGGGGATATCTGGCAATCAGCTTACACATTCATTGGTTTGCATAAGGGGAGGAGACAGGACTGCACAGTGGCAGCAACTATGCAAACAACTCATTTCACTCTAGCTCCCCCAGGTAAGAGATTCTTTCAAAGGAGATCATTGAATTTACCTGTTTCATATTTCAGTCACCACTATCTGATACCCAATTGCACATAAAGCATCTGGTGTAAGCAAAACTAATTTGGATCTTCTTTTATAAAATGCAAGCTGGATTAAGGGATCAGGTAGCCTCTTTCCTTACAAGAATCACTAGAGGGAACCATACTGTGAAAAAGATAAAATAATTAGGACAGCAGAAAACAGGCAGCATGGATCTCAACTGCAAATATTCTTGTGTAAACTCAACCTATAAAATTATATTAGTTTGCTTATCAAGCAAGCTTCTTTTCAAATTAAATAGCTACCTATATTACACTGACTGTATTGACACCTGTGACTTATATTCTAGATGTTTTCCAGCTCTTATGAGCTTGAATTCTTATCACATAGGCAAAAAGATTAATATTCCAGTGCCAGTTTAGTGTTTGAAATCATTCTGGGGGGAAAAGGTAACATAAAGTAGTACTAGACTTTGTCAAATGGAGTATGTAATGCTCACATTTATAGCAGAATAACACGACAAAAGTTACTAAAAGTGAAGCTGCTGGCCAAAGTCTGAATTATATTGCAAGGATTCCTAGGAACTACTGCAATCTAGATAATTAATAGAAAGCCACAAGAACATACAGAAGTGTTATACGTTTTTAAATGAATTTATACAACAGATTTTTATGTGTGATCACAAGATTCTACAGAAATCTACTGTGAATTTTTAAAAATGACATTAATGCTCTTGCATGTTGGTAGCTATGACTGAAATGACACATCACACACAGTTATTTGTGTTTAGTTTGTATGCATTTCAGAAGATTTAGGTTTTTTTTCCCCCTGCACAGTCACAATGTACCCAGCATGTTTTCAATTTCATGTCGGTATTAACACTGAAAAAATCAAATATATAAAGAAAATAAAATGGTTGCATTGAAAGGGCTAGTTCTCATCCCTGTGTAAATAATGTTTGTTTAAAGAAAACCATAAAATGTTTTCATCACAATCGAACGACTCAGCTCACTACTACTAAATTAGAGGTTTTGAAAAAATTTGTCCCATTATGTTTTTATATCCTTTATAGTGCTTTACACATCTGCAAAATGTGGTCTAACTTCCCATGTTTCTTAGTCCATTCCACAACTCACCAAATTTGGGAAAAGAATAAGCAAATACTAAGGATTCTCTTATCCAGCTAAATCATATTCATTACAGAAATGCTCAATTTTTTCTTTCTATGTGGTATACTACTTATTTCCTTTATAGCTCTGCCATACTGTAATTAAACTTGTCTCAGTCTTTCTGTTATAACCCTTTACACTCAATAGCTCTGTGGTTGACATAAAATTTACTCCAGTCAGCAAGTCTACAAAGTATCCTTTTAAAATATACTTCCTGTTCTTTATGAACCTGAAACAGAATTACCATTTTCTGGAACAAATGTTAACACAGTATTACAATGGACTGTTAATCTTCCTGTTCAGCCTTCAGAATTCCCTGTAGCCTCTGTTCCCACCACTGATCTGAACTTAGAAACAGCAAAACCCCAACAGAGTGCTCTGTTTCCTTTCCCTTTCACGTAAGAGTAATTCCCCGATTTTAAATGTTCTTTTAAACATTTGATTTCTGGGTAAACATTTTGTGGTCCTATGTGCCAATTTAGAATGGTTCTTATTTAGAAGTATTCTATAGAGTTTATAATAAATAAATAAATAAAAACAATAGAAAAGACACTTTTGTATTTGTACTTTAGTTCTTGAAGAGAATAAGACATAAATGTAGCAAGGGAAGCTCATGGGATTACCCTGGTGATAATAAAATAAAGGTATATTTCGGAACTGATTTTATACTATTCTCTGTATATTAAGTGTGCAGACTCCCTCTGAGGAGGAAGAACTACGTTTTTTTGCCTGGGAAAGCTTACTAAATCTTGCAAGTGGTTTTATTGTTACGTTTGTGTATGTCACTGGATGAAGAGGATAGAGTGAAGACAAAAGCTGTAGTAGCATCTGAATTTATTTTTATATTTGAGATTTTTCTTCAATTATCTGAAATGTCAAGGACCTGTCCTGAGGCTAAAAAGCCTCAAAAACATGGATGCTCTGAAGAATTTGAAGAAAATGTACTCTTGAATATTGCAATAACTTCTGTTTACCACAAGGTGGTATAAAACTGTAGCCGTCTTCAGTACCAGTAAATTCTACCAGTAAATGATCCATATTCCTAGTTTGGGTGTCATTCACATCGTGTTTTGTTGTGCTGTATCTCCTTATTATCAGTGTGGCTGTTCAGCAAAACCAGGTAGCTCCTTGAGGTACCCTGCTACCAAGTAGCAGAGAAGCAATGGCATGATGTAAGGTGTAGGTTTTCACACATAACAGGCTTTGAGCAGTATAGCTTTTCCTAGTTGCCCTCTGAGAAGACTCCTCTGGAAGACCACACACAAGGAATAGGTAAAGGTTTGGGTCTGGATGAGTTAATCTGGTGTAAGAAATGACTGTTGCTGAATAATGCCACTATCAGGGAGCTAAAATGTGAGACTTAATAACTGTGTTGAACATACTCCAACAGAAGATTCAGAATGCCTTTTATGTAGCTAAGTTACTTGCAAGAGAGACTTGAAAGTAAAGGTGGTATAAAGGTAACAGAAGTCTCTCTTAATCACCAGAAAATTTTCCCCTGAATTTGTGTAAAATGAATTTTGACTTTTTTTTTACTTTTTTTTTTTCCATGTCAGAATCTGGTCCCACATCCTCTGCAGCTGCAGAAGAATTCAAACAGGCTTTTTTTTTTTTTTTTTTTTTTTTTTTTTTTTTTTTTTTTTATGCCTCCTGTCATCTACAACAGCTGTAGATAGAGTAACACACCTGTTTTGGAGCAGATAAACTAAGTGTGCTTTTGATTTGTGTCTGTCATGACAGACAGTGTGTGAGAAAAGGAGTTGCAGTGGAGCTACAAGAATTGTGATTACAGCCCAGTGTTTTGCTGAAATGAGGTTGTATGTGGTCTTCTGTATTTCTACTATTGCACCATCTTTTGTCAAGGAAAGCTCATTCTAAACAAAAATCCCAAGTAAAAATTAGAAGCTGTATTTCGTAGGCCAAAAGTAACGAATCACATCAGAGATAGTTCTTGCTTCTTCCTTCATCTACTTTGCCATTGCTGTCATAATTGTGTAGCATTTAATATTAAATAATTTTCTACTATGGCACACTTAAGTATTACCTGTTAGGTTGGGAATGGTTGTTTTGAGGAACGTTAGGGTAAAATCCAGCTTCAGGAACTACCCCCGAAGAGAGAGATTTCTTAATGTAAAATAAATGATAAGCAGCCCTTGTACTGAAAATTCCTGTCAGTATTTCTATTTTGCACATAGAAAAGGGACAATGATTTTTAAAAACCAAAATATTAAGAAATACTAGCAAATAAATTCTTTTACTTGTATACACAGATAAAAATTGTATTTCTACGATAATATAATCTTATGAAGTAATTTTATTAAACATGCAATACAGATCTTAATATAGGCTTTGTTAACATTCTCATCCATATTTTAGTTTTCACGAAAATATAAAATTGGTTTACAATCTATCTTCCTAAAGAAAAAAGGGATGACTATTTGAATGTCATAGTTCAAAGGGAATAGTGCTAGAACAACCTTTCACCATTCTTCTAAAAAACCTTTTTTTCTTTTTTTAAAAATGTCCCATTTTCATTATGATATTTTAATATTCCTCTTTAGGCTGTAAAGTCACCCACATTTCTGGGTCCTGTAGAGTACAAAATGAACTGGCTACAAAATGGTTTTTCTGCAGAGACAGAAATCTATAATCTCAGTAAAATTTGAGACTAACAGAAAATACATCAGGAACTTCAGGGAATGTGAAACTATGACTGGCAAGCTGTCATTAAATAAAGTCTTTAAGCAAACCATGTAAAAAGGCCAAGATTTAAAGCAGTAGCTGTCACTGAAGTTATCCTAGTTCTTAGAAGCCTGGGATTAAGAAGGGACAGAAGAATGTTGTTTGATAACAAGTGCACTGTCATTTAGCAAGCCAGCACGGACCACGGGTAGTTTCTCTGTAAATAAATCTACAGCCATAAGCACTCAGTCCTGTTTTGTAGTCTTCCTCACCTGGTATGTATTTGTCTTTTTCTTTAAAATAAGGAAATCAAAATTTCTTTTCACTTAAACTCCTTTCAAGTAACTTGTTTCCTTGTGTTCTTTTTTTAACATGCAATACTATTGATCTCTCCAATTGAACTTCTGATTGCCTTTCTTTCTTTTCCCAAAAGGAATAGACAAATTGACTGAGGCATGGAATGTGGAAAAGGAGGCAGAAAAAAATGCAATCATTTGGTTCAGATTCTTGTCAGCGCTCATAGAGCAAACCACTTTATTACATTGTCATAGTCTTCTTGAATAACTGTGGCAGTTCCTTTAATTTCTCTGTACAGTGTGAGTAATTATACTTATTTTATAGCTCAAGGATACTGTGAAGATAAATGCATTGAAAATTGAGAAGTATCCTTACACTATCTCCTATAAGAGAAGCTGGATGAATTTCTGAGAAAGAGAGAAAAAAATGGAATTGACTCATAAATTACATTACTTTTAGAGGTTGCTATTTTGTAGTTCTATCTCAAATGCAGATGGAATATACTTTTAGGACTTCAACTGTCAAGATTCTTATGGCCTGCCTTAGCTCTTTTCTCTGTCACTGTGTTGGTTGCTGTAAATCTTATACTTAGTGACTTACCTGTATTGACCTAAAGTGTATGGAAAGTGGAACTTATCAATCTGTACTGCTAAGACCAACCCTCAGGGATCTCTGACCCAGGAGAGCAGGGTTTATGAATGTTGGGAGGAAGGCTTTCCCTTGGTCAATGAGGATTGTGTCAGAGAACACCTAAACAAACTCGACATCCACAAGTCCATGGACCCTGATGCAATGCCGAGAGAGCTGGCAAACATCATAGCTAGGACACTTATAATCATAGCTAGGACATGGAGATCAGGAGAGGTGTCTGAGGAATGGAAGAGAGGAAATATCACCCCAGTTTCACAAAGGACAAGAAGAAGTACCCAGAGAATTACTGGCCAGTCAGCCTCACCTCAATCCCTGGAAAGGTGATGGAGTGCCTCATTCTGTAGGCCATCTCTACCCAAACTGATGACATGAAGGTAATCAGTAGTCAGCATGGATTCATTACAGGTAAACTGTGCTTGACCAACCTGGTTACCTTCTATAATGAAACTACCTGGATGGATGAGAGGAAAGCAGCGGATATTGTCTGCCTCATCTTTAACAAGGGTTTCATCACTATCTCTCACAATATCTTAATAAGAAAACTTGGGAAATGTGGACCAGATGAGTAGACAGTGAAGTGGATTGAGAACTGGCTGAACCAGTGGGTTGTAATCAGTGGCACAGTGTCTAGCTGGAGGCCCGTTACTGGTGGTGTCCCACAGGATTCTATACGGGGCCAGTATTGTTTAACTTGTTCACCAGTGAAGGGGTAGATGCCTCTTCAGCAAGTTCACTGATGACACAAAGCTGGGAGCAGTAGCTGATACCCCAGAGGGCTGTGCAGCCCTTCAGTGGGACCTCAACAGATTGGAGAGATGGGCAGAGAAGAACTTTTTGAAATTCAAAAAGGGGAAATGCTGGGTCCTGCACCTGGGGAAGAATAACACCCTGTACCAGAACAGGCTGGGGGTCAACCTGATGGAAAGCAGCGCTGGGGAGAAGGACTCAGGGGTCAACAAACTGTCCGTGAGCCAGCAGTGTGCCCCTGTGGCCAAGAAGGCCAATGGTTTCCTGAGGTGTATTAGGGAAAGCATTGCCAACACATCCAGGGAGGTGATCCTGCCCCTCTACTTAGCCCTAGTGAGGCCTCACCTGGAGTGTTGTGTCCACTGTGGGCTCCTCAGTATGAGACATAAAGCTCCTGGAGAGGGTCCAGTGGAGATCTATAATGTTTAGGGGACTGAAGCATCTCTCTTATGAGGAAAGGCTGAGGCAGCTGGGCCTGTTTAGCCTGCATAAAACTGAGAGGGAATCTCACAAATGTATGTAAGTATCCAAAGGGAGAGTGTCAAGAGGATGGAGCCGGGCTCTTCTTGGTGGTCCCAACTACTAGGACAAAAGACAAGGGGCAGAAACTGATGCACAAGAAATTCCACCTAAACACGAGGAAGAACTTCTTTACCATGTGGGTGACCAAGCACTGGAACAGGTTGCCCAGAGAGGTTGTGGAGTCTCGCTCACTGCGGATACACAAGATCTGTCTGAACACAATCCTGTGTCATTTGCTCTAGAATGACCCTGTTTAAGCTGGGAGGTTGGACCAGATGACCCACTGTGGTCCCTTTCAATGACACCCATTCTGTGATTCTGCTATTTGACTTTATTTTTGTTTTACTTTGGCTTAATTTGCTCTACTTTTTTGTTTGTTTGTTTTACATTAGTTTGGGGTTTTTTATATTTTTTATTTTCATTGGAGTTTTACATGGGGGTTTTAGGTTGGGGTTTTACGTTGGGGTTCTACTTTTTGCTTCTTTTATTTACTTTGGTTTAGTTTGTTTTTTTCTTTTGTTTTACATTTTATGTTGGAGTTGTATACTGGGGTTTTACATTAGGATTTTACATTTTATTTGTGTTTTATTGTTTACTTTGGTTTAATTTGGATTACTTTGGTGGGTTATTGTTTTGCTTTTGTTTAGTTTATGGTATTTTGTTTTATGTTGGGATCTTACTTTGAGGTCTTTAGTTTTTTATTTTTGAGCTTATAATTTTTGTTTGAGGTTTTTGGTTTTTATTTTGGTTTACTTTGTTAGGTTTTTTGTTTGTTTTACACTGTTTTACATTGGGTTTTTATTTTTTTGTTTTATGCTGTTTTATACTGTGCTTTGCATTTTATTTTCGTTTATTTTTGTTTACTTTGGTGTGTGTTTCTTTTTTATTCTACTTTGTTGCAGTGTTTTTGCTGTTTGAGGTTGGAGTTCTACTATTTCTAGTTTTTTGCTTACTTTTGCTTAGTTTATTTTGGTTTAATTTAATGGGATTTTTTTGTTTGCTTGCTTTCCTTTTTTAGTTTTTAGTTTTACCTTGGTTTTTACTTTGGGGACTTAATTTGAGGTTTTAGGTTAGTTTTTTTCTTTTACTTTGTTTCACTTTAATTTTTTTTGGAGTTATTTTTTTTCTGTTTCCTTTATTTCTTATTTTACATTGGGGTCTTATTGTTTCTTTTCTTCGTTTACTTCATATTTGAAAAAAAGTTTTGGTTTACTTATTGTTTTTTGATTTTTCATGTTGGGATTTTATATCAGGCTTTGATATGGGGATTTTACTTCTACCTTGTTTTTTTTTGTTCAGTTCAGTTTACTTCGGGGTTTTTATTTTTTGTTTTACATCAAGTTTTGCATAAGGATTTAATGTTGAGGTTTTACATTGATGTTTTACTTATTGTAGTGTTTTTTATTATTTTGTGTTGTGCCTTTTTTTTTTGTTGCATTTCACTGTCTGATGGGGTTTATTGGAATTTTATATTAGGAATTTACTTTTTTTTTTGTTTATTTTGATTTACTCCTTTAGCTTTTTAATTTTTGTTTTCCTTTAGTTTGAGTTTCGGGGTTTTTTGGTGTTGTATGTTGGAGCTTTACAGGTTTTTCTTTCCTTTTTTTGTTTACTTTTGTTTTCTTGGCTTTGGTTTTATTTGTTCTCTGTTTTACTTTGTTTTTTGTATTTTTGCTTAACATTAGGGGTTAATGTTGGGGTTCTACACTGAGATTCTATGTTGGCATTTTGGTTAGGTTCTATTTTTTGTTTAGTTTGTTTAGTTTACTTTTGTTTACCTTGATTTACTTAGGGTTAGTTTGCTCTTTTTTCTTCTCTCGTTTTTGTTGTTTTTCTTAGGTTTTTTTTCTAATTTTGTTGGGTTTACATCATGGGTTTACTTTTTACTTTTTTTTTTCTTTTTTCTTTTGGTTTATATTTTCTTTTGGTTTGCTTTAGGTTTGTTTTTTTTTTTTCCCCTTAATATTGTGGTTTTACATTGTGGTCTTATGGTGGGACTTTATTTTTTTGGTGTGGGAGTTGTTGGCTTATTTTCTCTGGTTTATTTTGATTTACTGTTTGGGTATTTTTATTTTTTGTGTTGCTTTCAGCTTGATTTTATTTTTATTTGTTTTACATGGAGTTTTATATTTTATTTGAGTTTTTTTGTTTAATTTGAATTACTTCAGATTACTTTTGTTTACATTGGGGTTTATTTGTTGTTTGATATTACTTTGGCTCACTTTTTTATTTTTATTTTCTGTTAGGGTTTTGGAAGTTTTATTGGAAGTTTTTATGTTTTACACTGGGTTTTATGTTGGGGTTAAATGTTGGGTTTTATGTTGGGCTTTTATTCATTTTGTTGTGGGGTTTTTATTTTCTTTGATTTACACTGGGTGTTTATTTTCTTTTATTTTGGTTTACTTTGTGTTGTTTGAGTTTTTTTATTTTTATATGTTGTTTTACATCGTGGCTTTACCTTGTATTTGGTGGGGGTTTTAAATTTTGGTTTTTTTTAAATTTTTGTCATACTTTGATTTTTATTTTTCTATTTATGTTACAGCCTTACCTTGGGGTTTTAGTTTTGTGGACTTTTTTGTTTTGTTTTGTTTTGTTTTTTTTTTCTTCTGTTTTCTTTGTTTAATTTTGGCTTTACTTTGGGTTTATTTTTTTTGTTTTACTTTGATTTTATGTTTTATTTTTCTTTGGTTTACTTTGGTTTCTATGTATTTCTTTGGTGGGCTGTTTTTTGTTTGTTTGTTTGACTTTTATGTTTACTTTGGTTTACCTTAGTTTTTACTTTACTTTTTAATTAACATTAAAATTTTACTTTACTTCTTATTTTACTGTAAGTTTTAATTTTAATTTATTTGACTTGTTACTTTTATTTTTTGTTTAATTGTATTTTACTTTCTTTGTGTTTTGGCTGGGCCACCCTGGGGGAAAAGCCTTCCCCACCTTTGGCTACGGGGCACAAGAGGCCATCTTTGTGGGACATGGGCATCAGGGACTAACAGCCAAAATGGACCATAGGAGGTCTGACAAGTGGTCATACTTGATACTGCAGAGAAAGGAAAAAAATATTAATTGCAATAATAATACAAGGAGTAACATAACTGTACTGCAGTAAGTGGATCTCTTAATTACTGAGACCTGCATAGTCCAGTATTTTATTTTGGATAGGATTTTCAATGGTTGTAACCCTTAGAAATCAAACCTGTTCCTTACAGAATAACCTGAGGTATTACTTCTTTTGGACATCCTCCATCTTCAAATTGGAGTTTTACTATGTTACCTATATTGATAAGTGACCTATTCAAATTTGGATACTGAAATTCTTTCTGAAGTATGAAAGATGCAGAATTTGGAGTCCTCTAAATAGCTGAACTAACTTTTTTTCCCCCTAACTTTCTAAATTCACATCTGCATAGATAGGATGCAAGAACTTGTGACCTATAGGTGAATATTTCACAATGTGAATAATCTTCAAGTTTTTTCCAACTTAAACAATTCTATGGTTCTATGATTCTAAGACCTGAATATTGTAAAAATCTTCATCATAACAAGAGCTATAGTGCTCACAGCCATTGCTGCTTCTACTGTCATCATGGTTTTAAATTAATTTCTAGCCAATCTGCTTCACCTTATAATAGTGATGACATGACAAAAAACTGACTTGCATATCTGCAACCATAATTCTTTAAGGATTGTCATCTCTCCATATGTGAGTAGATCCTTCTATCTGAAAGACTGCCAGAAACATCTCCGGAAAATGTGGAAAGTTCATGAAAATGAGACTCTCAGTAAAAATTGGTACTATAGAAGTAACAAGGTTATTTTGCAGCATTCTTTCTGCCTTGTGTTTGTGTCTGTTTCTGTAAGAGTTTTATTCATGACCACTCTGCGGCTGGACTTTAGGCTCATACTTTGCTTTTGGTTCTAAATTAAAATTTGGATTTCTTTTTTATTTTTTAATTTCCTAAAACTGCAACCCATTTTCAGTACAGACTAGTACATATTTTAATATTCTTCAGAATAGCACTCCAGAGTCTTCTTTTGCATCGCAGGCACACAACAAGAGTGCCACAAATGAGGCATCGTTGACCAGGTTTTATGCTTTTCGTTGCCATTTTGCAAAAATACTAAATTACTCAATGTTGTCTTGGCCTTTTTCATAAATGCTGACAGCCCACAATTTCCTCTTCCACTTTTTAAGTATCACATTTTTTACAGTAGTCTATAAACTACATCGTTAATCAGATAGTGTAAAATCCAATTAGAGACATTAGAATCCAGAAATACAAGTGTTAAGGAATTTATTTCTTGATTGACAAGAAAGCCAAATAGACTCATCTATTTAGAATCTTAGCAACAATTAGCTGCCTTAGTTTCATTTATTGTGACATAAAAAATCTGGTTTATTGAGAGCTCTATTGAATAAGATTTCTATGATATGCACCATGAGAAAATATCTTCAAACTAAAATGATTGTTTTGCTGTAATAAATTGAACCATATGTACACTATGTTATTCAATTCTTTTTCTTCAAGGCATAAATTGATATTAAAGAACATTTAAGTCATAACACATGGTTATCCAGGCATGAACGAGGCAATAACCCATATAAGTTGTCAAGGTGAAGCCAAAGCATTTATTAGAGGTTTGTGTTGTTTTTGAAAAGTGCACGGTTGGATAAACATGGATTAGTGCTATTATGCTGCTACGATGACTCAAGTGTGTTTTTACAGTGTCAGTAATTTTTATGTTTAAAAATCACTGGTGCAGTATATTAGCTATAATTTATGTTTATCATCTTGTGTACTCTAATAGGTTTCAACAAACCATTTAACACTTCAGCTTGTGCATATACATTACTTAATAGGTATTTATCTTAAAAAAGAGATACTTAAACGGGACTTTCAAGCCTTGCAACTGCATGCTAAGAGCAAATACTGCAGTCAGGCACATTAACTTTTTTTTCTTCTGGTCTGCATTTAACTTTGAAGAGTGTGACCACACAATTTCTTTGTGCACTTTGTTCCCAACCAAAGCAAGAAAGATATATCACCTCTAAACCCCATCAGCCTGAATGACATCGAAGTCCCTGACACGAAGTGTCCGTCACACTTACTAAGTAGAGTAGATGTGATAAAGCCTACGCAGCTGAAAACGCCAATAACTTCTGTCATCAGAGGTTGCCCTTTCAGGATAGCACAGGACTTTATGCTTTCCTGGTTAAAGGATGTTACTAATAGTAGACTCTATTAATTATATGTCTTAGGTTATTCTTTTTTGGTATCTTGGCTTACTTATTTTTAAAGATCAGTTTCCCCTTCTCATAACTCTCAACATTTTGTTTGGGGAGCAACCTTATCTAGATGTAATAGAGTTGGGGATGGCAAAAGAGAGAACTAAGCAAAAGCTCCCACTGATGGAGGGCTTTTGTGTGGCAGCAGATGAGTTTTGCATAATTTATGATACTATTGAATGCTTCAGACAACATGTTGCTTATTATATGGGTTGTGCTGATGGTGGCTTTCTGTTCTAGACAGTCTAGGTTTAAATGACTGGTGTTCAGGGCTGTCACCAAAGAGATTGATGGCAATTTAAAAATCATCACCCTGGTCTTTTTTGAGGGGAAGAGTTCTCCTGCAGTTTCCTAAAGTTAGATATTAGTCAGCAATTTGCAGAAAAAGAAGCAAAACAAATATTGGTGTAAATTCTGTTTTCCAATCCCATAAAATGCCTGATTCCTTCAGTCATGAGGTCATTTCAGAGGAAGAAAAGGAGTTGATGCAGAACCCTGAGATTATGGACATGCTGATCTGGTATGTAATAGATTTTTTACAAAGAGGCTATCAATTCCCCTGACTCAGTCAAGCATATCTGTTGGCTGAGTTGGCAAATATGGAGGATTTATTACTCACATGGGAATAATTGACCAAGATGGAGTACTTGATATTGCAGAATACTTTCTTTGTAGCAAACTCTTTCTTAAACATAATTAAAGAAATATGAATATAATTTAGAGAACATTACTAAGTACCTACAAACAGACAACTTACTCATTCAAATTTAATTTTAATAGAAGTACATTTGCAAGATTTAGATTTCAGTTGATACCTGTAATAGTTGTACTACATAAAAATGTCTCTTTTTAATATTCACCTATTTAATAATGCACTACTAAAAAGCCATGCCTTACTTTTTATTACACCTGAACAACACATGCCATTTTCAGTGCTTTAGAGTACACATTTACAACATTCTTGAGGAAACTGTATTGCTTGCTTCCATGTTACATTGTGCCAGGGCACTGTGCAAGTTTATTCTGCTGACATTTTTAGCAGTTTTGATGTTCTGTGCAGTAGGTGATGCGGTGTATTCTATGTTTGATGTGTTTCCTGGAAGCATTACTTATTCATTTTGTTACAGTACTCCCTGCAGACTACATGGGAGTGTGGTCCCATTTTGCAAGGTACTATACAAAAGCATCATGAAAGAGTGTTTCTGCCCCAGGGAACCTAGAGTTTTACTATTACATATTTAGAAAGAATTGAAAGCATGATGTTTTCCCTAGTAAACAACGGCAAAGAAGTCAGAACTTTGTTTTTGTGGAAGTCTGTACCATGTTTTTTATGTCTCAGCGGTTTCCAGTTTAAGAAAGAGTGATTTCACCTATCACAACAGAAGAAAGAGACTCTGGAGCAAAACTGATGTTGCCATCCTCATGCCAACATGTCTTTTCATTTTCCACAGCGGAAGTCTTACAACCTTCCTCTGGGGAAAAGAGTGCACACCCCCACTAGTACTGCTGTCTCACCTGGAAGGCTTTTCAGAGCTGCTTTTAATCCTGTGTGCAAACATTCTGAGGTTTTCCTGTGAGCATGGATGCTGTGAAGTTCAGCTGCTGCCCATGGGATGGACAACCATAAGCTGAGGGCTAAGCTGCAATGATGCCACTCGGGCAGAGTCATCACCAACCCAAGTGGGGCAGATCTTGGTGCCATGGCAACTGGGGTCACTCATTGTAGTGGGTTGACCCTGGCCAGATACCAGGTACCCACTAAAGCCTCTCTCTCACTCTCTCTCTGCAACTGGACAGAGGAGAAAGAAAAAAAAAAACAGCTAAGAATTCATGAGTAGAGACAAGAGCTGGGAGAGGTCAGTGACTGATTACCTTCACAGGCAAAACAAGACTCAAAGTGGGAATACTATTTATATTTATTACTAACAGGATAAGAGCCAAAGAGTGAGAAATAAAACAGTCTTAAAAACACCTTCCCCCCACCCCTCCTTCCTTCCATGTTCTCCCTCCTCCCCCCCAGCACTGCAGAGGGACAGGAAATGGGGGTTACAGTCAGTTGTTATTTCTGCTGCTGCTCAGAGAGAGGAGTCCTTCCCCTGCTCCTGTGGGGTCCCTCCCATGGGAGACAGTCCTTGATGGACCTCTCTGGTGTGAGTCCATCTCTCAGGCAGCAGTTCTTCCCAAACTGCTGTCCTGTGGGTCACTCCTCCGTGGGGTGCAGTTCTTCACAAATGAGCTGTACTGGCATGGGTCCCTCACAGGGGCCACAAGTCCTACCTAGGATAAACCTGCTCCAGAGTGGGCTTCCCTCTTCATGGGCCACAGGTCTCCAGTAGGACCCTTCTCCATTCTGGGCCTCCCACAGGGTCATAGCCTTCTTCATGCATCCACCTGCTCCAGCATGGGCTCCTCCATGGGCTGCAGGTGGGTCTCTGCACCCTGATGGTCTTCCATGGGCTGCAGGGGCACAGCTGGCCCAGCACGGTCTGCACCGGGGGCTGCAGGGACCACAGCTCTGGCACTCCTGCCCCTCCTTCTGCACTGACCTTGGTGTCTACATTTTTATTCCCATGTTCTCACTCCGCTCTTCCCTGGCTGGAATTTTTTTCGCTGCAACAGTCTTCTTTTCTTAAATATGTTATCACAGAGGTGTTACTATTGCTCCTAATTGTCTCAGCTTTGGCCAGCGGCAGGAAGTCCATCCTGGAGCCAGCTGGCATTGGCTCCACGGGACAGGGGAAGGTTCTAGCAGCTTCTAACAAAAGCCACCCCTGTAGCCGCCCCTGCTACCAAAACCCAGCCACAGAAATCCACTACACTCATCAGCGCAGATTATCAGGCAAGCTGATAATCAAATGCATTTATCAAGTTCACTGCTATTGTCAAATCATAAAACTATATAAGGTGTTAGAAAATACCTTCTTTTTTGCTTCTCTGTTGATAGTAATGGCTGCTGCCAGTGGCTGCATTGTCAGTGTGATTATTTTACTCACTCTCCAGTGGAAGTTCTTCCTATTTTTCTGGCTGTGTTGGCAGCCATAGGAACAATGGAGAAAGACATCATGGCTTCTGCTATTGTGCACTAAAGACGTCTGTTGACACTACCTAATATAGCTCCTTCCATGTCTTCCTCAGAAAACTGTCCTCTTTCTGTCCCAGTGACTGTAAAGTAGCATCTGGAAGAGAAAAATTCAATGTCTATGGAACAAAACAGATAAAGTTGAAAGTCATGGCGAAATGTATGAGGAGATAAGGCAACAAGGTTACTTTATTTTTTTATTACTTACTGGAAGTGCCTTTCACGTTGTCAAGGTACCCAAATGGAGTCAGATTTCAAATAAACTGTTAAAACCCCCCACATCTAAAGGTTCTGTCCAGTCATAACTCCTTGATTCAGGAAGGATGTTGAGAAATTGGAGGGGAGTCAGCAGAAGCCTCTTAATATGGTTAGGGTTCTCATGACCTATTGGGAGAGGCTGAGGGAGCTGGTTTTATTTATTCTGATGAAGTGGGTGCTAAAGAGACATTCAGCTGAAGCCTACTGCTACTTGAATAGAATGATAATTATTATGGAGCTGTTCTTGGTACTGGAAAATGATATAGCAAGGAGAAAGGATCATGTGTTGCATTTTGGAAAGATCTATCTGAACATGAGGAAAATCTCTCAGTGAGTGGTACAGATCAGGAATGATTTCCCAAAGACAATGGGATTTTTATCCTTGGAGGTTTCCGAGACAGAGAGGCAAAAAAACGGCTGACTTGATCCAGTGTTGGAACAATGCTGCTCAGAGTGGGATCTTGTACTAGATGAAATCCAGGTGCTTTCAGACGGCATTTGGCGATTAGTGAAATATAATCTTCCAGTTTTCAGATTTTTTTTTTTGTTGTGATTCATTCTTTGTCATTTTAAAATTGTTTACTGTGACAAAGTGACAGTACTCTGGCTAGATTTCCTCTTGTCCAAGCTTGAAATAAATCCACTTGGGTGTTCCTTATCTTCAAGAGACCTACAACATGGGTTAAATTCTATTTGCCTTACAAACATTCTTTCTCATCTTTCCGCTTTCCTCATGGGAAAAGAGTGTTTCCAATTGCTGATGAAAGCCTATTTTGAGCATGAAGGAGCTAGAAGCAAAACCTTCTCTGTAGGGAGATTTTTCAGGTAAAAAGCTTGCTAGGATATTGGAGGGTGCTTTTTGCTGACAATTTTTTTAGTGCTGTGCCTGTAAAATTGGAGACATAGTGTATGTTCACAGTAAAAACTGTAGGCCTGGGTAGGCCTAAATCTATAGCAGAAATAATTTAATCAGACTGGTAGAATTGTATGTGTAAAACCAGCCTGAAAGGCATAGCAAGCGTGGTTCTTTGAGTACCTGGAATTACTTTTTCTCCATGCCATCTCCTTTATTTTTCTTTAATACTTGAGAGAAATTCAAGTTGTTTTAGTTTGTGCATTTAAAATTATGATAATCTTCTACTGCACAGAAAGCTTAATGTTATTAAAGCTAGAGGGGCTGTAGGTGGAAGCAGGATAACCAAGAGCTTGATGTCAGCTCTATTCTTAGTCAATGAAGATTAGCTTTAATGGCTTTTCATAACACTGCTGACATTTTTATAAGTTGATGAGATACAAATATGGAAAAGAATGCAAAAATTACATTCAAATGTTGAAATTATAATGTCTAATTGAAAAATTAGACCAAAACCACAAAAGAGTTTGGAAATATATTGGTGTATATACTTAGATGTATATATTTAATTTTCCTGGTCAGATAGGTAGTTTACATTTGCATTACTGTTATGTGAGAAAAGAAGTTTGCCAAATTTAATCAAAAGTTTTTGATTTTTTATTTGCTACTATCAATTATGAAAATGTACAGATGTTCTTACAGAAACAAAAGAATGGATGAATATTCCTTCAGTAAGTTCTTCTTTCTCTATGTTGCAAGAAATACAGACCATGCCGAATTTCTCTTTTGATACTGCCCTTGGTAAAACTTTTTTGCATTATGGATGAAGAGGCAGAACAGTTTTCTTAGGATTAAACTGTTCAACACCTTAATCTCTTTAAATATATACATTTACAAATAAGAAACACGCATGCATATATACACATATATAAATAATGTGTATGTAAAGTGAAAATCTTCTAATCTCTTTTATTTTTTATATAGTTCATCTGATGACTACCTAAAAATAAATCTTTATTTATACACAGAGCGTGAATATAACTCTGATATTGATGTAGACTCTCTTCTACCATATGAAGTGAAGATGATACTAATAGTGAAGGGAACAGAACATCCTATAACTTACACTTCTCATCTCCCCTGATAAAAGTACATCTGCTATTGGGGTATATTTTTTTTGTTGTAATTTGATTGTGGCTTTGGACCCCTGCTAAATAGCTCAAAATACTTGTCTAAATGAACAGTATGACATTACTTCTGTCCCAGAGAATTTTAACTTCTAATTTGAGAAAATGAGAAATTTTGAAGGGTAAGAGCAGGGAAAAAGGAGAAACAGTAAGGACAATAGCAAGCATATGAAAGAGTATGAAAGTCATGGCAAGTGTATGAATAATTTCTTCCATTGTTTTTAAAGGATCTTAGAGGGTTTATAAAATCTGTTATTTCTACATATATGTGGCAGTGTCTTAAATTACTGCAGCTGTGCTCAAACACAGCTTTATACTAATACAAAATCAGTTAGCTCTAAGACATATAATTTTGCTAAGATATTTCTTCTTTGGATAAAAACATTTGCACTTAACGGACCTGGTTAGCCTGTTATTCAATTAAACAAAACTCTAAATATTCACAATACTCACTGTCATATACTGGTTAAGCCTGAGTTGTTTTTCTAAGGCAGTAATCTAAAAGTTACATTACATGAACTGGCACAAACTCAGTTCTCTGCTTCTTGATACTTGTGTAAGTGTACATTCACAAGTAACACAACTCATAAAAGCAAATTGTGAAAAAAACCCTACATCAAAGAACTAGTCTAAAGGGCTTTTTCTTTGCTTGTAATTTCTCACAAAACAAAACTTTTTACCTTTCTGTTTTGCAAAGCAGTTACTTGCATAGCATGCACAAATCTCAGACAGAACATTGAAAGCATACAGAATTGGCCACTATGCAAAAGTTGTGTTCCAACATACTAAGCAAAATATTTTGTCTGAATTCCAAGGTGGTAAATTTTGTTCACTTGATCACTTGTGAAGATTTCGGCTTGTGTGTCGTCATTTTATGCTCAGAGTTTAGAATATTTTCTAAACAAATACTTAGAGCAAACTATACAAACTAAGGAACTATCAGCCTTAACAGAGGCAATTCCGACAAACAATTATTTTAATTTCAGCTCTGACAATTATGTAAATGTGTCTGGAACAGCAATGGGCACCTTAATTATGACACCTAATTATACCAATTTATTTATATACCTCCTTGAACAAGATTTTATTTATAACTCTCTCACTCATTCAAAGACAAGAAAAAATAAAGTGGAATTTAATAGATAGTTGCTTTATCTCTGAAACATAAACACAACATGAACTATTTGAACTTAAATATTCACATGTGTAGCATGTCTATATTGTGTTATGTTCTTTTCCAACTTTTAAAGAAGACAATTTTTTGTATTTTGGTATGTTAGAGAAATGCTGTTTCATTCCTGTTAGAAATCTTTTGAATGTGCATCATATTCTGAAAATGCACCCCAAAGCTGCCTACATTCCCTTACTTTTAAAAATTTTCACCATCTTCTTGCTGAAAATTACAGAATCATCAAGTCTTTAGGTTGGAAAAGACCTCTAAGATCATCAGGTCTAACCATAAATCTAGCACTGCTAAGTCCATCACTAAATCATGTTTCTAAGTGCCACATCTACCTGTCTTTATATGCCATCAGGGATGGTGACTCCACCACTTCCCTGGGAAGCCTGTTCCAATGCTGGACAGCCCTTTTGGTGAAGAAATTTTTCCTATTATCCAATTTAAACCTCCTCTGGTTCAACTTGGGGCCTTTTCTCCTTGTCCTGTCACTTGTTACTTGGGAGAAGAGGCTGACTTCAGTCAGAAGGGAGGCTACAGCCTCCTTTCATGCAGTTGTAGGGAGTGATAAGGTCTCCCCTGAGCCTCCTTTTGTTCAGTCTGATCAACCCTAATTCCGTCAGCTGCTCCTCATAGGAGCTGTGCTCCAGACCCTTCACTAGGCTCCATTGCCCTTCTCCGGACATGCTCCAGCACCTCAATGTCTTTTCTGTAGTGAGGGGCCCAAAATGAACACAGGATATGAGCCACAGCCTGATCAGTGCTGAGTACAGGGGGACATTCACTTCCCTGCTCCTGCTGGCCACACTGTTGCTGATACAGGCCAGGTTGCCATTGGCCTTCTTGGCCACCCGGATACACTGCTGGCTCATATTCAGCTGGCTGTCAAACTGCACTCCCAGGTCCTTTTCTGCCAGGCAGCTTTCCAGTCACTCTTCCCCTAGCCTGTAGCACTGCATGGGATTGTTGTGACTCACGTGCAGGAGCCGGCACTTGACCCTGTTGAAGCTCATACTGTTGACCTCAGCCCTTTGATCCAGCCTGCCCAGATCCCTCTGCAAAGCCTTCCTACCCTCCAACAGATCAGCACTCCTGCCCAACGAGGTGTCATCTGCAAGCTCATGGAGGGTGCCCTCAATCCCCTCATCCAGATCATTGATAAAGATATTAAATGGTACCTGGCCCCACAGCTGAGCCCTGGGATCACCACTTATGACCAGACATCAACTGCATGTAACTCCACTCACCCACTCTTTGGGCCCAGCCACCCAGTCAGTTTTTTACCGAGTGAAGCGTATGCCCATCCAAGCCGTGAGCAACCAGTTTCTCCAGGAGAATGCCAAGGAAATTGATGGCAAAGGCCTTACTAAAGTCTACATAGACAACAACCACAGCCTTTCCCTCATCCAGTAAATGGATCACCATGCCATAGATGGAGAGTGCCACTATGTGCATGAAACCAAGAATTATAAAAGTATTTTATGAATTGTAAGATGCCAATTCTCTGCTTGAACAAACGTTGTAATCTTCCTTCTGGATTATCATCAAATGTTGCATCCTGAATTTTGTCATTTTCAAAAGAAAAGTTTTTTTCTATAGACAAGTAGCACAATTCTCTGTAAATGGTCATGATCAAAGTCCTTGCTTAAGACTCTGTCTGGGTTAATGCTATTAATAACAATTATGAATCAATGATAGTATCTCATTGCTTTTCCAATTAGGCTGTACCATCTATTAAATAAAGTATTATAGAAAGTGACTGTATGTCTCTGAGTCTTTCCATCTCTGAATTATCTAAATGGCCTTGGGATAGAGCACAGAGAGCTGCTTGAACATAGGAACTGCTGGGAAGGCATACCTATATGTAGTTAACAAGGATATGCTCTGTTGGGGGTTTTTATTATTTTTTTTCCCTGCTGCAACCAGAGAAATTGAATTTTATAACTGTTTTTTAGAAATCTTAGAATCATAGAATATCCTGAGTTGGAAGGGACCCACAAGGATCACTGAGTCCAACTCTTTGCTTCAAATAAGCCAGACCGCTCTAATGAATATACCTGATGTCAGTTCCTCTTCCTGGAGGACACAACCCCAGGCACTGGGGTTAGCGCTTGGACAACGAGGCACCATTATTATGTCATTCTCACAACACGTTCCCAAGAGGCTACTGATCTTCCCTTTTATTTTATTATTCCCATTTAATTTCTTTTCTTTGAAACATTTCATGTCCAAGCTCTGTAATTGTTATTGAGTTCTAATGTTAATTTCTTTGCTGTTTTCTATCCAATGAAACAGTGATAATTTTGTGGATTGTTGGTTGTTTGGAGGTTTTTTGGGGGGGAGGGAGTTGTTTATTTTTTAAAACTGATTCAACATGTGGAGTGACATTGGATAACAGGATTTTTTTAATTCACTCATTTGTTAAAACAAACCTAATTTTTGTGTCCTAGAGGAAAATCTGAAATATAGACCTTTCTTTTGTAGGCATCTATTGTGCCCTGATCTTACACATTTTTATTTCCTGGAGTACACTCACAGTATATTTTTTAATCTCGTTTCAAGTTATTCTTTAAGATGTCCCAACCATACTGTAATTTAAAAATTATGTTCAAAGTACTGCCATCATCTCTAAGATTCCCAGTATACAACGAATCACACAGCCAAAGATTTACATTTCAGTAATATTGACTGGCACATCTCTTTCTAAAATTTTAGTTGTACATTTAGGATGACTACTAGCTTCTGGTCCCCACACTTGATATATTTCTTCCTTTACATGCGATTAAAGTTATGTTTTTAGGCACAAGAGTTCAAAATTACTGCACCAACAAGTGAAGCCACTAAAGTTGAATAAAATAGAGATGAAAAAATTTTGCTAGGAGGAATCAGAGGGAATCAAACAGAGTAAGGAAGTGGAACAAGACTGAGAATAAATTTGACAAATTCTGATTGTGACAGAAACCTTCTGCTTTTCTTTTCACCTTTGTACTTATTTTTTGTCATCCTTTTTTACTAAAAGCTTTGTTTGTCAGTGAAACAAACTTTAATCTTTTCATAGTTGTTGTTTGAGAAGCTCTGGACAGACTTTCACCTCAGGCTTGTAACTTTAACATTTATGAGAGAGTAGGGTCCATAAGACAATATTGTATCCAAACTTCAGATCTGAGTTCAGATCAGAGCCTGCAGCTTAGAACCCAGCATGGTTTGATTGCAAACATCACACACAAGAACACTTGAAAGTGGGAAAGTTCTTGATCTAAACCTTTAATATGAAGAATGCATGAGTGGACACTTGTAGATGAGAACTTTACTTACAAAGTATTGGAAACAGTAGCATTCTAAGGAGACTAGTAGCTGGATCATGGTTCATTTTCATAAGAAATATACACAATATATTCATGAGTGTCCTCAGTGGGGCTGATTCTAAGACAGAAGCACATGGTTGATACCTTCCCTTTTGGCAGATTTATTTTCAAATTGGTATCAGTAATTTGGTTCCATGGAAAGAATAACGTCTAGGTAAATAATGGAGCTGAGACTGAGAGTGCTGAGTTTGGAGCCCTAGAACAACAGAATGTTTCTGATGACTCTCAGCTGGATGGTGGTATTTTCCCACATAAGTGCTGTAAAGATACATTAAAGAATTGCAGAGCCTTTCAAAGCTCTAAACAACTTGCTTTCTGCATGTCATTAAGAGTGCTGGGGATATCTACAATGCATCTGTTCACAGGTATGCACAGGCTTCCCTGAGAAAGCTTTATATCATATAGCCTGGAACTCTGTAGTCTTGAAGTCATAGCACTGTGGGCTTCAGCTGCCAAGAAACTGTCAGTGTTCTGGTGGGTTTGTGCAGTCTGCTATAATACCTGAACTGTTTTGGTACATGAGCTAGTGGAAGGATGATCCCATAGGCTGCGGTTCTGTGCACCTGGATGACAGTGAAGATCCTGCATTTTGTAGTTGCAGTGCAGATCATAGTGTAAAAACCCACATATGGGTACATGGTAACATTCATAAGACCTATGCCATATGCCTAAAAGTTTGCACTGTTTCTTTCCAGTGAGCACAAGTACTACTACCTCTGCCTTGTGAAACTGCCTATAGTTGCTCAGTAGCTGCTCAGTTTATATAGTCCATAAACTCCTGATTCCAATCCTTGCACAGCTGGGGTGTAGAAAGGGGGAACAATGCTGATGATGTGGTAATCCAGACTTCTTGACTCTTATTTGCTCCAGATCACTATGCTTTTCATATAGTCTTCATGAACAAGAGTTTTTGAGTTCTGTAGCATAGTAGGTACATCTTTGTTACTATGTTTACACCAGCAAGAAATTGTTAAACATTTCTTATAATTTAGCTATGGCCTACTAGGAGAGAGACATATAAAAAAGACAAGCAGCTTCATATTATTATGAGAACAGGAAGGAAATATTTTAAATGTCCAGTTCATTCAGAATCCCCCATCGATCTCTCAAAAGAATTTTTCTAAGCATGCATTAAAAACATGAAGACTACATTTTGTAATTTTTGCTACAGTACTCAGATTATCAAAGTTGTCATTAGGTTACAGTGAATACAGCACCAAGAGAACTGAGTGTCCAAGGCCCTTTAAGTAGCTTTGAAAATTTAGTTCATGTAGTCAAATCTTATATCTTTTGAGTCACTGACATACGTATTATTCACTTCATTGATATGAAGAAGAAAAGACAAATAAAAACAAAAATAGCACCTCTAGTTAAGGAATTTCTTCAACAACAAGGAATCTTTAAATGTGCACTCATTTGGCAACAGCATTATTGTAAGATGATTATACAGCATATGAATGTTTATTGCCTGACTTTAAGATGCACAATGTAAGATTAACAATTGTAGTGTGGTTTTTTTCCCTATAAATGCTGTATTTCTGCTATTGTGTTTGCAGAATACAGCTAGATAATAATTGATTCTGTGACAGGGATTGGCTAATTTGCCACAGTATAGTATAAAACACATTTATACAGTCAATTACACCCAAGTGCATGGCCTATTTGCTTTATAATTTCATAAACTTGCCAGCAATTTAAATAAAAAAGTTCCATTAAATTATCATATCATGTGATAGAATGATATTCCAAGTATATTAAACCATGTGTGTTCAGCCAGAATTAATTAAATAGTATTACTTTTTTCTTATTAACACATTGAACCTATCCTTCCTACTCAGTACTAGAAATAGAAGCCTATTAGTGAACAAAGTAAACTTAAGGGCAAAGTTTAACCATTTTCCTGAGGGTGCTTCATTAAGATTCCTCATTCTTTTGTTTAAACATTTGCTTATGCTAAATGTACTTGTATTGTGAAAATATTTTATGTTCTTAGATATGAATACTGGAGAAGTTTAAAGGTAATCTTCAATAAGAATATTCAGACATTGGAGGCGAATCTGATCCTACTTTTCTCATCTGACTTTGTTCTGAATTTCATTTCTAACTTATTTTTTGTCATGTTTTGATAGCCTTATGAGGTAAAAACAAGTATTAATGATTCAGCATGACCATTACCTGAAATCTCCCCATCTCCCACTGTCAAACAGTGCAATAAATAAGAAATACACATTTCATATGAAATAAATTAAGATGATGGCTCAGGGGAACTTGTTATTTGAAGAAAGTGGCAATGAACAGTAGAACTATCATTTTCTTATAACTTTAATACAAATTGACCTACTGAGTTATAAAACAAAAACTTCTTGACAACCTGCATGCAAACATGCCCTCTCTCTCTCTCTCTCTCTCTCTCTTTCTCTCTCTCTCTGATCAGGTGTTGGAGTATCAAGCACTGTCTGGGTTCTCCCGGTTTTAGAACACAGGGGATCACTTTAGGGAAAGCTTTATCTTCTTATTTTAAAAAGACTTTTAGAAAACCCCAAATTTAAAAAGTGCAGCTTTGTAATTACTGGCATGCATTTAGTTTAATAAGATAGTGTGTTTGAAAGTGGATAAGCATATCTTTAACAGCAGTCTACCAGGAATCAGTAGAAATAATTACCGTCAAGATTTAATTATGCCAGACAAGAGTTATCTGTCCTGAATAACAGTGTTGACAGTAGAAGCTGGCATTGCTGTATGTACAAACCAGCTCTCTGTATACTTCAGTTAAACATAGGTATTCTGCTGTGACTGACTTTAAGTTAATATAATTGAACATATAAAATCAAGGAAAAGAATTATGTATGATAAAAAAAAAAGAGGAATATGAACAAAAAGCAACTTTTGGAAGAATCGGGCTTTTCTCACATCCAAGATATTGATCAGAAACAGCAGCTTAATGTGCGAGCAGTATTTTGGGACTGTGTAAAAGAGATCAGAAAAGGTCTTGCTGTGATTACGCGTAAGATTCTCTTCTTTACCTGTTACCTTCTGTTAACAGGAGGTTCAAAAATTATGTAAAACTATTTTGACTGATGATGTTGACTTTCTGATTTTTAAGGAAGGCTTTCATTAGAATGTCTCCAAACTATGCAAATACTATAGTTTGTGTTGCTGCCAAACCAAAATATGAAGTTTTTGATTATTCAAGCAAGTGGTGTTATTGAGCAAAGCAAATCTATAATCTGACTAAATATTACACAGTATTATTTAAAAAGCTTTAAAAAAGGAAGAAAAAAGAATTGTACTAGACTTAATTAAGGCTTCAAGTAAAGCTCGCTTTTATTGGCAATTTTTTTGTTGCAACAAGAAAACTAAAAATTAAGAGGATGGTTGGCAGCAATATTGATATGCTAATGGATAAACATGCTAATTTAGAAAAAAACTAATCAGCAAAGACATTACTAATGGAAATGTACTGGAAAATGGCTAATGCTGTATGCAGACCTGGTATCTACCAAATTAAGAAGAACTCATTTTGTGTTTATAATTGTAACTTGAAAGCTAAGCCTTGATCTTCTCTCTGCTTTGCTTTGGTTAGTATTAAAGATATTTTGGATGACCTGTCCTGGTAACATGACACCTGTTTAGCTTCTCTATAATCATACTGATAAAATTACACATTCTGTTTATTGAAAGGAGGGCTAAAATTCTTACATTTTTTTTTTCTATGTAATTTACCAGTGTCTCCAGACAAAGAGAACCTTCAAATTAAAGAGTATGTGTGAGTCAGGTCTTTGGACTGAGGTGTGGTAGAACATCTCTGATTATCAGTACTACATATTCACTGTCTCAAGATTTGAAAGGTTAATGATACATTTAGGTACTAGGGCAAGACCATTAAAATACTTAGTGTTGGCTCTGCTTTATTTACACCATGATCAATGGCTTTAGTTGCAGCTGAGTTAAGCCAGTTCTAAGTCTTTTCTGTCATCCCACTATCACTCGTGCCTTTTCATCTTTTTTTTCCCCCAAGATGGCTGTTCCAAATGTTTTTCTGGTGGGTACACACTCTACTTCTAATTTTAGCCTGTATTTTGATTGTATAGCTGTAAAACAGGTTATTAGCTTATGGTAAGAAGGATTTCTGAGGTGGTTTTAAGCCTAATAACCTTTACTAGTTGGAAAAAGTGCCATTCAAAGACATCAATTAAGGAACTAAATAATGCACACAGTTCTGAAACAATTTTCAGAATTTTCCAGTGTACTGGGGAGGTGTAGAGGACAAAACTTCGGTTCTTACAGTTTCACAGTCTGTAGGGTTGAAACTGATTGAAGGTTGGAAATGATTCAGTTTAGTGGGGAGGTAGAGTTTGAAGATTTGGTTATGTGAACTCAAGACCCAAGGGTACGTTTGCATATGTACTTCTCAAATCACTTTGGACAATTTTCATGTAATCTAATTTCCTATACATTTGAAAGAGACAGCAGGATAAACTAGGATTAAGAGATAAGAGAGATGTTTCAAATGGCACAGATGTACGTAAATTTACTCAAACTAATATCATCTTTCAAATCATATTTATTTTGTTTTCATGGTATTTTTACATGTAGATCGTAGAGAACAGATTTTCTTTAAATTGGAAAACACTCATCCTAAGGTGATATGGATGTAGTACACAGAGTTAAATAATTTGAAATCTGTTTAAATCAATCAGTATGCCTTGTAACACAAAGCAATATCAGACCTGTTGACACTGGAAATATGCTCAAGTCTAATGTTTATAGAATACCTCTAGAAAGGCCTAAAACCCCAAGAATTTTCTAAGAGAAAAGAATTCTGAAAGAATTTTCATGCCCTAATAATCTCCCAGATTTCAAGTTTTATCTCCTGAAAAGGCAAGTCAATTAGTGTAACTCCCTTGGCTCTCATAGAATGCAGGGTAAATTGTCATGATTTTTTTTAAGGATAACAGAAAATATCTATGAAAATAAGAAGAACTAATCTTTTTGACAGATTGGTACAGGACTAAATAAAATTGAGTTCTACAAGATTATTATAGATGAATTACTCTATCCTGTTTGATTAACCTATAAGCAGAAAAACTTGGGCAGTAAGAACAAATAAGTCATTCACTTTGGATGCAGACATGGCATCTGAGCATAGAAAGATAGTTTTAGAACCATTTTAATTAGAAAGTATTTGAGGTTGTCTGTTACAGTTTACACAGCTCAGACTATTAACAGAAAATAAGAAATTATTATTAAGTGCAAAAAAATGCTTGCCCCCCTGCAGATCAAAACACATAGTGTAACAAAACCACTCACAGGTGCCTCCACATTTGGAAATTTTACTTGCTTTTTCCACTTATTTATTGATTAAAATAAATAATCTAGAGGAGAAATAAATATCAAAAACCTTTCCAATAAATAAAGAGCAGCAAAAAAGTCAATTAAAATAGGAATAACTAATGATATTGACAATAAAAATTTAAATGAAAAAATATTAACATTATAGTAAAGTTGCAGTCACCTTGTATGATGCAATAACTATAATTTGTCACCCTCAAACAAGTGATGGTACTCACAATGGACCATCTCCTTGTGGTTACACATTTCTAACTCACCCAACTGAAACTTTATTAATAAATGCACTCACCCACATGTAATATGTTAAATTTGTGGAACAAATTACTCATTTAAGATGTTATGCTTTTTTTTAATCACAATATTAAATCAATTTATTTCATTCAGAATATCCTGACTAAAATTTTTTTTTAAACTGAAGACAAATCAAATTTGTGTCTAGCATATTAATATCAGCAAATAATGAGTCCCAAGCTGTTTAGGGAGTATCTGATGCTGGGACCTAGAGAAGAAACATTATGTGCATTTTGGAGATTTTAATCTGAAGTAGCTCTGTTGTGATCCTGTGAACTGAAGACACCTTAACAGCTGGAGAACATTATGTGCACTCCTGAAACCCAACTTCTGGTTTCATCCAGAAACAATCCATATCATATGTTCTCAGGCTATTTCATGATGCAAACAAAAATGACTGGAAAATGACAGTGCAAGCCTTATGAAGTTCAAAAAGGCCAAATGCAAGGTCCTGCATGTGGGTCAGTGAAATCCCAAGCACAGACACAGAGAAGAGAAGGGTCCGTGGAGACCTGAGAGCAGTACCTAAAGGGAACCTACAAAGAACTGGAGAGGGACCTCTGCAGGGGCATGGAGTGATAGGAAAAGGAGTGATAGCTTTAAGCTGAAAGAGGGTATGGTTAGATTAGATATTAGGAAGAAATTGTTTACTGTGGGGGTGTTGAGGCACTGGAAAAGTTTGTCCAGAGAAGCTGTGAATGATGCATCACAGAAGGTCAGACTTGATGGGGCTTTGAGCAACGTGGTCTAGTAAAAGATGTCCTGGCCTGTGGTAGGTGGGTTGGAACTGGGTGATCTTTAAGGTCACTTCCAACCCAAACCACTCTATTATTCTATGTAATTGTCAAAATGTACAGTCCTTTGCAGTGGTTTTTCCTGGACAAATATAAAGATCATTCTCTTTGCAACTGGTTGGACCCCATGATCTGTTGTAGATCCTTTTGGTCTTCTTTTTTATTATTTATATTGAACTACAATCTAGTTTTTATCTCATTCTTTTCTTGGAAATAGAATAGTATTGCACTGAATAATGAGTTACATACCACCATTTAAAATGCTATTAAGTATAGCTGTCACTCACCAAAACTGTAAATCTATAGGTACTTAAACAAAAGAAATACTGTAGACCTTTTTGAGGGAGAATTTTTCAGGAAGGTGACACACACATTACTCAAGCATGAGAAATACAAATAGCTTTAAGATATTTATGCCTTTTACAGGCATTCTAACCTTTTTAGAAAATGGCTATAATTTGAAGATATAATGTGAAGGGAGTGTTCTTAATGCTACATTAATTACAAGGGCTCGCTTTCATTCCCTCTTTGCAGATATTTTTGTATTTTTATATGAAAAAATGCATATAATATTGTGGCAATAATGAGCTTAATGTAACTGGAAGCTATCAGATAAGATTGTATCAAAATTTCAAATACAAATAACACCAGAAAAATTATCTCTATGCCTGAATGTCTTTGAATCTCACATGCTGAAAACTTTTTTCCTTGCCACTAAGTGGCACTGCATTATTGTTAGTTGGTTCAGATCATATTAAAAACCCTTTGGGCCAAATTTATTCTTGATACAGCCCCATTAAGTCAATGGAGCACATGTAAAGTGAACTTTGCCCACAGTTTTAAAGGCACCTAATTCTAAAGCATTGCTGTAAATTTCCGTCGTGGAGGCCCAGAAGAAAAATAAAATTCACTTTGAGTCTAATCTTGCAAGGAGCTGACCCTTTCATTTGTCATTTAACTGTTTCATTATAATTTTTTCCTACTGAATTAGCCTTAGTTAAAAAGGATCACCTTATCTATTTCAGTAGGACTGTCAGTAAATTCTGATTTAAAAATGGATGAGCTCTGTGCTGTTCATCTTAACCCTTAATTTTCATCAATACTATATATATTGAAATGTTTGTGAGTCTGCTATTGAAAATTTTGTAATACACTAACAAGACCTGTCAAGGAAGAAAAATTGAAGAACAAGTTTGTCGAGTGTCACCCTTAACTCCTTCTTTTTTTCTTACAATGATAAAAAAGTAAAGAATTTTCAAAACAGTGCTTTAAATCTCTTTAAACTTATAACTGTGCAGAAAACACAGAAATACATTAAAGTCTTGAGATATCATAAACTTTTAAGCAAAACTGGTTACACCTTTGACGTAAGACAATCCTTTCCCTCTTAACGTACATATAAATTGTCACTTGCTTAGCAAAAGAAAATGACACCTATTTTCCCCAATTATTAGTAAAGAGGTAGTTTATTAAATCCTTTATATATGAAGTAAGAGCTGTATTCAAGTCCAAGAACAGCTGCCTCATTGGCTTCATACAGACCAAGTAACATGTGTAGAAGAACAGAACATGGCCCAGGACCTCTAGTGGGAGAAGGTATACCTGTATGTGAAAACATTACCTTTGGAGGAGAGACTCCATGAATTGCCTGAATTTGGCAAATATTTCCCTTTCAGTTTTCTATTAGGCACCCACATTGTCCATTCTTTCCCTAATAGTAGTTCAAGTATTTCTTTAGTAGGTCCTAGCACTGCCTTATCAATATGTGCCTGGATATTTAGGGCCAGGTTTTTTTTCTGATAAGAGCTTTTATAAAATTGGAGAGTTATTACTTTCTTCACAGTGTTAATTTTGTTAAAAGCAGGATTTTTTTTTTAAATACTAATCCTTGTTTTAGGCTTACTGCTTTTCTGAGAAGTCAAAAATTACAGAAACTGTATAAGAGTGGCAAGGCCAACTGGAGAGACCTAACCTTTTATTAGGCCATTTGATATAGGTAGCTAAAGGAGAGGAGGTTTTGGGCACACCAATATCATCTCAAATGTACACAATTTTTTGGATATTAGAAGCAGAAACAATGGTGATTAAAACTATTCTTGCAATATGCATGGAAGACTTGGAAATCTGTCACACATCATATGACCAAATCATGAACTAGTGGGAAACTTCCAAATGTTGCTTCTTTATTTTATCTTTAATCTGGCCTTGAAAACACAAACCCATGGGATGAACCCAAATACTGGAACAATTTTTTCTCTGATATAAGAATTTAGACTGCTGACAAATATACTTTTGTGTGCTTCTGTTTGGGATGTTGCTTATTTGTTTTATTGCAAATAAATATATGAACAACATATACTTGCCAGGAGGACAATAGAATCTCTTATAAGTACTTTCCTTTTAGCACTGCCTGTTCATTTCTGTTCTCCAATTTAGCTGCCAGTATTAGAGAGAATAAACTAATATTCAGACATATCAGGGGAAATGTCATATTTTGGAGAAGTACCCCTCTTTCCTTCCAAATTTTAATAAAAACATGAGAATTGTAAATACAAAATTAATGTGAAATATTGTAAATATTAAGAACATTTTATGAAAAGGGTGCCTAAAGGCACGTTTTAAAAACAGCAGAAGTTTGGAGCAGCTGACTTGGCTCTTATATTTCAAATCTATCCCCAGCAGAAAATTTGTTTGCAAAACGTGTGTTGGTCTGGGATGTGTCTACTGTGTGTTGTGCCAGACTCTAGCTGGATCCACATGAACTAACTAACTTTGGGGCTGGAATTGTGCATGGGCTATGAAAGTTAACACTGAAAATGGTGTAGTCTTAGCATCAGTGACAACATACTGCAGATAGACATGATCTAGTTTATCCAGTAAATGTTTGACCGCCTCTGTACTAATGTCCATTTTAATATCATTCTTGGCTGTGCTTTCTGCATGGATAGTCTCTTGTTTCATGATGGAGTAACCTGGAGTTACGTCCTTACTTATCCAGGCTGAACATGGAAAAGCAATAAATCTCATCATGATTCCTAAGTTTACTTACTGGAATGCTCCATGCATGAAGTATCATTGTGCTTTTTCTCTTACTCAGTACACTGTCATATTAGTCTGAGCTACTGCAATCTCATTTCTTCAGAGCATTTTTATATTAGGTATTACTACCTTGGAGGGCTGACTATGAAATCACTGCAGTTTAAGGCCATTAATAAGGTCAGTCTAGCAACATTTAAGAATTGATCTGTTAGTTCTTTGCTGACATCCGTGTTCATGAACCAATTGCCATTTAAAGATCCCATCTGACATTTTCAGTTGATAACCATTATGCCATTATCATGAGTCCTATGAGAAAGTTCTGTAACCACTTTATGTATTACATTTCTGTCCTTCCCACTTGTTAAAAAAAAGGCTTCAGGTTCATTATTTCACTGTTGTAAGGGTTGAGGAGAAAAGAAATATTATTTTTATTCGACCATGGATCTATTTTTCTTTCTGGTGCTTCTCTTTCCCTTCAGAAAAAAAAAAAAAGTGACCTGTCGTCTGTACCTTGTTATAAGATACTATATTTGTTTTGAATCTGTTGACTGGTGTACAGAGTGTTTCTAAATAGGGAATAGGATGGAAGGACTTTTGGATTTAGTATAGTCAAGATTTTCATACAGGTTACACAGAGATGTTTTAAATGAAGCAAAATTGAATCCAATATAATGAAAATGTCCTTTTATAAATCATGCTTAAAAATACAAATCAAGTAATTTTTAATGCATATCTGCATAAAATGGTATCATGTCCTGAAACTGTATTTAGTAAAAAGCTATCTACTCTAAACTGCAGTAGAAGTATTAACTCTCTTCATCTATCATCTTCCAGGATTAAAAAGCAAACAATATGTACTATACTTGGCTCACAGTAAGTAACTTCATTAACAATATTTATTACTGAAGCAAAATGTACATTCTTCAGTTTATCCAAGAATTAACCTTTTAGCTCTTTGCCCTCTGATGAGCATCTGTAGTTCCAGCTGAGCTATCTGGGAACTTAACAGCACAGTTCTGCAGGCAGATGGCAAGTCCTGAATGTGAGAATACCACAAGTGGGCAAAAAGAAATATACCACAAGTGGGCAAAAAGAAATATACCACAAGGTCAGCTGGTGAAAGAGTACAAATGTACAAACTCCAATTAATACAAGATAGAGCCCACCTCTGTGAGAAGATGTCTATGTTTAACATGCAGTTTGAGGTATTTCTAAAAAAGGGGCCTTCACCAAACGTTGGCTTCATATCACAGGTAGAACAGATAATACAAAATGTTACTTGAGTTTGTTCAGTGGTAAAGGGGAAGATGGCACACCACCTTGTCTAGAACGTTACTCTGAGTTAGCGCATCTCTGCCCTACCGCTTATCCCACATTGCATTCTATATTTGCTGCCTCTCTTGACAGCACGCTATGGGTATTATCTCACATCTGAGGTAGAGCATGCATTCATCTTACCGTTCATATGTGGTAACAGGAGTTTTGTAAAGAATTCAGTACTTTCTGAGATTATATATCTCAGAGTGCTGAATGCTGGTTCACACCAAGTCTGTGAGGAGGCTTGGAGTCTTACTCGTGATTTACGAAGACTGCAGCCTACGCACACCTACAACTTCCCATACTTAGAGAGATCATAGAAATCTGAGTAGATGGCATGGTAAGCTAAATATGTAACACCTGGGGTTTTGCACATTTTCTCAGGCCCTTTTAACTCTGCTTCTGTAGAACTTTTTTGCCACTCTTTGGGTTGGCTGACCAGTGTATGCACAAAACTATGAGATGTGCTTATAGTCTGTATCAGGACCAGTATCTCCCCCACACACCTACGTAACCAGCAATGACCTACATAAATGCTCACATAAGTTGCTTTAAATTATGTGTGTCAAGCTGCAGGTGTTTCTTCACTAGTCAAGACAGGTTGTTTTTTTCAACAAAGCTTTTGGTTTTCCTGATTCTTTCAGTTCGAAAAGCTTGATGAAAAAACAATCTCTATGATTTTGCAGAAATAGAGGTTTTGTGGTCCACTGTTTTCTTATGGAAGTTGAGAATGTACCAGTTGCTCATGGTGTAGTGACATATGTTAATTATTTTTAAACAAAATTGAGGGTTATTGCTGTTACCTCTCTTAAAAATTTAAAGTACGGGGATGAGAAGCTCAGTGATGACATTTCTGTGAAAGTAATTCCAGATCATAGCTCAAAGTCAGTTTTGAATCTTGTTTTTTAAAAGAATTTCCTTTATATAGTTAATTGTGAAAATGTTGGGCATTGCATTAGTTGTTTTAAACTTTTATAAATCTCTCTGTATTCAGAAGTTTTTTTAGAGCCTATGCAAATGTTGACACTAGGTCTGCCTTTGACTTGCATAGCCGGAGTGGGCACAATAGGCAATATGGTATGAAAGGGCATAAAAAATAAAAAATGCCTTCCTAATAGCAAAAAATTATTTTTTTAAAAGCTGTCTCACCACACTCACTCTTGGCAATCTGTATATTCTCTCATTTGAACTTGTTTCAGATGCGAAATGCCAAAAAATAAAAAATAATTGTTCAACAGAACCCTCCTTTAAAGGCATGCAGGGCCTTATGCAGAGGAAATACATGTAGGAATGACCAAAGTAACCCCTCACCCATTGACGGAGCAGAAAATATTTCAGTTAGCATTCTTTCAAGTGCTGGCTAAAAGTAAAAATCCAGCATATTTCAGTTTTGTTCCCTGAGGCTGATCTTGAATACCAATGAATTCATGTGCTGTATCAGGTTCACATTATAAAACTGATTTTTTATCATGGGCTTTAGTGCAGTTGGGAGCAAGAGTACAGTTGCCTTGAGTCAGATAATAACCAAAGAGCTTAAAACTGAATGCATATGTTATTTCAAAAGAACATTGGCAGGCATGAATTTTCAGTTTCCTGCTCAACTAACAGAAGAATAACAGCTTGGGCCTAATGCTCTTCCTTTAAAATCAGTGGAAGTTCAGGCCCTAGAGTCTATTTGAGCAGTTTATATTATTTGAAATGAAATGTGACAGACAGTAAAATTATCCTTCCTGACTAAACACTCATAAAACAAAATTCTTTCAAGGAAATGGAGACAGGAGATGAGAACAGGAATTTTAGTGCTTGTATTTTCTTATTTAAAACACTCTCTCTGTTTTGAGGTTAAAAATGTCACCCCATCATTGCCTTGTATAACAATCAGGATACCCTTAGACATCTGTCTTCTGATGGACCATGAGCACAGCAGGACACATATAGAAAGTTGTAAATTTGAATGTTCTCTATGAAAAATTTCCCTTGTCCTAGTACTTCATCTCCTCTTTCTACCAAAATATTGCATTTTCCTTTCCAATAAAGATGTTTTATAATGGCAATAAGGGGCTGTAACTCTATACAGTGGTATTGCTCATCTTTTCTTTGTGTCATGCAGCTCCCACTGCATTATGATCACATATGTTACCTCTCTGTCATGGGTTATTGGCTAAGAGCAGCATTATTTTTATCTATATTTAGAAAACAGCCTTCTTCTCTCACACAAAAACATGAGCAATGTTAGGCTGGCCATATTGCATAATGATTTCTGTGCTATGTAAAATAATTCTATGTGGCATTTCCTACTTGGGTTTCGCTTCCTAAATCCTTAACTGGCAAATATAATCCTTAAGTTCTATGGATGTTTGAGGCATTTTGGTGTGTTGTGTTGAAATAACTTTCAGGCTGTCTTTGTACATATGAAATTTATAATAAGAAAATTTATTTTCAGTCCATGAGGAAAACAGCTGAGGTCAAATAATACCAATTCCAGGAAAATTAGAAACATTAATTTCCAGTCACCAACTCCTCCACTCTTCCACAAATACTGAAAAAGGAATTACCAAAATGGCTTGTCCTTGGTATTTTTAGGGCAATTTTTGTAATCCCATTATAAAGAAGTTTAAAGAAATGGGGAAAGGCATAGTATTGCTTGGCAGCACTGAAAGTCCTACAGATTCTGAATATGTGTGCTGTGTTGTATACAATACTGAAAATGGCAAATTTTATATAGGGTATTTTGTATTTTCTAAATATAAGGACTCTGCACAGACAACATATATGTATTTATGTATTATCAGACTAATGCCTGAGAAGACTGTAGTATCTCGTAGCCTTTATTTTTCTTTTTTTCTTAATTTCAAATTAACCTGGAGTTAAACACATTCGGATTTGACTTAATGGTTGGAAACAAGACAGAAGCAGAAAAACATGAAGCTGGTTCTCATAAACTAGGACTGTATGAAATATAATGCTTGTATGATGTACTTGTAATTTCTAGAAATAGTGACAGAAATGTAATAGGAATGCATGCTCTCATTCTTCCAGATGATAAGTAAACCAGGGTAATCATAGTTTGTGAGTAGAAACATTACGAAGAATGAAACAGCAACTTTTTTAAACGTCAGTCTATAGAGCTTGGCTAGTCAAAGGTTAAGACAAAAAAGAAAGTAGGGTAAATTTTCAGGCTTGACATGATGCAATGTATACTGAGATACCTGCAGCCTTAGATGTAGCTGATACTTCCTATAATATATTGGTGAGATAATTAATGAGCTCATGGAGGCATCAGCTTTTTGTTTAAGTCCTGACAAAATGTCACTGTTAAAAGATAAGGAATCACAAAAATTATGTGAACTGGATTGAATTTAGTAATACACTTGCATATGAAATAACATTGACTTGTTATGGGTGTATGACATTTATCAACATTTTACTTTGTGGTTTAGTAAACCCAAATATATTTAGTAGTGTTTCCAGTAGTGTTACATATGCCTATTGATTTATAGGTCCCTACCTTTTGGATACATACCATCGACTTCAGTAGTTTTCTTGGGGAAAAAATTATCAGATATTTGGAATGTAATAACCACAAATAACCTTTCCACATCTACTGGAAATGCCTCAAAAATCTGACTGCTTATAGAATGGAACAGACGCTGTCTCATGCAACTTGCCAAGGGTTATTTGTAAATATACAATCTAGTATAAAAGGCATTATTTTAAAAAAACCAAGAAGAAAACTGCCTCAATTGTAAACTGAAGGGTTTTTCCCATAACTATAAACTGTTATAAATGAATATTTTTAACTATTTAAGAAAACTAAATACCACTTCAAGTGCTACTGTCTTTGTATGTTCATCCCCTTCCTTTTAATTAGCAGCATTCTTATTATACAAGAAGTTTATTTCCAGCCTAGCAGAAATGGGTTACAACCAGCATCGTATTCTTGTATTTCTAGGTAGGTTTCCAAGACACATGGTAACTTTAAAACCTGATACAGAGACAAATATATTCTATTTGGTTTGAAGTGATAAAGCTCATAAATTTATGTAAAGTGTAATAAAAAGCAAAAGTTGTTGCCATTATCATTAAAAGTAGATTTACCAGATTGAGCTGAACCAATTGCTTTTGACAGCCCAGAGGATATTTATATTTTCACTGAACTTTTTATATCAATTTTTCATCACTAAACTATTTACTCTTGCTGGTTTAGCTAGATTTTGACTCCCTTGATTGTTCATATGGGAAGTAGATGATGACGTTATATTTGCTTTTCATTACTCCTGTGAGTGTATACAGTTTGAGATGCTTAGCGTGATGTATTCTATTCATATCATATTACTTTAATTCCCTCTTATCCTTAGGTTTGTACTTATATATTTTTGTTAGAAGGAAGAAACCTTCCAAACAAGAAAAGAAGTAATATATTAAAAAAACCCCTACAAATATGAAGAAAGGGAGTCTTAACTATTAAGAGATGCTTTTTTGTTCTAATGAATGACATTAAGTCTTGATCCAACACACAAGTACTAATTGCTATGAAGTCTTGATCCAACACACAAGTACTAATTGCTATGAAGTCTTGATCCAACACACAAGTACTAATTGCTATGAAGTTCCTTTGCTACCCAAGCAGACATCCAGAATAAGAAACTTAAAAGTGGATGAATATGCTAAAGAGAATCTGAGCATACTTGAATATATTTTAAGCAGAGATTTTATAGACCCTTTTAACAAATTTTGTTCGGCTATGTTCCCATTTATTTTCCCCAAAACTTTTTCTCACACACAAAAGTAAGGAAAACATAAGAGAGAGAGAGTGTGTGTGTGTGTGTGTATAAAATATATACCAAAAATACTTACATGGTCATTCAATCAAAAGCTATAATAGTATCTGTGATTTTAAATGACTGGTGCAGCTGATTGGACGATAAACTTCAAAGGCAATACAACCAGAAGAGCTGTATGACAGCGCGCAAAACTATTCTGCCATTCCTAGCGTGGGAGAATGTGAGAATATATTTTTATACCAATTTCACAGGTAATTATACTTGTCATCAGTGTTGTCTTCAGAAGTGATCACTGTTGACCAATGCCTTGTAATTGAAAAAAATGAGATGGAAGAAAAGCCAGAGCCTCTGAGAGAAAAGTGTCTTCTTCTTAGTCCAGATAGGACTTTAACAATTCAAAGAAAAATTGAGTTGATTGGCTCAGACCCAAGGAAACAACATAGCAATCTGAAAAATAAGTAGTCTTTTACAAAGCAATTTAGTGCAAATTGCTTGATGAATACTGTTGGAGGATGTTTCAGCTGGTGTTTAGAGAGTGGTTTCGTACTATCCTTGACAGAAGAAGGTTGACTCCTTGATAATAGCCCAGATGATATTATGAGATGGATAGTAGGTGTTCTCTAGCATAAACAGAACATGTTGAGAGCAAACCCTTGCAGTCATTCTATTTATTACCTTGAATACCTGAAAAATTCTATCCATGCCACACATGCTATGAGCAGTTTCCAATTTCTTTGGAACACATAACCTGCTATTGTTAAAGGAGAAGATATTCTATACATATTTAATACAGAAAGTCATCAGTGAAGGCAACTCAGATGTACTTACAGCAAGAATAAACCTTTCAAATACATCTGTGATCATTGAGACACCAAGATGACTATAGGAACTACATATATATGAATATCACCTTTCAGTGTGATAGTTGTGAGACTCACCTCCTGAGGAAGAATGAATGAGACCAAAGTCTTGTTTTCAGTGGAAAGAAAAATGAAAGATTGAGAGCACCTAAATGAAATAGCAGTGCTCACTGCAGAAGGACTGTCAACATGTAGGGGAAAATCCAAATAATATTCATAGCCTGTAGGAACAAAGGAGGGTAAAAGTTTTGGCAAGAGACAAATGATTCATGCTTCAAGCAATGATATCCAGTGTGAGGGATAGGAGAAGGATTATTTAGCCAGGGACAGATGTAAGGTTCAGTAGAGGAAGTAAAGAAAAATAACTCCCAATCTTTTATTCTTTGTGTCATGGTTATGATGTTCTTATTCCTGACTTTAAAATATATGGAGTGTGCATTACAGTCCTTCAAAGCATCACTGTTATTTCTTGAGGGGACTGAGACCTTCCTCCTGCTGTATCAATAGGGAAGAATTTATGAGAAAATGATACTGCCTGCTAACAAAATTAGTCCAATCCCTTCAGGACTGACTAGGACTGAAGCAACCCTTTAGAATAATCCAAGGTCTTTGCAATGCTACTGGACAATGTGAAGTCCAGTAAAATAAGGAGATGATTTGGATTAGTTCAGCTCTACAGACTAGACCTGTGTACTGCCAAATCAATCCACATCTTTTTTAAGAACAGATCTGTTTCTGTGCTGGGATCAGTTATACAGCAATTACAAAATGTGAAAATTCAGAAAGGAGGACTGATGGGCTAAGTGTCCTCTACATCTTTACAAAGGGAAAAAACTGGTGACAGAAGAAAACAAAATCCTCTTTACTTAATGTGGACTTCTGTCTCTGGTGTGTAAGTCCTCCGTGTCCAAAGATAATTAGCACTTTATAATGCTAATTATTATAATTACATCTGAGAAAAAAATCATTAGGGGGTAGGGCTGTTCAATGATTTTCAATTGCCCCCTCTATTAAAAAATAAGGTCATTGTTTGATTAGCTAGTTTTAGAAGCTCAAAGATGGAAGCTGTGTTACAGAAAATCCTTTGATTTTTTATTTTCTCATTTAAGATATTTGCTAAAGACTTAAATAAGAAAAGAATAATATCTGAAAACATGACTGTCATAAAATTAATTCAAAACTTTCTGTCTTCATGTTACCAATATAAATATTAAAAAAGGTATATATTTTTATAATTTTTTGGCATGAGAACGTGAAACCTGTACTGAAATAAGCAAAGAAAAGTCATCTTATCATTTCTTCTGTCACATATTTATTTGAAATACCAAGGGTAGTAGCTGAAAATTGAAAAGTGTATGTTGTAGAACATTAGTAGGAAATATAAATTTAGACCAAAAATAAAAAATTCAGACTTGAATGTCCTACTGAGAGTGAAAACAACCAAGTGGGCAGAAATTCCCTGGGTTTTTTTCTCTATATATTCTCTCAAGTTTGTTCAAGTACAGTTTAGTTGTCAAAAATTATAAGTTTCAAATTGTATTTTGAGGTGCACTTTCAAGGCACTCTAGAATGAATATTATGACCAGTACTTAAACTGTGAGCATTGTTATATATTATGTTTGTTCCTGAATATAGTGAATTAGTTTTACTGAGAACCTAGAAAGATAGTTTATTGTGAATTTATTTGTCTTAGTTTGATTGCAGGGTACAGAGTCAAACTGGGGGCTATTTTTCCAGGAATATACAGAGATATGAGATAAAGAAGATGGTGAAGCTGAGTAGGCTGTACTACAAATGGAGTGAAAGGGGTGCTGATTTTAAAATTTTTGTTGAATAAGTTGCTTCTAGAAGACAACAAAATTTAGTTGTCAATCCAGTAAGTGAAATTACTTAAGATACATTTGTAACACCATCTACAGCTAAACATAGGGCTAAAAGAATGTACATTTTGTTATTTATACAAACTCAGATTAGAGATTTGACCTAAATTTAGGGAATTACACTAAAATGCAGCTTCTGCAGTTTCTAATGAACCATAATTTTTTTTCTGCTTTGGGCTGATATATCATGTTGTCTTAAGTATTTGAGGGTAGAGAAGAAATAAGACAGGACTTCTGTCATATGGTTTAACTAATGTTTTGTGACAAAACTAGTTTAACCATATATACCATATACCATAAAAAAGGCTGATAATTTTCCCACATAAAAATGTGTTGTGAAAACTCAGAAACACCCTGAGGGAATTCTTAAATATTTAGAGAACATGAACAAACTACTTTTGCAGATTTGCTTTGAAGTGGAACCTATGATGAAACGGATGGGTCAAAATGCTTGAGCAGTCAGGATCAGACATTTTCTTACAGCTCTAGAGACTGGCCTAGATTAAAAAAAAAAAAAAAAAAAAAGTTATCCAAGAGGAAAACATTTCCCCCCTAAGGTTGTGAAGAAGAAAGATCCTCACTGATAAGATCTCCAGATGGAAATTAGCCCTTCACATGTAATTTGACATCTTGAAAGGAAAAGCTTCCCAGGAGAAAGTGAGATATTTGTTGCATAGATTGAACACTTTAAAACAGAAAGGCTCAAATTAATTTTGAAGATGGCCACTTCACATGTTCAGAAGACTGGGACTGACAAAACAGACATGTAATGAAAAAACCCCACTCACTTAAAACCAGTAATTTGTTAAGGCCCTCCTAAACAATTCCTAAAGAATTTTGTTTTGCTGTAGTAACAAAACATGCTCCACTGCAGATGTGCAATATTTCTTAGACAAACACCAAAACAAAAACAACAACAAAAAAACTAACCAAAAAAGCAAAAGAACACTTGTGTAATTATTTCAGAAAAGAGTATAAGGAAATTAAATATTACTTTAATATATCATAAAGCTGCTAAATCTTCTATTTTTCTCCCCCCCTTTCAGAATTTCCATTATTATGACTTTGCGGAACCATCAGAAATTCTACGTTGAAATCTATTTTAGTAAAGCACTCAAGCATGTTCTTAATTCTGAAAGCCAATGAAAGCAATGGAATTACTTCTGTGCTTAAAGTTAAGCACATTCACAAGTATTTGCTCCATCCGGAGAAGCATCCCTTCATCCCTAATGAAGTCAAAAGAGTCTCTTATGCCTAAAATTAAGATGCTATGCTTTTATTAGTATCTTGTGGATACTGAGGTCAAAAGCTGCTGTAAATGGATGAGGCAGTCAGGCATTAAAACTGGCTTGAGCTACCACTGATTCTAGGGTGCCTCACTTTTAAACACCACTAGAAAGTAAAAGAATGCTTTTTTTCCTTAGCTCTTTTCTTATTGTCCTTGACACTTCCGATTTTTCTTTCCTAGTTACCTTTTTTTCCACAATGCACAACTCTGTAGAAAGAGAATAAGACCTCAGGACAAGCACTCCAGTCATATCTGATGTCAGTTGCCATTACAAAGGTGTTTAACAGGTACCAGCTTTAAGTCACAAAGTTTTACCATTTAAGTAACCTTGGTTCAGCTAGCTTATCAGTCTTGAGTACCTAAATGATTATGACGGGGCCAGGTTGGATGGGGCTCTGAGTAACCTCAGTGGAAGGTTTCCCTGCCCATGACAGAGAGGCTGGAACTAGATACTCTTCCGGGTCCCTTCAAACTGAAACCGCTCTATGATTCTATGATGGCTTTCATTCTTTATGTGAGAGCAGAAAGATTGACAAGATTGGTTTCTTTCAGTTACATTATAGCCGTGGCAGGGACTATTCTTAGAGTTAAAGAGTGATTCATGGACCACTGGTATGGATGAGACCATGGCAGGTAAGACTGCACCAGTATACAGATTTAGCGTGAACCTTTAACATTTATGGTTCAGACAAAAAAGAGATGATAATATTACTTGCTTGCCTGTGAAGAACTGATAGAGGTTTCTTGATCCAAAGAGCCTAAGGAAGATAATTTGTTCCACTACAGACAGATTTTAGCATGCAATCACAGAATCGCAGCATCACAGAATGGTTGAGGTTGGCAGGCATCCCTGGAGGTCATCTCGTCCAACTCCTCTGTTCAAGCAGGGTCACCTGCATCCAGTTACCCAGGAATGTTTCTGGATGTTTGTTTTTCTTTAATATCTCCAAGGATGGAGACTCTCCAACCTCTCTGGACAACTTGTTGCAGAGTTCAGTTATCCTCACAGTAAAAAAGTGCTTCCTTATGTTTGGATGAAGCCTCTTGTGCTGTCACTAGACACTACTAGAAAGAGTTTAGACTTGTCCTGTTTGCACCTCCTCTTCAGGTGTCTACATACATTAATAAGATGCCCCATGAGCCTTCTCATTACTAGGCTAAACAGTCACAGTTCTTTCAGCCTTTATATATGAGGTGCTCCAGTCCCTTAGGCATCCTCATGACTCTATCAAACTTCATAGAATGCTGATTAGGGTTCCTGTTGACAGAAATGTTGTCACTTTTACATGCCACAATGGAAATGAAAAACTAGTTTTTCAAAAGAAATGTCTTTGCTGTAAAGTAGTGAACTCCAAGATACTGTTGGAAAGAACGGTTTCATACCTAAATTGAGTTCAGGGAAACACACAATTCAGTCATAATCAGTCATTTTTTTATTGGAACTACAATGTAGAGGACATAGCCAACCTTTTTTAGTATCTTGTATTTGTGTAGAGGTCCTGACCATTATTCTGATCATCATTATTCAATAAGCAGAGAAGGACTACATAAAGAGGTAAGAACTTCTAATGCAGGCAGATGGTAGCTAGACTGCAGAAAATATTGTTTATTATTTTTTTCCTTTGCTTCATACAGTGATTCTGTTATTGTAGGCTGAGTGCCAATAATTCAGGGTGGTGAGACAGGGGACTAATACAAAATGTGTTCAGTTTATAGTTAGGTTAAAATAGAAGCAAAGTTGAAAACAAGCAAAGTTGAAGTCAGGCAGTTTCAACTTTATAAACTTCCCTGTACTAGTTTAGAAATATTACTTGTGATGAAGCAAATCTGTTGGTTCTGGTGGGTGTAGAGCTCCCAGTGCAAGCTGCGAGATCTCTAGCCCAAAGAATCAATAAATCTTCTAATTGTGTCTTGCCACGTCTGTGATTTAGACTGCAGTATATTCTGTGATTTGTTTAATAAACTTGCAAGCTTAAATACCATGCGTTTGTGGGATGTTCCCCTGGGATTCATCCTTAAGGTTGCCCAAATGTATCTCCTCTTCCAGTGACCTACGTAGGAAGTGACATGAGACATGTGGTGGTTTAATTAGCAAAATGTTGGCATCAGATTAATAAAGAAGAGAATATCCTTTTCTACAGTTTCTGTTTCATATAAATATCTCTCTCGGAGCTCTAGTTCCATATGGCAATTAGAAGTACTTGTTAACATAGTTGTTTAGGTATATGAATAATGAAGGTGAATTTTCTCCAAGACTGAAAGAACTAAGCATGGACAGACTTGTTCAGATGAAATTCAAACTCATCGATCTACAGATAAATATTCATCCATTTTTTAAAACTCAAAATTACATTGGAAGCATCTAATAATCTCATTTCTGTGTGGTTTTTTTAATTATAATTACTATTTTTAATTAGTTTTTATTTATTTTTGCATTGCTAAGGCTTGCTTGGAAATGAAAGTCATTATTCCATGAAAAAAAATCACCATCAAAAAGAGACACTCAAATAGTAATGGTGAATTTCATTACCTACATAAGTTTAGATTTAAATATAGTGAAACAGAGAGTACTGGATTTAAAAAAAAAAAAACCAACAATGACTGTAGGTCATTTAGTCAGTTGAATTACTTTCTAACTTTGGAATACTCATCAGAACAGAAAAAAAATGAATTTACATATATTCAGAATCTTTCAAAGACATTCTTTCAGTGTTCTTACTGTTTGATAGGTGAATTGCAAAATGCTGCATTTCATATATATTATTCAACATTTTACTGATGACAACAGAAGTCATAAAAATAACAAGACTCTGCACATTTATATGGACAAGAACTGCAAGAGTAAAATTCTTTAGGGGAACTGCGGTGTGGAAAAACCTTGAATTGCTCATATATAATTTTTAATAATTCTTCCTGATTTAAAAAATATAAAAGTCTTCAGGTTTTTTGGGTCTAGCAAGGCACTGTCATGCTTTGTATAGTTGACACTAAGGCTGCTAAGATAAAGAGCAATGGAGGTGAAACAATGATGAAAATTTTTCATTTTTCCATTAGCACAAAATTAGAGTTTAGAAGTATCACAGTCCTCACTCCACCACGTTTTAAATTATCCTTTTGCTCTTCCTTTACTCATTTCAACTTCTTAAAAGACAGGAATAGCTCTGCTGTTTGTATGTCTTCCAAAGAGCAACTTTTGGCCACAGAAAAAGAGGACCTTAAACAAATCGGAGACAGACTTTGACAAATTTGTGAGACTAAATAGCCAGACAGAGGAATTAAGTTTATGACAGAAAAAAATCCTTCACTCTTCACTGTCCCTATGAAAGGACGGTTTCATTTCACTGGGCTTCTGTCATCTTCTGCAATGAGGAAGGCCGAGGCCCACTTGGAATTGAGTCTGGCAAGACATATCAAGGACAACAAGAAGGACTTCTACAAGTACATCAGCAAAAGCAAGATTAGGGAAAATGGGGGGCCACTGCTGAAACAGGTGGGTGTCCTAGTAATGGAAGACACAGAGAAAGTGGAACTACTGAATGCCTTCATTGCCTCAGCCTTTACTGCTGAGGTCAGCCCTTAGGAGACCCAGACCTCAGAGGTAACAGAAGGCTGGAGAAAGAGAGACTTGCTTTTGGTCATAGAGGGTTGGGTTATGGATCAGCTAGGTAGATTTAATGCCCGTAAATCCATGGGCCCTGATGGGATGCACCCATGAGTGCTGAGGGAGCTGGCAGATACTGTTGTTAAGCCACACCAATATCTCTGAAAAATCATGGAGAATGGGAGAGGTGCCTGATGACTGGAGGAAAGCCAATGTTACTCCCATCTTTAAAAAGGGGAAGAAGGAGGACCAGCCAGTAAGGCTCACCTCCATCCCTGGAAAGGTGATAGAACAGACCATTCTGGAGGTCACCACTAAGCATGTAGAAGAAATGAAAGTCATCAGGAGTAGTAACATGGATTCACCAAGGTGAAATCATGCTTGACCAATCTGTTAGCATTCCATGATGGCATGGCAGAATGGGTCCATGAGAAGAGAGCAGTGGATGTTGTCTACCTTGACTACAGCAAGGCTCTTGACACTATTTCCCATAATATCCTTGTAGGTAATCTCAGGAAATATGAATTATATGGATAGATAATGAGATGGATCAAGAACTGGCTGAATGGCAGAGCCCAGAGGGTCATGGTCAGCAGAGTAGAATCCAATTGGAGGCCTGTAGTCTGTGGTGTTCCTCAGGGAGCAACACTGAGTCCAGTTGTATTCAACTTGTTTATCAACAACCTGAACGAAGAGATAGAAAGTACCCTCAGCACGTTTGCTAATGATACGAAACTTAAGGGAGTGACTGATACACCTGAAGGCTGTGCTGCCACTCAGCAGGACCTTGATAGTTTAGAGAGCTGGGCAGAGAGAAATCTCATGAGGCCAAACAGGGGCAAGCGTATAGTACTGCACCTGGTTGAGGAATAACCCCAAGTACCAGTACAGCTTGGAACTTAACCTACTAGGGAGCAGTTCTGCAGAGAAGAACCTGGGAGTCTTGTTGACTATGAGCCAAGGAGGTGCCTTGGTGGCCAGAAGGATCAATGGTATCCTGGGGTGCATCGGGAAAAGTGTGACCATCAGGTCAAGGGAGATGATTCTCCCCCTCTACTTGGCCCTAGTGAGGCCACATTTGGAGTACTGTGTTCGGTTCTGGGTTCCCTGGTATAAGAAAGACAAGGAACTACTGGAGGCGGTCCAGTGGAGTGCCACAAAAATGATTAAGGTTCTGGAGCATCTCTCTTATGAGGAGAGACTGAGGGAGCTGGGCCTGTTTAGTCTAGAGAAGACTGAGAGAAGATCTCACAAATGCATATAAATATCTCAAGGGCAGGTGCCAAGAGGACATGCCAGACAATTTTCAGTGGTGCTGGCTGACAGGATGAGGAGCAATGGCCATAAACTAAACAAGAAGCTCCACCTTAAAAAGAAGAAGAATTTATTTACTTCAAGGGTGGCAGAGCACTGGAACAGGCAACCCAGAAGGGAGATTGTCTCCCTCTCTGGAGACATTCAAACCCCACCTGAACATGTTCCTGTGTAACCTGCTCTAGGTGACCCTGCCTTGGCAGAGGAGTTGGGCTAGAGGATCTCTAGAGGTCCCTTCCAATCCTAAAAATTCTGTGATTCTGTGAATCATGAAGTCATGGGCTAAAAGATTTTGGTATCCTTCTGAATTAATTCACCCATAGTTCTTTTTGTTTCTCACGTGATTATAAATAAATAAATTTTACTTAGTAGTGTTTTGTGTCCAGGCTGTCAGCCAGAATTATATTATTTTTTCACATTTACCTTACAATTATAGATATTTTGTTATCAAGAATAGACTAGAATAGAATATTTCATTTGGAAGGAACCTACAATGGCCACCTAGGCCAACAGCTGGACCGATTCATCATTGACCAAATTAATGCCTGTTATTGAGGTCATTGTCTAAATGCCTCTTAAGCACTGACAGCCTCAACCACTTATCTAGGAAGCCTGTTCCAGAGTGTGACCAAGCCTGTTCCAGAGTGTGACCACTCCCTCTGTAAAGAAATATTTCCAGTCTGAACCTCTGCTGGCTTGAACGATTCCCACAGATCCTATCACTGGGATAAGATAAATATCCCTATCCAGGGACAAGAGATCAGCACGTTCGTCTCCACTTCCCCTCCTGAGGAAAGTACAGAGACTTTCCGAACTAGACAACTCCAGTGTTCTCAGTGACTCCTCACAGGACATTCTTCAAGCCTTGTCAACAGCTTTGTTGCCCTCTTCTGTACACATTCAAGGACCTTCACATCCTACTTAAATTGTGGGGCCCAGAACTGTGCACAGTGTAGATGATGAGGCTGCAAAAACTCTGAATACAGTGGGATAATCACCTCTTTGACTGGCGTGTTGCTGTGTTTGATGCACCTCGGGATGGGGTTTGCCATCTGGACTGACAGAACTCACTGTTGAGCCCACTGCTGACCAGCACCCCCACATCTCTTTCTGCGGGACTTCTCTCCAGTCACTCCTCTCCCACTTGTGCACCACAATTTATACTTGAGCATGGCATAAGAGTTAATCGTGGATGAAAGCTCCACACTTTTATTTATTTATTTTCTTGTTTATTATGAGAGTGGTTGAATGGATTTTGCAGAATATAAAATTGCTTGAGCAATATGTCAAACGTTCTTTACATGTGATGAAATTGTTTTATTCTGCAAAGACTGTGCCCCCCCAAAAGGGGAGGAAGCCCACTTTCTTTGTTCTTAACTGTATGTAGGTTAGCAAAAGCATTCTTCAAAGGATTTGAGTGAGACTTATGGAACATGTGCACCTATACGATGATACTTGCAAAATCTTTCAAAGACTGTGCAACAGGATATGGTCTATATCGTTATCTAGGTAAAACCATAAATTTGAAGAGCAACAGATCTGCAAGAATGGTTTTCTCAGAAAACATGCCACTTACACAAGTTAGAAGTCTGAAGCTTAAACATTGATTTAAAATACTTGGAGTTAGATTTAATGAAAAGAATAATAAAGAGTCCTCATGTTGGTTAGTACATTCAGGTGTAACGTAGGCTTCCACAATTTTTTTGTCTATTCACTTTGTCCTGCTGTTACACCATTGTTATTCTGATTCTGAGCTTTGTGAACAGAGGCTTCTCTGTGTTCTGAACTGTACTGGTTAATATAACAGTGATTCTGTTACAAAGGTAAAAGGAAAATAAGATAATCGGATTTTCTTTTTTTCCCCTTGTAACCTCATTCCATGTTTGAAGCCAAATTCTAGAAACAGAAAGGTTCTTTTTCCAAAGAGGTCTTCATGAACTGACTCCCTTTGAAATCAATGGGACTTTGTGAGATCATAAATGGCAGTGGCAGGGAGTAATTGCAGGGTCAAGGAACAGTGTGTCAGAGCACTTACCGCTGAGATATTTCTCTGTACCTATCTGTTAGCAGCAATAAAAAATATTAATTTCATTTTCTTATAGCAACTGGGTCTTTTGAAATAGATGAAGAAAAATAAAACATGAATTCATTCTTACTCAGATTTGAATTGAATGAATAGAACTAATGTATAATCTTCTTTCTGCAAAGTGATAAATATTTACAGTGTGTAATGAGATTTCATGTCAAAAATTGATGGTATTTATTGTGTTTTAATAAAAGCAGATTTGAAAATGTTAGTTTTATTAAAGAAAAGAAATGTTGAAAATATTGCCATTTTCACATTTGCTTTTTCTATGGAGACCTTATATGCAAAGACAGATTTTGAGCTAACTGTATTACTATGGAAATCAGTTGCAACAGAATAGAAATGGTATGAAATAATGAAAACATTAATACTTCTTTACACCTTGTTTCATTTATTTATCAGTTACGCTCTCTATTTTTTTCTTTGCTATTAAAGCTCACACATTTCAATATTAAAAAGGTTTTCCTTCTTTTCTCATAATTTCTTTTCTTGATTCATATTTCCTGAAATTATAACAAGAAACAGCCACTTCATACATGGTAGAAGTATGGAAGTTAAAGGCACTGCCATGTGCAGTGTTCAAGTTAAGTGCTACACAGAGATTTGTGTCTCGGTGAAGAAATTATTTTCAACAACGTATTGTTGTTAGAAGGAAGCTGTATCCTCTCTCCTCAATGAAGAGTTTAGTCACCAGTTACTTCCAAACTGACTTATGGCAGTACCTTAACAAATATTGCCATTAAGTAATCTGCTAAGTCTATAGAGCTCAGCTTTCTTAGGGATTTAAGACACATTAATCAAAACACAATACACAGGTGCTGAGTGCTTGAAAATATCTGTGTGGTTCCTTCCATTTGTATCAAACTTTTAATCATTTAATGTTTCACAAATAGATGAAGCAGGTAATCAGACTTGCTTTTAAAAGGCTAAAAACTTCAAACAAATTCTAAAGCAATTCAATAATGTTTAGTTTCCAGATCATTTACCTGTAAAGTACCTGTTGGCTGGTATTTATGTTAAATTAGTAAACCATTTTCAAAAGGATAAATGCACAAGAAAAGGACATTTTGATATAAGTTAAAAATATAAAGGAGGGAATATAGGGCAAAAGACAGTAAGATGTGAAATTTAGCATATTTTTCACAATAATAATTTTTTTATATTGCATGTATGTAATATGTATGTGTGTATATGCATGTGTAACTTCAGAAAGGCATTTGTGCATCATGCAAACAGAAAGAAACCTCCTACAGCATCCCTTTAACTGGCATGAAGCCAGCCTTGCTCATTTTCTGCAGCTGGCATGAAAATAAACTCATTTTCCAGAAGTGACCCCCATTATTTCATTTTTCCTAGCTCCCAACAAGTTGATGAGCTATAATACAAAGCAAAGCAATTAATTGTTATATGGCATCTTTGTTAGAATAGTAGTGGTGATCAGCAGTTGAGGAGGAGGAAATAGTCTTGAGCATGGGGTAAAATACAGATTTTTCAGCAGAAAAAATGAGTAAAATGGCCTCAGATGGAAGCTGCACACTATTTACTTATGGGTGGAGAAGGGAAGAAAGGTCTCATGTAAAGTGAACTAGAAATTTCTCAATTAATTGTGAAAGCTTTTGGGAGATTTTTGGTTTTGCTTCTTCCTTTCTGTATCTCCCTTCACTTGAAATGCAAGTTTTAGTTTTCTTAAGGATGGATTTCTCTTCTAAGAAGACATGTTGCTCTACAGTCCTGCTCTGCCACTGAAAAAAACAAAATAGAGCAGTCAGTCACCCAGTCAATCGAAATTAAATCTCCTATGGGCTAACACCAGACATGACTTGGACTTCTGTCTTCAGGGAAGTTCCATCCAACCAGTACATTTTTGTTGTATTTCCTGTTGAACCTTGTTCCACTCTATATGAGTAATTAAATATTGATTGGAGTTGCACTTGAAGTTCAGCCTCTCATCCTGTTTCAACATTGCAGACATGGGTTGCTGTCTGTTCTGATGATAACTGAGGCTTCTTCTTTGTCACTCTCTCTAAAAAAGCACAAAAACTTCCAGGATCTTATGGCAGTAGAGTCTTACCTAACTGTAATTCTGAACTGTGGGAATTTCATGGAAGGCCAAACCAGGAAGATCCGCAATAAAAATAAGGCAGTATAAAGTGAGGCCATTACTACATAGTCATTGGAAGCGGAGATTACAACTGTACTCTAGAATACTGTAGAAGCTGGAAAAGATGATTAGAGGGATTTTTATAATAATGAATGGCTAACAAGAGAGACAATGCTTCCTAGACAGAAAGTAAGAGTAGGAGATCATTAAAGTAAAAAGAGAATATTGCAGGTAACACATTTTGTCACCTGACATTTGTTAACATGATGAGATGAGTAGCAAGATGTACTGCTATTGAGGAAGGATGAAAGAGGCAAATGTGGTCTGGATGATCTTCTAATTCCATGGAAATGACTATGAATTAAGTCTACTATCTGGGTTACTTCAGAAGACAAAGTAGAAAGGAGAAGAGCCTGGGGAAGCAGGAATGTAATTTGAGACATTCTCTTTAGCAGCAGCCAGGTTAAAACAAATTTATTTTAACAAGTTATTTTTAATTCTTCTCAGTTCATCACATTCGCTTGCTACTGGGTGCACAGCTGAAGGGTATAAATGCTGTGGCAACATTAAACCAGGGACAAGAAGGATGAGAGGGAAGAGTAAGGCTGTTTAAAATGGTGCTGTTATGAAGACCGCTGTTCATTGGACTATAACTTTTCTGAGTGCTGTGATGCAGTCCACATTTCTTTCCATGAACAAACAGCCAAAAGTGGTTCCCTCCCTGCACCTACACACAGAGACATAGGATCAGTTTGGAGAGGATAAGTCACTTGATGAGAACTCAGGGTCCAAAAATCTCTCTGGTTAAGAACATTTATCTTACTGATTAACTGTAAGTCTTTGGAAGCTTATCAAAAGCTCTTAATACAAATTATATATCAACATTTCTCTTGGTACTTGCATAAGGAGTTATCTTAACCAGTAGTGATTTTATTTATCTGAAGCCCTTTCTTAGTCTACAGGATGAGTAAAGCTTTTGAATAACTGTATCTTGAACCTGGACTGCAGAGACCTTACTGCAGGCATAAAGGAAGCAGTCTGGAGTCCACCTGCATGTGAGGTTCCAATTATCTGAGACAGTTGAATTGCAGCAGATGTGGTAGGTACATATCATACATCTGCCTTCTACAAGGCCATATAAAAACGAGGTTTTTCCTCTTTTTGTGCTCTATCTTTTGATACACGTGGCAAACAACAACTATGAACCATAAACCACTTGAATGGTATGCATACTTGTTACCCATAAGTGACAATGTTTTCTGTCTTGCTGACAACTGTTTGAACTAATCCACCTCACTGCAGAGACACGCAAGTTTTTGAGAAATGTGTAAACTCTTTGGTATTGCTGTATGAATGTGAGAATGACAGTCACTATGTAAAAGTGAATCAGTGAAGAAGTACCACAGTTGCAACAAACAAATAATGCCTATTTGGTCCTTTCTCTTGGGAACTAGCTTTCTAAGGAAGTACAATAAATATCTTGGGTGATAGGAACAAATGGAAAGACTGATCTTTTGATTAATCTTTGATGGAAAACAGTTGTTTCTTCCTATGACAGAAGACAGTAGGAGTCTTGAGAGAGAAAGGAAGGGATATAAAGTTATGCATAAACAAAATGCTGATGGAGAGGCAGTGATGCAGCCTCTTCCCTTAACATGGCATACAAGAAGGAGGAAAGATGTACAGTGCCTCTCTATCAGTAAATCCACTTATGAGAGAAGCACAGAAAGCAACAATTATTCAGTTGAAAAACCACAACAAGAACTAAGTTAAAGGTTACACAATGAGATGGCATCAGTAATATTGACTGTGACCTTCTGCTTTAAGGGAGAAAGCAAGAAAGCCTGATATAATTGGAGCAGTAATGTCTATAAAAAGTTTATTAAATTTTATTAGTATTCCGATGCTATTTGAGAACACCGCATGTTAGATAGCAGGACTTCTACAACACTACTAAGACAGACAACCTATCTTAAGGCTTTCCTCTTGCAAACAATTACTAAGGAGAATACATGTGACTAGTCCCTATAGAGTCAATTCACAGTCTTGTGAATTGAACAAGTTACCCAAATGTACAGAATTTGTAGGTCAGAAAAAACATAGAAGGAGATCATGACAAGGTAGTGGTAAGTGTAGAACAAGGAACACACATAAAGTACATGGTATTTGTGAAAATATTGGATGAAATCTGAGGGCTACATTCTATATGAGAGAAAAAAAGTAGGTCTTAAATTGTTTGCATAGTTTTCAAATATCCACTGATATTCAAATAGTCTTCCATGTTATTGAAGAACTTTTCTAGACTAGTAAAGACTTCACAACTCTCAGACTTATTCTTATGATGGTATATTTATAAACAGGAAAGAATCAAAATAAATCATGTTATACCATCCATAGTAATTCTTATTTCATGTTTTCTGCAAAATACAGTTCATGTTGACCATAGACTGGGTAGTAGTGGGAAACTGTTTCAACACATTGCACACGTCTTTGATCTTGTTAGTGATAAAGCCATCCTAACTTCAAGCGACAAAAATCACAAGAAAGGAAAGGTTATGAAAACTTCAGCCCGTCAGCTGGCCTACATATATTATACTGAATATCCTTTTATTTGTTGTGAGCCTGAGATTTGTCAATGGGTCAGATCACTGATCTATCAAATCTGTAATATTTTGCCTGTTGGAACAGCTAATACCCCATAAACTGTTAAAAATAGCCAAACCAAAACCTATTAATTTAATTAGTAGTGCTTGCTGTACTGATTCTCTTCAATGTTTCTTCTGATCTTCTTGTCACACATAGGTTTGTATTTTTTTCTGATCTCTGGTGTAAATCAAACCTAAGTCCATTTCAGTAAAGAATGATACAAAAGAGATCAGTGTTATGTGCTGAGACAGACAGGCTGACTGTCTCAGCTGGCATAAACTGGTGTAGTTGCAGGAGGGCTAAGCTATTTTACCCCAAATGAGAATCTCTTTATTGTGTCTCAGAATAAGCTTTTATTGTACCAAGCCCAAGGGGAGGAAGGGAGAGAAGAATGATGGAAAGGAGGAGACCAAAAGGTACGCAGGGCAGAAGTACACAAAACCCTCTTCCCCTATCACTGATTACAAATTATTATACAAGCTGAGCCCCATATTGTATACTTCATTTACAGTAATTGTACAACAGCTGTATAATAGGTGTAGTTTAAGGTATGAGTGTTGCTCAGAGTGTAGCTTAAATGTCCACAGTGAGATGTGAATATGAATATGAATGGTCCTGACTGCATAGTAATTGGTGGTATTATGGGAGTGAATGGAAAAGCTACATATGGATGAATGGGTGGGGCTAGGGAAGGGCGCAGCACGAGAGACTAATGGTAGATTTTATTTTCTCACATAGATGGCTTTTCCTTTAAATAATTAGCCAGAGGCAGTAGAAGCAAATGGAAAGAAAGAGAAGGAGACCAGTTTGGCACACTGAAGCTCTATACTCATTATATTAAATCATTCCAATTTCCCTCTCTTCACCCCACCTACCTACCTATTGATCCATCCACATTAAACTTGTAACAAGTTCCAACCTGTGTGGGGAAAAAAAGGTGGTTGAGAATGAGAAAGTGTTACAACAAAAGCATGGTTGTACAATATGCAGTAGAACTCAAAAAAAATATAAAAACCTAGAATGGAATAATTCTTTTGCACACATAGTACTGGTTTATGTGTGTTGCTGTTAGGGTGTTAAAAATGGCATGTGTATGTTGCTGTGAGGGAATGATGAGCTTGAAGTCAGAGCTAAGAACACATTTAAGTTGTATTTGTCCAGTTTTCATCTTTTGTTACCATAAAATTTGGAAAGCATTTTTCTGGGTTTATTTGTGGTTTTTTTTCCCATCCTTTATTCTTTATTATTTTTGTGAATTCAAGTGCATGGCAATATGTCCCTTTGATTCAGCTAGATATGTAGTTATCAGGCAAATTATGAAATTTTGATTACTTGGATGGTTTGAACAATTTATTGCTATATGCAAAATTCTCAAAGTGCAAAGCAAGAGTTATACTTCAGGACAGGAAAAAGACTTAAAAAGCCTTGTGAATTATTTTGCAGTATCGCAGATAGCCACTTATATTTACAGTTCATACGAACTCAGAGGCTGATCCTGCAGATGTTAACACTTCAGAAAACTTGAATTCAGCGTGATTTGCTCACCCAGTACACGTACTTGTGTCCATAACTGTTTGGAGGTTCTCCCTCCAACCTAACTGTATGAATCTGATTTTGTATTACAGGTTATAGTGCAAACCTGTATAGTAAGATGTAGTGAATTATAAAACAATTAAAACTGATTGTATATCACACTAAGACAGAAAATACATTTTGTGTTAAAAACGTGACAAATTGGTGTTATGTGTATCACTGATCCTCCAGATCTGTGTCATTTTAATGATCCTATTTTGTTTTGCCACACACAATTTCCTAAAGAAGATATTAAAACAAGAAAGCCTAGTATTGCATCATGCTACCTATTTATAAATTCTAAGGAATAAACACAGCAAAAATTAATTAAAATGATTCATGTTCTTGAAAATGACAGTACATGACAAGAAAGAAGGGTCACTATTGCTCACTTCTTTTTTAAGATAATCTTTGTTTACCTAGTTCCCAAGTGTTAAGAGCCTGTACGGTACATTTGCATAGGATAACTAACATATACCACACCATTTTCACGTCTGCAAGTACACGTGAGTAACCGTAATTACACGTGACACCAATTACTCTATTACTTTGTATTAAATTATAATGGAAAATTCCACTAGAGAATTGAAGCCTAATTGCATCTTAATTTGCATATTTTTGCATATTAATTACATCTCAGATGAATAATAAATTTCAGCAGATTTTTAATTTATGCATAGACACAAAAACAAGTGGAGAAATAATTTACAAAAAAATACCAGCAACTATTACTTAGGGCATTCAACTAATTTTGCTTAGTTTAGCAAAACAAAACTTGGTTTGTTTAATATAGCATCTTTAGACTGATTGCTGTTTATTGCACAATATGTCAGTTTTGAAGCACAGAGAGAAGCTGAGTTTTTTAATAGAAAAAATAAATGTTAATTCAGAGTATTTTAAGTTGAGGGATTTTACATTTTTGAAAAAAATATTTGGAGGACAGTGCTATTTAATTAATTTGAGAATGGGCTTAATTGTGATAGTTTTTTTACTTATAAGGCATGTTATTTCATTGCATCTTTTAATGAAAGAATAAAAAATAGAATATAAAAAAAATCTTGATGAGGAGGTTTCTCTATTAATCAAATGCGGAATGTTTTCTTGTTTAAAGACAGTGGCTAAGCAACTGCAATTTTGACAACTATTAGTTTCAAACAAAGGGCAAAATTAAGGCCAGGAAATATGTGGCATTTTAAATCAACATATACTTAAATAATTCTGGAGGTATTCTGTTAATTTCAGAGTCATTTTATGCACCAGAAAAATAGCTGCATAATCAAAATGCACAAAATACATAACTTAAACCTGCAAAGCTTTTCTTAACTTTAGAAGCAACATTATATGAGCTACCCCCACTAAATTCAACTGGACTACTCTCTTATACCAAATTAAGAAGGCAGGGAAGAGTAGAGTCTATAACACTGTTTCGTCTTTTTTGCTTACCAATTCTCATATCTGTGTGAGGAAAAAAATTATATTTTACATATCTCTGTATAACTTATTTAACAAAAAAATTTAACAGTACAAATTTCACAAAAAGAATTTGCTTACATGAATTTCAGCCACATTATCAATCCACTCCCTGCTTTTCAACCTAGTCTGTAAAACTGAAGTCCCTTCACACTGTCAATTCATCCCAAACCCTAATCTGGTATGATGCCTTTTGTACCTGCTGCCACAGTCAATCTGAGACTGCCTGCACGAAGAATAATACTATTGACCATTTGCCAAATTGTACAAAAGTAATGGATGTCAATGTTCTAATAAATCAGGAGATTGCCAAGATGAATATTTGTCTTCGCCTTTCCTCCAAAAAAAAACCCAAAAAACAACCAAAACCCACTGCAAAAACACCAAGCCCTAAAGAAGCATATATTTTCCAACTTGTTTTGTAGTTCTGGCACTCTAGGGGTTGGGCGGAATACAGAAGGAGACTGTAATCTCCAAGAGTCCACTCTATGTATCTTCTGGCGCAGTAGTCTGGATTGTGCCAGCTGCAATGGTCTGGGAGGTTGTAAAAAAGAATACTTCACAGCATATGTTTACACGGTTCTGGTTACGGATCACTATTTTCACTTGTCAAGCAGGAATCTGATGAATACCAAGATATTCTTTTCATTTCACAGTGACACTTTTTATAATTAATATATCCCTAGGAAAAGTTTTCTTTTTCCTTAAAAAACACTGAATGTAGCAAGTGTGTTCTTGTTATGATGTCTATTGCTATCATGTCTCTGGTTTCCGGTATCAGGCGTCTGTCACTTGGTTCCATCTGCATAGCACACCAAATCCCATTAGTAGCACCATCTTTAGTACCCTTCTTGTTAAAAGTTAAAACAGTTTAGCTTTCAAAAATAACATTCTAATGAGGATCGAGATTGTCCTTTTACGTTCTGAACACCCCATTTGGCAGGGTTCAGATAAGCAGAGGGAAATTGCACTGAGAGAATTGGAATGGGGATATGAATCTTCAACTGTTAAACAATAGTTCCCTCTCATGGACATTGTAAGCTACTGCAGTTCTTAAAATGTGTCGGGGGAGTCAGATTTTTTTAAAAAAAATATATTTATTTTCTTCCATGCGCCAAACATGAGATATTTGCTTAGAGAGGGGAGAAGCAACACCCACCATTATCCAAATCTGTGGCAAATGCAGCTAAGAGTGCAAGTTCTTTTCTACAACACTTTGCAAGGGGATGCACTTTTCTATTTGCTGTAAGATATTTAAACGGTGAGAATAGGTAGTTTATAATAGTATTATATGTTGTTTATGCAGTCCTTACCATAACTGAAAAATTTAGTATTTCATCTCAGTAAAGTTCAAGATAGTGTAAATAACTTGATCAAATGAGATTATAATGGATCATCTATTTTGTAATTATACTTAACATCAGCCTTTCATATCTTGAGACTGTGTTTGATCCTGCAAGACAGAGAAACCTGGCTCTCCTTTTGGGATTTGGAAATGGAAAGTAATCCCTGTAATCTGCATGGGTTTGAGAATTCTATTCCCACAGCACCTTCCTTCTCTCTTGAATGCCCACTGCCATATTTCAGGCAGTACATTCACTTCATATTTCAAAAGCTTATCTACTTTTCTCTTCCTTAAATTGTTGTTATTTAGTTCTTATACTGCCTACTTCTGTGTCATCAGTTTGCTTTCTCCCGCTCCAGTAAAAGTACCACACAGGACATTACACAGAAAGGAGGAGAACTTATCAGTTTGTTTTCTGTATCTACTTGTCCTAACTAAATGCCGTTTAATCCTCTGCAAATCTATTTGGGCTCTGAATGTTAACATTCTCCTGCTTTGTTTTGGAAATCAAGAGTATATTGGAACTGCACTCTTAAAGAGATACATTTCAAAGGCCCTGTGCTATCTCTCTTTTAGAAAGCACAGTTCAATCAACCAATCAGCTAATTCATACACAAAAACTAAGGACAGATGCCAAGTGGCATTTTTCCTGGATACGATTTTCAGTATTTGACCTACAACAACGTAACCAGGATATGCTATCTTAACATTCCAAATTTATCTTGGTACAAGACATTCTTGCAGATGTCAATAAAAGTAAGTCTTAATTTCAGAATTACGAAAGACATAATGAAATTTTTAGAACTAGGCTAAAACCAGAATTTTTTTATCTATTGATTTATTTTGACATCTAAAAATACTTTGTAAAGATTTTGTAAAGATCCAGTGTAGCTATCAAAATTAATTTAACACTGCTTGCAAGGGGGGATTCCATTGTGGCATATGTTAGAATATTTGTGTTAAATTTCCAAAATGTTAGACATTTGCAGGGGAAAAAAAAAGTGTAATATTTTAACATAAATTTCAAAAGTAAGGGGTATAATTTTAAAATCAGTCACTCAAATGCTTTTGACATTTGTAATACAATGTCTTTACTGAATCCATGTAATGTTTGTGAAAACAACGTGTTTTTTTGTACAAGCATGTACAAAAGAAGAAAATAATGGTGCAAAAGACTTAATTCTTTAAGTCATACCATGGGGCTGTCAGTATCTTGTGCAGGCACAAGATACTGACACAAAGGCTTGAAGAATAATTTCTACTGCTTGTCTGTAAAGCCTGTAAGAAGGTGTGTCAATGTTTCTCCAAACTGCTTTATCCTTGTTCTGATTAACTCAAAATTAGAACTTAATTCTTGGCTTCTTTTCAGAAGGTGAGTTCTAAGTATCAGTTCCCACATTTATATGATGTGGATGCCTAGCTACAGGGAAATGAGTTAGAATAACAGCTCATTTCACACAGAAGTATCATACATATAACTGAATCCTAATTTCCCTCCTTTTTAACTCTAATTACCCCATTTCGCTGTACTATGTACGTGTAATACTAGAGATAAATAGGCCTCTTTGAGGCTGTAATGGTAATTTTTGTCATCCTTGTCCACTTCCAGGAGCATCATGTCTGTTTCCACTAGCAACAGAAGACGAAAAAGATGAATTGCAAATCTAATGCAGCTATGTCTTGTGTAGGCATGATCTTGCCCAAGTGATCAAGCTTGAGTGACCCAACTGAGTTTTGAAATTTAGCACTTGCCTGATATGTTTCAAATTTAGGGTGTTGCTGTGATTTCCTCAACTTCTATATGTTAGATCCTAGGAATTTGGGTGCTTTGTGAGATTTCTCATGTGCAATGAAACATTGTTGAAGAGTAAACTGTATTTACAACACAAAACATAAATCTATCATCTCTGGAGTCATAAAACTAGAACAGCCAAGTGTGATCTATACAGCCAGGGACTGGCTACTAAGTCTTGAAGTAAAGCAGGCCTAGGTCTCGAATCCTCAAGAAGGGCAGTAGTACCTTAGAAAACTGAGCTGCCTTTGTCTGGCTAGAGTGAGTTGGATTAGGACCTGTGAGTTGATGTCTGTAGGGTGGACTTTGCCACAGAATCTCCTCTACTCCGTAGCAACAATGAATCTGCAGCTTTGACTACACGGAACTCTCCCTATCCTGTTTGGACCACCTAGGCCTTTATTCATGTGTTTATTTTTCCACCACTGAGCATCCTGAGTTTGAGTTAATATTGATCTGTCATCTTTGGGAACATCACTGCAGAGATGCCCAGTGGTGGGTCTGCTGTGAATAATACAGCAAATATGTTTACATGTTTATCCAGGTGCGGGGAAATGCAGGAAACTTCTAGTTAAACATCTAGTTAAACATAAGACAGAAAATACTATAGAGATTTTGAGTAATCTTCTGCTTTAATTTATTGCTGTGGGGTGTTTTATTTTCAGATGTATTTAAAACAGTTTTTTTGTTTGTTATATAGTTCTGGAAAGTTTGGAAGTAGAAACAGAAAGAGATGCTAGATTAAAACTGAGCCTTTTCTCTCCTTTGCAACCAGATAAAAAGAATCAAATCCATGAGCTGAACTGACTGCTTAGAAGTCATGTGATTTTCTTTTACACTTTTTCACTTATTTACTTGCAAAGGAGAATATAGTAAAAAACAATGCTTCCGTCCCATATAGTTAGAGGGAGAATGTTCAACATGCAAGGTACAAAGATATGAGTATCCTCAGGTAAGTGGAGGTTACTTCAGTCTTCAGAGACTTTGGGTCTACTCTTCTCCTTAAATTAGACTCTCATTCCTTATTCATAAGATTGCCATTTTCCATCCCCAGTTCTGCTTTCAAACCTCTCTTTTGATAAGGCAAGATTTGCTGAGTCAGTCACTTTAACTGAAGTGGCTCAGTATTCTACTTTTCCCTGTAGTTTTTTTCTTAATATATAGCACCCATGAATGTTAATCAGGACAGGAAGGTATTGGGAAAACCCTAGCCTTCCTTTAAATCAGCAAACTATTAGCTGCAGAAGAAAAATCACAGTATGATTTATAGCTGCCAAAACATTTTTGAGTTACTAAGCTGCTTACCGTGTTCTTTGTCTCCTATCTGGTATATAAAAAGACTGTTTAAAAACTGTGTGAAAATTTTCAAAAACACCTTTAAAAGATTCCATTACTTAAAGTGATTTAGATAATTGTGTTCAATGGTAGCCATTATTTAAAAATATAATTAGTTGCTGAACTCAGAGAAGGAGGGAAATTTCTGCAGGTGTTTCTCATTATTTGCTATGCATACAAAATATCTGCATAAATTACCATTATTATTTCAATGTATACGAAGAGACAATAAAACATTAGCAAGCAAAGGAAAATGTTGTTGACCCACAATCTGTGTTAGCAGCAGAATTTTGGCCTTCAGTGTTTCCAAGGCACATGTGCAACAGCATTAAAGATTGAAATTACAATTTTGCACCTGTAACAACACTAAATATCCAACAAAAACCAAGAAGGACATTGAAAATGCAAAGACATTAGGAGAAAGACAGTAGCACATGCCTGTGATGGTGTGCTACACAAAAGAAGTATTGATAGGCAGAGCTTCATATTCTATATTAAGGCTTCAGGTGAAAAAAGTCATGGTTCTTATCCTTTTCATAAGGATCCGAACCTCCAAAAATCTCTTTTGTAATTTATTGATGCTGCTAAAGAACGATTTGTACGTGAAGTACAGAGACCAGTTAGGGCCTTCTGACTTTTAGCTCTGGTTCTGAGAAAGAGATGCTCTGCCACTTTGGGAAAGTTTCTAATTCTTATTCTGTGAAATGGAGCAATAGTAATAATAAGAGATTAATAAAAAGCAGAAAAAATCAAGTTATCTACTAGATGGATCATTTCAAATATTCTTTATGAATACAAGTGAGAGAAAAGTTCAGACAACCTTGAATTTCATAGAAATTCATTTAGTTTTAGAAACTTGAGCTTACTTGAGTTATTCATTGCATTATACCTTAGTTTTACAGTGAGCTCTTGTAAAAATAAACTTTCATTAGTTTACTGTAATGTTAATGTAAAAAGCAGCACTCATTCATTGTAATGAAAGTTTTATCCTTCTTATCTGATGACATTTTATTTTCATCCTTTTGTTTCTAGAAATTTATCCAATAAAGGGGAAATTATAATAATACAAAGTCAATACATACTCATGAATAGTAAATAATTTATCTCTTATCGATTATGAATGTTTTGCATCTTATCAGAGTCAGAGGTATTCAAAATACCCTACAAGGTAGAAAGAACTGCCTTGGAGGAAGGAATAGGATTTCCCACAGTACATATTCAGGATGGAGTGGTCTTCACATCAAGACTTTTTAATACTTCAAAGTTCATAAATTGATGATGAAGTTATGCTCTGAAGTGTTTATGCTGTAAGTAGATTTTGAGTTTTACAGTGCAGTCCTGTGATGTTTCATTACAATAAGGAAGATGCAGTCTAGCTCAGACACAAACACATGAAAGATCTGGAAGCACGAAGGATCACAACTAGAACTCCTAACAGAAAAATATCAATGTGCTTTTCAAATATACATTTGCTAGTTTTTACAAAAGAACAGAAACTTTTGGGTTAGTTTAACAAACCCCCTCCCCCTTTTTTTTAAATTTTCCAGAATCTCATCTTAATTGACCTGCATTTCCTATTAGAAGAATGTGATACGTATAAATGTACGATAACATAGTGAGAATGAAAGACTTCAGGAAGATTGAAATGATGCAGTGGCAATCCGCATAGGAATAAATTTCAATCTGCTCTTTTCCTTATTCCTGGGACGATGCATCAAAAAATGTAACATTTGCAAAATTTAAGTGAAAGAAAAGCAAGATTTCTAGCACCATGGTGAATGTAAGATATACTGTATAAAGGTGTGTGGCAAGAAGGGCCATGCTGTGTGACAAAGACCGTTCATTTAGAAAGCATCATGTCTCTAACTTACGTAGAAAACAGCTCCATTTAAAGTATTGCATTTATAAAACTATTCTGCCTCTTAAAAAATCCTGTAACTTAAAATTCCACGTGGTATACTAATACTTTCAACAGTTCAAGAGAATAGCTGGATACTAGTCTTGAAATTTATAAGGGCTGCGAACTTCATAATTTTGGTGGTATATCATAGTAAAATGAAGGAACAGACTTATTCATTCTTTCTTCTGAGATTAAATGTAATTGGTTTAAAGAGATAATCATTCTTTTGTTTGAGTTTTATGCATTTCTTATGAAGAGCTAACACATTTTTCTGCAGTCTGACAAAGTGTACAGTCTTTTATCCTCATTTCCCAGTGGATAAATACTTTGTTAATTAATAAAGTATTATACTAGCACTTAGTGTCTGCATTTAACTGTGGAAGGGTTTTATTCAGATTATGTTAATAGATTGTCCGCTTTATTTTTGCATTAATTACAACATTTTCCTGTGATGTTGTTGTAAGAGAATTGTGGGATTTTTTGGATTTTTTTTTTTTGACTGTTCAGAAAAAATGTCTGGTACACATTGTTATTTATGCTATTAAACTGGACAATTAATTATATACTTAGAATTATATCAATTGTAAATTCAACTTTTCTTCCGCTTCCTAATTGTTTACAAGTATGTCCTGATATACATATGCATCTGTATATATGTATTTAAAATAACATGTGTAGATAGCAAACAAATTTGTCAGTGTTTTGGATTTTCTTGGTGCATTTTTTCTAATTGTTGGCCTTTTTTAATATCAGCTAAATCACATCCAATAGTAGTATAGTTGCTGAAGACAATGTTTGAGATTGATCTTAAAGCAAGATCGAGGAATGAGAAAAAATAATAATCAGAATGGAAATAGAATTGCACCATATATATTTACCTTTAGAACAATAATGTAATTCTGTGGTATTGCTAAATTGTGTTGGTCCAGAGTGCAGTGGCAGTGGCAGATCTTTGCACCTGGTCTATAAGAAAATATATGCATGTGGAAAACAGAGGAGCTTCATGGGATGGTACTGTAGGACGTTCTTACTTAGCCTTTGCCTATGTCTATTCAATGAGAAGAGGAAACAGTTTTATTTTCAAAATCTTTTGGCCAAATTTCCTTGAAAGAGGAAATTATTATCTTTGTAATTGATGGGAAACCAGATTGTCTTTCTTATTTGTTTTCATAATTCACATATAATGATAGAAAGAGAGAATAGTAGCTCCTGTCTCGTTGGACACTTAAGACTAGTGGAACCTCATTGTGTTCTGTGGGAGTCTGGTCATACTGGCCTGTAAGTAGAAAACATGTCATGTTTGTAGAATTCTGAAAAAAATCTAGAAGCAACCTGGAGAATTCAAAATGAGACATGTTTTAAAATATGCTACAATTAATTATTTTTTTTCCTTCCCCATTGACAATGGTTCTGCTGAACTACTAATACATGAGTAATGAAGGAAGAGCTAAGTTTTCTATTTAACCTCTTAGCTACTCAGCTTGTTCTTCTGTTTTTCACATAAAAGGCTGTCTAAAGGCATAGCTAATTTAAAAAAAAAAACTATCTGTAAGTGTAGCAAAGATAATTCTTAGATGTGTTCATTGAAAATGTCTGAGGTACTAAAGATATGTTAGGGGAGTTTCCAAATTAATGCTTAGCCCAGGTGCACTATTTCATGAATCAGAAGACAAATAACTATCAGTGGTTTATCATTCTGCTACCCATGGCTTCTTTTTTTATAATCACGTGTTTCCTGCAAGACTAAAATAAATAAACAAACAAACAAAAAAACAAATAAGAGTCTAATTTTCATGTGTTAAAACTGATGATCTATATAACACTATCTGCTACCAGCACATGACTCCCAGCACTTCTGATGCATCCACACTATGATAACACAATAGCTTGGGTGACAGTCTCTGCACAGAAAAGTCCAACCCTAGAAGAACTGAAGCTCTGCAAACAGGGATTTCCAGTCTGAAAGCTGTCTGCCCATGATGACATGGTCCTACCACCCGGATCATCTTCTTGAAAACACTGCTAAAGCTATGAGAGAAACCAGAAGACAAAGGCAAGATTGACAACTACCAAGAGGAAGATGATCAACTAACTAAAAAAAGCTCCCTGCCCTTTTTCATCACTGAATGAAACAGGTACATAAGAGGACAGTTTTACTCTACTACTTCAGTAGTATTGAATGAAATGCTTGCTTGAAAGAAAACTAAATGGACCCAAAACTTAATGGTACAAAGGTGTTCTTCTGATAGTAATTCTGTGGTACAGAAGTGAGAAAAACAGAATACATTTGTTCTTTGGAATGAAGTAATGTTTTTAATTACTGCGAAATGTTTAGAGTAACCAGCAGACCGGTATTAGCGACTTTTCCAGATACGCAGGAATCTTTGTCAGTAAGCATGTTAAAATTTGATGCTAACACATTGCTACCTTTAAAGTAGAACATTTTTCTTTATAAACCTCTAAATATTGTGATAGCTATCAGCTGCCATTCATTTAAGGACAGTGATGTAAAATGGCTGGAATTTCAGAAGCAAATCTGCAGAAACTATTATATTTTTGTGATATATTTGGAGGTTTTCCAATCCACACTTTCAGTATAAGACTAAGACGGGCAGTTCCATTGGACTATTTTTCGATAATGCAGTTTAACAGTTTGTTTGGAAGGCCCTGGGCAATTTGATTAGTGCTGTTTGATGGAGCAGTGTCATCAGCATGAAGTGGAACAGTTCTGCTTGTAAGTGTCTGGCAGGAGATCCGAGTTTCTGAGCACCACACCAGCATAAGCAATAAACAACATGTTATTGTATATTCCATTTTATATTTTTATAGCTGAAGAAAATTAATAATGCATGAGCATCCAATAGGTTTCCATAAGACTCTGCCTTCAAAATAAAAATACAAACTACAGCTTGTGGTAGTATAAATGTCTGTGCTTCATATCTGTGAGCACACTTTTGTGTCTCTCGTGACAACAAGAACCTGGGTTGAATTCTGGCCTTGCTGGAGTCAGAGCTCCAGTAGACTCAGATGTGCCAGCAGCTCACCCTGGTTTGTTCTGGTGAATTGTGGCAATGTTGCTGCTCTGGAGAGTACATCAGGTGCTGTTGCTGCTAGGCAGTGCAGATGGAGAAGCAATCCCTCTTTGTAGTTCTCAGCTGCCCTTTTGTTCTCCCATGTCGGGGTTGTATAACAGATACAACGTAGACTTTCCTCATCAGACGATATATATGAGCTCAGTCTTGCCTCTGCCTCTACTCTGAAAATTTGCCCCTTTGTCCTTCTGAAGTTGCAGAAGGACAGAGGTGCAACAGAGTTGTTGCCAGGTAGAGAGTTAATAGGGTCTGCCACTAACTGTGCTTTTTAGTTCAGAACTGTAAAAACACATTAACAGATAGACTGCTGGGTGTGATGGTTTCCATATCAGGACCGACTGCTTCTTTGAAACTCTGGGGAAGGATTTATTGCTTGATGCATAAAAAGAAAAAGAAATACCTTGGAATTGAGTATTATAACTCAACAAACTAGATAAGATTATTAGCAAAGTAATATTAAAAATATTTTCAATTTGCATCTTGCAGACAAACCTCCCATTGTTTCACAAGATGGAGTTAGGATGGATTGAAATGGCATCAGCCCTTAAAGCCATTTTCTGCTCTTTATGACACAGCTGCAGAAATCCTGGATGTTTATCTGCATATTCTTACATGATCTGTCAGTGAATTAGATCAAATATTGTTTTTCAGTTTGCCTGACCCAGAATCTATACATGGCTTTACACTTGTAGCTGTGTGGTAACAGATTTGGGTCTGCGAACTGTGGGATTACTTCACAGTATACACTTAACCAAAGTTAGGGTTGAATTGCTTAGAGTACCTAAATCAACATTAATATTGGTTGTGAGGGAACTGATAAAATCACATTAAGCATAACATTGGAGCACTGTAGATTTGTGATACCTAGCTGAGGGATGATGTCTGCCTGGCAGACATGCCTCCACAGTGTTTTGAACAAACATGAATAATAAGATAAAGCATATTCTAGTTTTGGACTTTATGTTATGGCTGTGGTACTTCTACTCTACTTTGTAGTGCTCTGAAACCTAATTTACTATATCACATAAGTTAAAATAAAATAAATAAGCTCAAAGGCAAAGCCATAATCTAGAAATTCAGCCTCCCTTCCCTGCCTCTGGCAATGATCCAGTCTTGGCTGTGTAACCTACCATTGCCAGAAGTCAGGCAGAATTCAAGAGTTTATGGTGTTATACAAAAATCTTCATTATCCCTTGACAAGAGCTAGGCTCTGGGAAATTCCTTATTTATTTTTTTTTTTTAAGTGCAATTTTAAGCTGAAACCTGGGAGACGAAGAGATTCATTTTTCATTTTTAGTGTTTGATTACACAGAGTGACACCTGATGGCTGCATAGAACATTGTCTTGGTAACACACATGGTGATAGATTAACAGATTTGCAAACCAGACAGATTCTTCTATTAATATGAGCCACCTGGAAATTAGCACAGGCCTCATCATTTCCTCAGGTGATTCTGCTGAAGCATACAGAATCACAGAATGTTCTGAGATGGAAGGGACACACAAGGATCATTGATTCTAACTCTTAAGTGAATGGCCCATAGGGGGGTTGAACCCATGAGCTTGGTGTTATTAGCACCATGCTCTAACCAACTAAGCTCAGCCTACAACCCTTAGCGAAACACTGCCATTGATTGCTTGGAAACACAGCGAATCCTTCAACAGGTTAAAGTCTTTCTATAGAAGGATATACATTGAATTAATGTGGCCTTGTTGCTAGGTGGCTAATGGTTTAGGTGACTATTCTGCTCTCTGCTTTTCTACATTGTTTGATTTTTTTTTTGGTAGGTTGGTTGGTTGGTTGGTTGCTGTAGTTTCTTTGGATTAAAGTCATCAAAGGGTATAAAGTCTGCAACTGCTCTGGGTAAGTTCTTCTGGTATTTATATAATTGTGTGATTAGCAAATAAATGTATCTTGTCTGTTTATTTTCTCCTTCCACAAATTTTCTAATCTTGGTTAATAATTCTGGAACATAGATATGATCGCGAGTTTTTTGGATAGTATTGCTTCTTCTAAAGGACCTTGGGCAAGGAGGGTGGGAGGTGTTGGAGAGAAGGAGAACTTGCTAGATGTTCTCATCAAAGACTAGAATTCCTCCTGCTTGCAGTAGGAGAAAAGATTTTATAAGAAAATGTAATTTTAGGTTTTACTTGTTCACATTCAGTCTCTGTGGTTGTACATCTGAAGCAGATCTTTATGTGTGTTTTTCATGTGATAAAGTGATATTTATTAGTAACAATGTAACAATTCCTAGTCCGTTGACTTTGTCTTTAGTCTAATACTAATTTCAGATTAGGGATTTTGCTGAATTAGAAGAAAATGAAGCTCAAAACCAAAGGAATAAGTTGCAAAATGTGATTAACTTAGTTTTGATGTGTTTAGAAAGATAAATCAAGTTTCTATGCTTTTACGTCTTATGGTACTTAAAATACCTCCTGAATTTTATTATTGAAATAGTATTTTCTAAATTTTGTAATCAATCTAAAAAAATAACAAATGTAAGAATATTTAAAAATTAGATGACTTTAAATATACGTTGTTGAATTCACTGGAAAAAAACTTGGCCAACACTTATAAACTATGTTTCACTGCAACAGTTAAAAGAAGACAATAAAGAACCCTTCACATAAGAAGTATAATATAAGCAGGAGTAGGGTCATGCTTTTCGCATTAGTACTTTCACATGTTTCTTAATTTGTAGAGATTTTATAAATAGCTGTATAACAGCTTTTATGATAATATAGAGATCTGCAATGTTGATAAGGACTGAGATTACTTAAGAGTGAAAGCACATAAGATCAAAAATTTGAGGGACAACTCAAAGCAGAGTCTTATAAAAAGGCCGCCTTTTTAGCTCATCAGTGCAAATTTCTTGTCAAAATGCTCCTTGAGCTAAGTAAGGGTTACTTATTCATGTGAACACCTGACTTATAAAATCAATCAAGCACTGATATCAAAGATGTCTGGCTTTTGCATCTATTCAGGATGATGCTTCCATCAACTTAACTTCATACTCTAAAAGCATATTTCATTTCTAAATATGCTGTCTATAACTCATTAACATCAGAGCCCCTAGCAGTAATTGCCTGAAAGTGAGTAAAGAAAATCGGAAAAGATGAAGAGCTGAATTACCACTTAATGAAAGAAAAAAAAAATTACAGACAGACACTTAAATTGACTTTCATGCAGTAGCAAGTCTCTTCTCTATGGGAAATATTCAGGCTGCATTTACAGTTTCTGTTGATACGTTAAAAAATGTGTTAAGTAATGTTAAATACTACTTAAAAGACCAAGGTGTTCCTAGATGGAAGTTTGTTCAGAAATTATGCTTGTTAATGATCCTTTTTGAGATTACAATATTTTGTGCTTCTTTGCTCTACATACGATGGTTATGTCAGTCTTTAGAAGGGTCTTTAAATTGAAGTAAAACTCAATTTTGAGAAGGTATGAAGTAGCAAAAAGCTATGTTTCAGAAAACTTTATTTTAGACACAGCAAAACCATCACTTTTATTATCTGATTGACCTTTGTGAACTGAAGTCTTTTGAGTCCAGAATAGGACTGAGAGTGTGCTTGCACGTGTTTCTTGCTTGTGGTCACAGTGTGACAGTGGAGCTGGCTCTCAGCAGTTTGTCAGTGCGGCTCCACTGGCCATGATGGTCTCCATCTGGGGTGTGCAGGGGGCATTTTGAAAGAAGGCAAACAGCAGCTTTAAATATTTTAACATCATTAAGGCAAACAAAGGTGAGGACAACTTTTTTCAGTTTAGCAGGCTACACTGATAAATGCTTGATTTGACTGTTGTAATGAAATGCAAGGATGTCTTTGTGTGTGTGCACTACTAGAAGCTAGGTTGAAACATTTAGCAGGAACTACTGGATTTGGATTGTAAACTAATTGTTGTTGATGTGATTCATAGTGATTCTCTGGTGCTTTTATTCCTGCTTTGTGACACTGTTGTCAAACCAGTTCTTCCAAATTCTTTCAAGGAACTACTGAGGTGAAGGTGATACAGCATACTGACATGGCTTAACTCTAATTCAATCACAACTTTCACAGGGACTCCTACTAGAGAATGAATATTTGTTATTCTTATCCTGGAAACTAACACTTCAGTTTAACAATGCTGTAAAATTTCTTTTAAAAACACCTATGTAGACATGATCATAGTGGGAAATAAACATTTAGGTATGTGTATGCTGTGTGTTAAGACTGATTGGGATGAAAACAACCATTGATAAAACTACTATTGAGGTGGAGAAAGATTAGCATTTAGGAATATAAATGTTTTACAGAAGTAGCTATAGAGATTAATTTCTCCCTGTAGCTTTACAGTATGCCATTCCAAAAGATATTTCAGGTAGCAAATTTTGTTTTGGATTTCTCTCATGTGAATAAAACTCTAAGCTTAGCAGAGTCAGGAAGGAATAAAAAAAAACCCAGCATGTTTTGTGGCTGCTGAAGCTTTAAAAAAATGCAGTATTTTCACAATAACAGTGAAATTTACCTTTTTACCTTAGCTGTGAAATGACAAAACAAGATATTTATTTTCACACTGCACCTGTTTCTCAGAGCCTTCCAGTCATGAACAATATGATTCCTATCAAGTCATATGTCGCTAATGGTGTTTTTTTTCTTTCTCTAGAATGAAAAATACATGTAGACTTTTTCCACATATATGTATGGTGTTTTAAGTGTGCAAAACCCGCCCTGCATGTCTTTAGCAAATGAAAGGTTGCAGGTTGATAAGCCATTAGTAGAAGTATACAACACCAGATATTTCTGTTGTTCTTTAGGCCTGAAAAGCCTTATTTTAATATTTTCAATGTGCTCCAGCACAAGTGGGGTTTTTGACCTTGCTTCTACTCCCACTAATTCCTATTTGGCCTAATTAACACTAGTGTCAGGATAAGCGCTGTTACTGTGCGTATTTCATAAAAGTTTTTTGGATTTAAATATATTTATAATACTTCAGTCCCTCATACTTTTATATGATATATATTCCAGAAATCCTTCTTTGGTGGTTCCTCCTGTCTTCAGGCAGATGTTGAGCAACTCCATTTTGGTAAACCATTCTGCCCATTTGCCAAGGCACAGGCACAGGAATGGCAGAAATATGGTTTGCTCTAGGATCTATCTCCACATGGGGCCAGGTCTTGGTGGCATACGTTCTGTGGAGTGCCATTCTGGAGGGACCTGATGGCACATGCTTCTAGAGAAGGCAGAGCAAGTTTGCCTCTACCACCTCAATCATGTACAGTTTCTGGGCTTGTTTCCACTACCTCATTCACATATGGGATGCTTTTGGAGATGGCATGAGAGACGTGGACCAAGAAAGTACTACTGTTCCTATGCGCTGCTCTTCAGTATAGACAAATGCCTGCCTGAACCTGTGCTAAAGGGTGCCATGGAAACAGGATTTGTTCCTCACCACAGTCTGGGCTTATGGCCAGATAAGTTGTATGAGATGAGTATGAGCTCAAGCATAAGTTTGGACTCATGCTTAAAATCAATCCTGAAGTAGCCATAGTAACCACTCAATTGGTAGTGCTGAGTTTGCAAGAGCTACTTTGTGCCCCAAAAGTGTAAGCACTGTTTACAGTACTTTTTCTTAGTTGGTAAGACTTGTATGTAGACATCCTGAGGTAGGTTTCTGTGAGAATAAAGTCTGTACATTGTAATAATACTATTACAATAATTGTAATACTAGTAATTAATTTTACAGGAGACAAAAGTTCACAATGAGTGAAACAGTAAGATTCAGTACTTTTTAAAAAAAATACATTAAACCTCTGCAAAGAAACCCCTACCCTAATTATGAAACTTATATAATTCCTTAGAGCATTCATTAATCTTAAATTGAAACCATGGGTCACAAATCTGAGTTCACCACAAGTCAGTAACCTGTCAACTGTTGTTTTCATTGGCATCTGCTGTATGCACACATAAAAATTCTAATCTTAACGTCCAAGTGTTTCATTAGTACTTAGATAAATAAGACTCTTGCTCCAAGGAAAAGATAGTCTAATACAGACAAAGCACAGGTAATTAAGAGAAGCAAAAAAGAGAACAGAAAAGTTCCTGTAGATAGCAGACTAACAGAAATAACAGAAATAGGATCCTCCTGCTTGCCTATGTTATTTTTGCTTCATTCTGAAGTTGTCAGATACTAATTGATAAATAAAATCTGTTATTTCTGACTGCTGCACAAACATGCTAATTACAGTTTTCTGGGCTTTACTTCTGGACCTGCCTTTGTCATGATGCTTGAAAGGGGGCAGTTTCCAAGCAAATAGTTTTGTAGGCAATTTTGGAAAGTATTTTAAAATAGTGACGAAATGTAGAAGAAAAATTTGGAAATGTTGGAGGATTTGGCAATGGAGCATTTGAGACAGACACTGTTAGTGGAGTAGAAAATATGGGCCTGTGTAGTATTGTGAAACTCACAGTAACAAAGTGGGTTGCAAAGGAGAAAGAAACTTCTAAGGGACACTATAGGTAAGGACAAAATGGAAGTAGAATCAGTAAATGAAGGTTGTGGTGTAGTGCATTTGGCTTCATTAGGCAGTAGGAAATGACAAAGAAATAGGGCAGATGCTTTACTTCCCATACTGTGTAAAATAACTTTAATAACAGTTAAACATCCATAATCTGCCTGTGGGAGGCTGGCTGAGAGAACTCTGTGATAATTATGTGTTATTTTGAGAGTGAAAGTTTAGGTACTCTGCTTCCACCAGGAACTCTTAGGTATGTTTAGCAGTACTCTAGAGGTGCTAGGCCTCCATTTGCTACTTTAGTGAAGTTGCGGATTTGGAAAGGTGATGGACCATAAGGCACCAGAGACCTTCCTAAGTCCCAGGCAAATATTGCTTGTCATGTGTACTGGTTGAGATACGTAGTTACGAGCCACTCTTCACCCATGCAGAACACTATAGCCAGTGCTGTGGATGCAAAGAGATTAAGAACACATGAGATTAGAGCTTTTACCCTATTTAATGTCCTGAATGCTCATTCATTTCCCCATTCTCCCCCAAGTTATGTTCGCTAGGTCTTGACTTCCACTTCTCATCATGGAATTAGCTGCAGGTCTGGGTGGGTCAAGTAGAAAGGTTTGTCAGTTTAGAGAGTGCAACTGCTTACAACTACCAGTCCTGGGTGCCACTGGCCAAGGTCATGGGGGCCATTGTCCTGGCACTTGTCTTCATCCATTCCTTCATCTCCAGCATCTTCCCTCACTTCCAAGATCTTTCCCCTAATCAGGATCTTCTTCACCTTCTCTCTGGACAACTAAGCCTCACATTGTTCCCAATCTAAATTATCTGCATGCAGAAGTACAAGACATAGTCAGCCTCCTAATGGAGGACATGCCACACTTTAGTTTTTGTTGTTGTTCAGGTGTTATCAAAATTTAGAAGCAGCAAGTACCAGTTATATTTGGCAAACATCCCAGAATCATTTAAGTTGGAAGTAAGTTCCTGAGATGATCTAGTCCAACCTCCCTACTTAAGCAAGGTCAATAGAAACATATTACCTTAGGACAGTGCAAAGTTGGATTTTTAATGTCTTTAAGAATGGAGACTTCACAACCTCTTTGGGAAACCTGTTCTGGTTTTTTGCTACCCTTAGGATAATAAAAAAAGTTTTTGTTTTATTCATATGGAATTCTTTGGTTTTTAATTTGTGTTCATTGCCCTTGACATGTCATTGTGTGAGAAAAGTCTGTTTCCCTCTTCTTCATCTCTTCTCTTCAGGTATAAATACACATTGGCAAGATTTGTTCTCCCCACTTTTCCATTCCCCACCTCCCAAGCCTGTTATCCAGAATGAACAATGTCGTCTCTCTCTGCCTCTGCACACATACCATATGCTCCAAACCAGATTGTATTCAGATGAGGGCCAACAAGTTGATCAGAGGGATGGAGAACATCTCCTATGAGAAAAGTTTAAGAGAATTGGGATTGCTCAGCCTGGAAAAGAGAAGGCTTCCGTGATGTAATTGCGGCTTTCCAGTACTTGGCAGGAACTTACAGGAAAAATGGGGCAAGACTATTTACAAGAGCATGTATTGACAGGACAAGCAGGAATGGGTTCAAATTGAAAGAGAGTAGATTTAGACTAGCTGTTAGGAAAAAAACTCTTTACTGCAAGGGTGGTGAGGCACTGGAACAGGTTGCCCAGGGAAGTTGTGGATACCTCGTGCCTGGAGGTGTTCAAGGCCAGGTTGGATGGGGCTCTGAGCAACCTGGTCTAGTGGGAGGGGTCCCTGTCCATGGCAGGGGAGCTGGAACTAGATTATCTTCAAGGTCCCCTTCCAAACCAAACCATTCTATGATTTTCTTTTTCTATGTGTTTGTAGTCCTTTGCTGGGCTTGTTCCAGGGAGTTCATGATTGTATTTGGGAATCCAGATCTAGATGCAGCTGCACAGGTGTGGCCTCAGCAGTGCTGGGCATAAAGAAAGAATCATATTCCTCCGCCTGTTCACAATGCTTTTCCTAATGCAGCCCAGGATGTAAGGGCATATTGCTGGCTCATCATCAGCTTGTTGTCCACCAGTACTCTATGGTTGCTCCCTGCAGAGCTGCTTTGGTGTACACACCCCCACTCACAGTGTGTAATGGTGCCTGGGGTCATTCCTCCCCACATGCAGGACTTGGCATTTCCCCTTGTTGAACTTTCTGCTGTTCCTGTCAGACCTTTTATCCAGCATGTTGATGTCCCTCTGAACTGTAGCACAACTATTCGGTGTATCAGCCACTCCTTCCTGTTGTGTATCATGTGCAAATTTCCTGATGATGCAGTCTATCCCATCATCTATGTCATTGATAAAGTAAGTACTGGCAACAGTAGCCTGCGGTAGACCACTAGTGACTGATCTCCAACATGACTTTGCTGCTGATTGCAAGTCTAAGAACTAGGCTTGCTCCTGAGAGTTCAAAGCTTTAGTTTCTGATACCCACACAGATGTACACACAATTATCCAACACATCATCATTCACAATTTAAGCTGATTCATTTTTCTATATATTTCTAAGCCACCTCTAAAAAAGGAAAGATCTAATTATCTCCTTGTCTTTTTTCATTCTCATCTTTTGAAAACACGAATCACCAATTTTACACAGTATTCTGTAAAGAACAGAAGCAAGCCCTGCTCAATACTGCTTCATGCAAACACTTGGACTAGTTGTGTTGCACTTCACTAATATGCTTGTATCATTTATCCTCTGTCATGAGTCACTGGTGGCAGGTGTAACAGCAAAGCAGAGTGAGTTTTTGTTATCATTCTCTTGTCACTCTTCCCATTACTCCTACCTTCAAATCAAGCCTTTCTTTTGTGTATGACTCCCTCATCATTCACGTAGTAAAGAGGAGGAGGAAGATAGCCTGATGTCTGCACTTCAGGTGTTGGATAAAGTCAGTAGAAATGATATTTGGAAGGTCAAATTTGGCGGAATTTTCACCTGCCTCCCTTGCACTGTCGTAAATCAGCTGCCGTGGATGTGCCGTGTGTGTATGTGGGGCGCGGACATCCCCACGCAGGCGGAGAGGCGGTGGACGCGCATCCCGAGGGCGCGGGGCCGCAGTGCGGGTCGGGCGCCGCCTGGGGGCGGCCGTGCCACGTCAGTCGCCGCGACCTGGAAAATGGTCTCGGCGCGCCCGGCGAAATCCTGGGTGGATCGGAGTCTTTCATGATACTCGTGAAAGAGCAGAGGAGGGGGGGGAGAAAAAGAGCGCCGAAAGCCTTCATTCTGGCTGAAAGAACACCCGCAGAAGTGTTCTAATAAAAATCTATGCGTGGTTGTTTTCCTGAGCTTCATTAACCCTGCTTAAACCATAAGTATTGCAACAGTTTACCGAAGGGAAGCTTTTAGGCGTGTGCAGTAGAAATTTAATGGTTTGGAGGCGTAATTTATAACCCGAGATTTCCAAGCGGGACACGAATATGTGTTAGACTTGCTGGTTCTCTCGTTTCTGTTTCTGTTTCTGTTACTGTCTTGATTTTGCAGTTAAAGTGCGAAATAAGACTTACTAGTTCTTGATTAATAAATAAGGCTTGCACTTCATCAGATGACTTGTACAAAGAATGTACAAGATATGACAAAACCAATTAAAATTCCTGTTGCTTTGATCTAAAATCAAAAGCTGTTATACCTTTGAAGAGTGTTAACTTTTCCCTACCTTATGCCTTGAGTGGGTCAAAGTATGTCGTAGAGTGTTTGAATTCTACCTCTATAAGTTAAGTCCAAATTTAGATTTTTGTTTTGGGGTCATCCTTTTTGTTTATAGGACATAGGAAAAGCCATGCTAAATAAAGGGTGAGGTGGGTGGATGTGAGAGAAAATAAAGCAGTAAAAGAATTATTAAACAGCGACCTAAAAAAAAGTCCTCTGAGTTCTCCCTCAAAAGAAGGTTAGGAATGAAGCCTTCAAAGTATAAATACCAGTGAAATAATCTATCTCTGAAGAGCAACAATGTAAAAAGTTTCCTTTTAAGTCTTAGACAATTTTTAATGGAGTATTTCAATGTTCAAAATTTCTAATTTTGACAAGGAAAAACATCCAGTACTAGATATATCTAAAATTTTTCTTCTGAAACAGAATGGTTTTTTTTAGGGGACAAAGAAAATTGTTTTTGAGGTAATGAGGTGAAACATCAAAGCTTTAGGTTTTTCCCCCAGAAAATCAGATTCCAGACCAGAAAAAGCCTTTGCTGGAAATGGTTTTGCAATTTATGTCCATTGGAAATAAATATATTAGTTCATTGAATATCAGTTCATTGTCATAATTGCTATTAATTTTACTAAATAGGATTGGATGATTAGGCTTCTTACTAGGTTACTTCCTCAAAATCTTTAATCTGACAGTCAATATTCAGAATTCTTCCACTAGTAATCTCAAAAAGTTCACTCCTTGGGCTAACATAGCTACTGAATGAAGTACAGGCCTACCCTGAGTTTTTTGAACTCCCACATTTACAGAATTGTGTCTTTTTAGCCAACTCTTGCTGTCACGCAGCTGAGTGGTAAATTTGTTTCACTGAATAGTTTCACACATTGTTTTCCTGTATGTCACTTCTGGTCCCTTTATGCATGTGCTTATAATGGTATTTTCTTGATAATATCATCAGAATATTTGGATAGATTCTGAGGAATCCTGTGCGGACATCCCCATCCCACACAAATATGAGCAGGCTGGGTCTGAGTAAGCGATGCAATTATGCAAGTGTTCCCACTTCATCTCTGAGGGAAACCACTATAGGCTAAAGCAATGCTGTAAAGATCCAGAAATACAAAGTTTAATCATTGTAATTAGGCAACCGAAACAAAAAGTTCTCTGTATGATCTGGGGGATTGGGGATTTAGTGTGGTAGGTGATTAGATGCTAGACTAAACATGACAATATCTTGGTTCCTTAGAGAGTCAATAATTTCAAAGTGAAAGACTCTGTGTTCATTGTTGCATTTACAAGCTGTAGTATGTTTAGACATTGCAGTACAGTTTGATCCTCACACAATTGGTTGCACACTTTGGTACTTGTGTGCATGCTTGGTAATTAATGCATGTGATAGATGGAATATTATGATTTATGCTTAATAAACTGATTATATATTACATAGGAGAAAAGACATTGTTTGGGTTCTCTGAACCAAGCTAGGAAGTACTTGACATTACAGCAGGACTGTAATTTAATGTCTTGCTTCCCCAAAAAGAGGTTTTGCATCCTTTTCTTAATGCCTTGATTAATCACCCAAAACAAGCTGGCTATATTTTTGCAATGTGAAGTTTAATAAAACTTCATCCTATAGTATTTTTTTAAAAGTTAGTTTACGCAGTGAGTGACAGAACTTTACGCAGTGAGTGACAGATGGATTAAAGGCATTCTTTCAATGTGCACTATTTGTTGGCTTTGATTTTTTTAATTCAAATAAGAGAAGTTCTCTGATTCTGTTACAGTTGTAGCACAAACCCAGTTTAAAACTAACGGAGGGGAGTGGCAAAGTACTTTCTTTATGCTTGCCTTAAGAGTGGGTGTGTGGGTGTGTGTGTAGGGAACCTTCAAAATGGTCTGAACACCCTAGGAAAATCCTTAATTTCCTTGTTCATCCTCTAAATCGGCAACTATTTTCCTTTATAAGGCACCATCTCTGGCAAATGCAAATGCTGCGCTGAGGAGTTGCACGCAGAACTACAAATGGAAGTGGTGGGGTGGTATGTGCTCTTCATGTGCTCTGTTCACCACTTCCCTTGTGTAAAAAATGTAATGCATTTGTCCAATTGTTGTGGCTCTTTCCTGAGTCAAAGAGGTCACATGTAACTAAAGTATGATAGAAATGTCTGTTTTATTTCAATTTGTGAGCAGAGGGGAACTTTGAGAAACTGCACTGTGAACTGCCTCTGGCAGCAAAGGTGGCTTCAGAAACCCACCAGGTTTTGCGCTAGGGATCCTTGTGCCCTGCACTGTGCTAACACAGATATTCGAAGGGCTACAATATAGCCTGGATCAGAGGAGAAACACAGGTTGAAAAAGAAACTTGGTTTTGGAAAGTTGCCCTGAATCTGGATGAATTTGCTGATTTGATTTACTGAGCCGCTACTCAACAAATTCTACAAACTTCTACAAAAACTGAGGAGGCTGAAACTCTTCTAGAGAGGTTGGAAGGAACATCGAGTGAGGAACTTCTCATGTAAAGTTGCTTTAGGCTGCTTCCCTCCTTGTCTGTTGGCTGTAGTAGTGGATTGGGGGGTTTTGTCTTCGATTATATGAGAGAAGGCAAAGACTTACAGAATACTGGGTAGTTAGGAATATTGAAAACATTTATGTACATTTCTATATAAATTACTAGCTGAATTTGAAGCTTAAAGTAAACTCCCAGGCTGAATAAGTAAATTCAATTTCAATCTATCTCCTCCTTCCTTTTCTCCCCCCCCGCCCCAAAACTGAACCAAACTTTTAGATATCAAAGCAAGCATTGAGTTCCTCACTTTGTGGGTATTTGATCCAAAGCTTTTGATCCAATGACTTTCTCTGCTAGCTTCAGTGAAATAGGAAACAAACCTGGCAGTCAAAAACTAATTTTATTTCACAAAGTAATGTTACTTTCCAAAGGTAAAAACTTTTTTGACTGCATGTACTCTTTCAATTAACTATAAAGAACTCTACTCCTCCAGCAGTAGAAGTCATAGAGTACCAATTTTTACATTATAAGCTGGTTGTGAAGCTCTTTGCTGAGAACTGGACTAGCGCAACAGCATTACAAAACATTAGTCATGAGAGCTCTCAGGTTGTTTTATGTCGGTAAGCAATTGGTTTCTCTTCTTTTTAATTCAGGTTATTTAGCAGTAGGTGGCATCCTACTTTAACATTATAGTGAACCATAAGCTTGCTAGCATATGTTAACACTTGCTCTAGAAAGTTCCTAGGACTTTTTTTCTACCTGTGCAGTATTACCAAGGAAGGACTTTTTTTTTTGCTTAAAGTAAACAGGAATGTGTACAAGTTCTGATATGATTGCCGTATACTGGAAGCCTGCTATTACCATTTAGTGAAAATCCTAGTTGAAATTCAAGTTTTGAATTTGTTTTACAAGACAGAAGCAGACATTTATAAATTAGGAGAGATGAGCAAAATCAGATTGTTAAAGGCTTTTCTTAGAATTTGGATTGGTTTCAGATCTCTCAGATGCTCATTGTGTTCTGTCTGCAGTATCAGTGGGAAGCGAAAATAATTAAACCTGAAAATTAGACTGAAAACTGTTCAGGTTATGCTTCAAAGCAGTAAAAGGAAAGAAATTATTTGCAGAATTGACACACTATCTTTAAGCCATCTCATTCAATATCACACTGTCAGACTATGTGCTTAGGTAGAAACAAGTAAAAAACCCTAAAGAAACCCCAGAAAAAACCTCAGATGTGTTTGATGGAAAGAATCTAAAAGTTTTGAAAGGAGAAGAGTTACCGATGGGTCTAAGTAATAATGCAGAAGGAAATTGTGAATGGTAAAACTCTGGGGGAGTGGACAACAGGGAAATTGAATCAATATTTGAAGCTGGTTGTGTAAGGTCTTCATTATACTTCACCAATATCCCTCTGATTGGATTAGATATCCTCATCTCAGACTCCACAAGAATCCTCAGGGTTCCTTTAGCAGCCTCGAAAAAGCTTGCTGACTTCCTTCCCCTTACCCCCACCCCCTGAGGTTTTTGTGTATAGAAACACACTTTCAGTAGAATTTAAGTATAAATTGCTCAGGCACCCCTAAGAGTACTCTTTGAAATACTAGTGCTCTCTCAAGTTTGAATGGGAACTACTAGGAGTAAGTGATATTTGAAACTTAGTAAGAGGAACTGGGTGAGGTCCCTCTTTTATTTTAATATGTATTTATTTGTATGGATTTGTGCCAGGACAGATTTACCTAACAGCTGCTCATTCTCTTTCTAATATGATAATTGTACCATGCTGAAAAGAAAGAATACTCAGTGCTTAAATATTGTTGTGTTTCTGCCCCTTGTGATGCAAATAAGCAGCTTTTGTAATATTCAAAACCACATGGCTGCTCAATAAAAAATATTTTGTTTATTGTCTAATCTTTTCTTTTTAAGCTGATCACTTAGATTTTGCATGTGAGAGCAGCTCTGTTTTAGTAAGTGGTAAAATATTTAAGCCTTGTTAAATCTTCCATGAAAATGTACAAAGACATTAAAGGTGTTTAAACACTAGTTTGATATGAGTTGTGTATTTAACTTCATTATAATAACTCATTTGCCTAACATCATTCATATACTTATGTAATCACCTGAATTTGAGCTATTGAGAGACAGATTCGTAAGAGAATTTTTTATGGCATAGTTTCATCTCAGTACTTATATTTCTGAAAGGAAAGTGCTACAGTAATGTGATAGGCCTTGGGCCAATGCATCTTAGGTGTTGCTGTCTCTAAAGTCTGCTTCATTACTGATGTCTTTGCAAAATATATCACTTACATATTCAATAATAAACAATAACACTGTGTTATACACTGTACTGTATTGCAGATGAAGCCTTGCTAATGTTATAAACAGTGTTTGGTGAATAGGAGCAGCACTCCTCAAATAAAATAACATCTTCCTGTTTATGTTTAGTTCTTACTAATTTACCATCCACGATATAATTAGGAAATAGGAGAAAATATAGTTAGAAATGGGATATGGGAATTTCAGTATATGTGGATTGTATAAAAAGTGAGAATACTAATGAAGGAATTGTGGAATAAATTGCTGTGAGACAAAATGCAAAGCATAATAATAATGGCCAGTCTTCGCGAGCGAAGATTTGGGAAAGGTCATTAACCCTTCGAGCCTGCGCAGAGGATTTTTTAGGTGAGACACAGCGTGCGCTGAACTGAGCCCACCCTAAAGCATATAAGCGAGGAAAAAAACCCCCAGTTTTACTGTCAGTTTTATTTTCAGACCATAGTTGGAAGTATTGTGTTTATCTTTTGCCAAATTCAACTGCTACATAACAGTTGCTGAAACAATTTTTTTTAAGTACTAAAGGAAATGGAATGGATTGTTAGTTTAACAGTACCTAAATAAAACTGCTAAGAAAAATGTATCCTTCTTCACTAAAAAAAAAAAGTAATTCCATGTACATCTAAAACTTATTAGTTTTTAAAGCCAGATCAATTACAGGCAAGTCAATGGATTAATCAAGTCTGCATAGCTATTTATTTATTTGCTTGTTTGATTAGTTTTAGGCTTTGGTACTGGCTCTGAGTGCCCACCGAAATTTTTAAATGTTCATTTGATCTGAGTCCATGACACCTGCAGTGTCAGCAATAGAATCATTCGGAATTTACAAAATGTGTATGTTGTACAATGTTTAAAGCCATTGGAAGCTGTGTTGTAGCTCCAGTGTCATCAGTTCAATTACACCAGCAGAGACCTAGACTTTTTGTCTATTCAGGAGCTTTCAAACATATAAGTAACCAGGACATGCTGTGGCTGGAGGCAAACATTGACCACAGTCCTGAAAAAATGCATGTTGAGAGTTTAAAACTTCAGTATGCTTATCTTACAAAATACACTGGAGCAAGTACTAAAAGTATTTCACTAAATCAGAGCTTAATGTTAAGCATATTACAAGTCCTATATTAGTATATGTTTTAAGTGTTTTGCTGCATCAGCTCTGGAGAACATAAGCTTGTGCTTACAGTACTAGAGCGTTGATTCCAAGTTCCTTTTTAGAAAAGTGAGCTTAGAAAAAAAGCATGCACTTACTTTAGTACAAGTTATATTCAGAATACTTGCAACAGCCACGTGTATCATTGTATTGAAGTGTTCAGGCCAAAATATATCTATACAAGCTACCTTCCTGCAACTCAAGCTCTAATCAGTAAAAATATTAATTTGAATAAATTTTGCTAGTTATAAGATTCAGAGCGGCATATTACCCAATTAATCTACGGAAACAGAGGCACATCTACCTGTGAAACTAATTTCCAACCTCTTATACCACATTTCCATAGTCTGAAACTATCTGAAAAATGTAACTGATGTCAATCAGCAGATCATTAGCTTACCTTTTCACCTGAGGAAGCAGTTGGTCCAAATTAATATTTCAAAGCATATTTTTAAGGTAATTCTTTCCAGAATCTTTTACATGCTTCTTTTATTCTCATTTAAAATTGCTTCATGTGCTATTTATGGTAAGGCTGCTCTTTTAGTAACATTATTTTACTGGAGAATAAGGGCTCAGATCATGTATGACTTGGGCCAGACTTCCAAAGTGGTGAGGGTCTGACTGCATCCTCTTTTTAGCTGTTGCTGCTAGATGGCCGAAGAGGTTCCTGACCCTAACCACTGTATCTGCTGTCTGCTGACTTGTTCAGACTTGCCCTGGATGGTGCTTCTGGGAGCAGACCACCTCACTCATCTTTGTCAAAATGGGATGGATAAGTAAAGGTGAGGGAATGATTATGATTATGATTATGATTATGATTATGATTATGATTATGATTATGATTATGATATGGGGGGACTGGGGAGATATCAAGATCCAGGAGAAGGGGAGTGGAAGTCCTGGTGGCTGTAAATAATTTCCTTCACATACAGGGGAAGAGAAAGTGAGAGCATCTTGTCACGTGTCCACTGGGATTTACAGAAAAAAAATGAGGTGATCCCCATGAGGCAAAATTACACAAAGCAATTAAACATTTCTGAAAATCCTATACACTTCCTGCCTTTTTCTTTAAGCACCTAAAAGCCTGTGTAAATTTGATCTTTAAGTATTAGTATCTTGAACTCAGTGTTTTGCCTGAACTTAATCGAAGTATGAACAGGCTGAAGCTGATTCTCACACTGTATTTTAGTCAATAAAGAGCAACATAAGGAGATTCTCTCCTATAATTCTTGTAATTCTCTCCTATTAGTCACAATAAGCTTTAGTAAAGATACAAACTGTCCAAAGGTTAGGAAAAGTAAATTGCAAAAAATTATTGCATGTCTTCTTCAAAGGAAGAAAATAAGAAGGTAATACTAATGTGAAATGTCATAGTGGTCTCTGTTTTGGTTTAAAGGATGTGAAAGTCCAAATGCAATCTTACATTTTGTGCCCTTTTAGGTAGGATAAGAGGTCCAAATATTAGAGCTATTACAATGAGCTTGTTAGTATGTGAAGTTGAATGAGACAGACTTTCAAGAGAAGGACATCAATATTTAGCAGCTGTAGCAAATGTAGAATATTCATTCCAGGGTACTCAAATATATAAATATCCTGAATTTGGAAAAGGCATTCAGTGTTTTGAAATTAAATGTTTGTGAAGAACAACAGGATTAGTCAAAAGTTTTTGCAATAAATCTGAGAACAACAGCTGTCTTGCCAAAGAGGACAGAATTCATTCTTTAGATAGGTAGGGCGTTCTGGATGACAATTTAGACTTTGAAATAAAAATGGAAGCATAGAGAAGTAAAGGAAAATGTAGCTGAAATGAGGGGAGGGAGGAGGAATCAAGTTCTTCATACAAGTAACTAGTTGGTCACAAGCAGGTACTCTGGGATGATATTTGCTCCAAAAATTGTGCCACTGCCCTATCTTGGAGACCTTATTGGGCCTGCCACTCCTAGGCCTTGTCAGGGGTAGGCGAGCTCTTTGGCTTTATCCCAAAGGGGGATAAAGACATTTGGTCTTAGGTTCACTGGGCAGGCAGAACTGAAAAAGGAGTTGTGAAGACGAGAATTCGGAGAACAAGCTCTCACACTGTTAGAGCTGTGACTTTGGAGCGCGTGAAGGATGTATGTTCATGGGGTCTTGTATTCCCACTGAGAAAATGAGCTTCAGCTGCCATAATGGGGATTAAACAAAAGAGATAGAATAAGCCAATAGGACTCTCATTTTACTTATCTAATAAGTAACTTTGGCCTGCTGATTGCCAAATTCTTTTTTTTCTTGTTTACCATATATTATATCAGTACAGTCCTTGGATTTTTCAGCAGGCATTTTCATAGATTGTTCACTTATTGTTTTTTGTAATAATTCCTTTATTCTTGTAAATAAAACAAACCTCCTAGACCCTAGTTTGTGCAATAGTTATGATCATATTTTGGTTCTTTACAAGTTGTCCAAGTGTTCATCCTCCATATAGTTTATCATAAAATAAAAACAAATGCTATTAACTTTAAACATAAAGGAGAAAATAGCAAATGTTTCTCTCAACTACTAAAAGAATATGACAAATTAAAACTACTGTGAGTGATTATTCTCCACCCAGGGCAATAAGCTCTATAATGTTCTAGCTGTAAAAATATCTATCCAACCATTTACTGAACATAGATACTATCTGTTTGCTAGCGTGTCTAGTAAATATCTGACTTAAATTCTGATGAAATAACAAATGTTTGGATTACAGGAACCCAGAATTTTATTTGGAAAGTGTATTTTGGTAATTTTAAATTTACTTAGGGATATTGTGAGCTAATATCATTCAGATAAAATACAAAGCATAAACTGCACCTACATGTTTACATGTATATATGGCTTCAAACAAATTCGATGAAGAGATTCAAAATATCTAGCTCTTAATTGTTGTTGTTCATCTTCTGACAGGTGATATTGGGGATATATATACAGACCTGTTCATAATGTCAGTATGTCTTAATTCACTTGAGTAAAGTTGTGATGCTTATTTTTGTAAGGCTTTTGACGTTTCCTATGGATAACCCGGTAGACCAACTTAACTAGAAAAAAGGTAGGAAAATGAATTCTGTTCAAATCTTGAATGTCAAGATGCATATTTCAGCTCACTCCGGATTTGATTCCGCATTACTTGATCTCACTAAGTTGCTAAAGATAGAATGATTCTCACCTCTGTCTTTGTTGCTAGATCAAATACATGAAGGTGATCACAGGTTTCTGTCCCTTAGTGTGAAACAAATTATTTTAACTCAAACCTTAATCTGAAGAGGTTTTTAGTCCAAGAAGAATAAAGTGCTAGTTCTTGGAAAATAAATGTGTTTCGGAAGAACGCAGCTGGAAAACCTTTTCCATGGCTGAGAAACCTTTTCTATGGCATTTTTTCTGTCTCAAAAAAATGCTTATAAAGTGTCCATGGATTTTAGTGTGCTCATCTATTATGAGGCTGGAAGAAGCTCTGAGTTTTTTCAGGACAATGGCTGCATTATCTATGTTTTAATACTTTAATTTAGCCTTTTGTGGGACAAAAAGTGCTGACACAAATTCTGTACTGAGTTTTAAACTGCACTGTAACAGCAAATGCCATCCTAGATAAAAGATTAGTCTTGAAAATTGTACCAAGAATATGCCAACTAGTATATGCAAAAAGGATAAGGATATTAATTCAACCTGACTAGGGAGTGGATTATACTATAAATAGGACTATGAGGCTGCCTCTACTGCAGGGCTGGTCATTTCCTACAGAATCCATTGCATGTATATTTGCCCTAATCCTGTAATATGATCCTCAGTCTAATCCTTACACCTAGCTATTATGCTATACTGATTTTCTTACACAGAAAGCTGCGCGTACCCGAGGCTTTACTTGCTTCAACCTATTGCAGGATCAGAGCACTGCTTATAGATGGAACATATAAAAGTGTATAAAAGAGTCTATATAGAAGGTAAGCAAATAGAGGATTGACACTGAAATCCCAAATTCTTTGAAATACTGAAAAAAAAAATGGAAAAGGTCAAAATCTGAATAAAACCAAGAATTTTTCAGTTTCAAAGTGTCGTGTGGACTAGTGCAGTGTATTTTGGAGCTGACTGGAGTTCAAGATTCACTTCTTCAAACAAAGTCCAAAAATAACCTCTAGTTATATGCCCTGTTTGGAGTTAGCTGGAAGAAGAGCAAGCAAAACCAGGATGGATGTGATTCCAGCATAAAACTCACCTTAATCCTGAGTTACATATTCTCACAACTGTCTCGGTTACAGACAAAAATACTGTACTTTTTTTTTCTTTTTCTTTTTTTTTTTTGGCCTCTGCACAACTAAGCATTGCCTGAATCTCTTGCTGTTCATTCTCCTAGACCTGGTGTGCTGCCCACTCTTCTCTCCCTAGATATCATCTCCTCCTACTTAAACCCCGTTTTGCCTGATGTCACATGTGTTGCACAACAGATTTAGTTTAAAGCTTATTCTTGTGCCAAACATGGTAACTTTCACCTATCAAATGTTTCCTCTTCTGTCTACCTACATAGGATTTCTTTGCCAATAATGTCTTACCCACTGAGTGTGGCTCTTTTTCTCCAAACCAGCAGTGGAGCTTTTTTCCTGCAGTGTTCCTTTTCTATGCCTATCCTTTGCAGTGTTTCTCTTCATAAATGTCTAACTCACATCACACATTCAGTGAAGACACATTTATGAAAATAAATATTCTAAAATAAGAGAGAAAGGTGTATGCATTTCTAATAAGGATGAAAACAGGGTCATTTGTTTAGTTTACTTGTGAAGATATTGAGTATCTTCTAGGTAGAAAAACATTACATATGACTACTGAGGTATCTTTATTTTTCTTGTAAAATGGCCTCATAAGAAGAACAACTAATGAAACTCTTATTAAGATGGAAAAGAAGTTGATGAGTTAGAGAAGATTAAAAAGCAAACCAATCAATATTAAGGCTGTTCTGTTATACCCTTGAGGATGGATCAAGTTAGACTCTTGTTCCTTAATTGCTTGCAGTTTATCTGTTGTCTTCTGAAGAACTTGTAATGTAGAAATAAGATTTACTGCGTGTCAAAAGGTTGTGGATTTTGTTTTGTTGTTGTTGTTGGGTTTTTTTAGATTTATTTTTAAACTCCCATGTAATTGACTTAAGTGGGAAGAATACCAGTGATCACTGGTATAATGACAAAGTCATATAATCTGAACTGTAGTTAAAAAAAGTTTTATCTAAAAACTGTGGAAAATGGTTCCTATTGCTTTTCTCATATTTCAGAAAGGTTATATATATTGCAGTATCTGTAGCAATTTTGTCTATTCTAGTTGATGCAAGGATTCATGAAATAAGTCTAACTTTAAATATTTTTAAATTAGTACTTTTTTAATGGAAATATTTTAAGCCCCTACTTATAATATTTTAATGACACAACAAACAAAATTTTTGATCTCTGTATTTTATCACACTTTTGATCATTGTATCTACAGTCTCCTATGGCAAAGATTAAAGACCTCAGGATAATTTTAGAGTCCATTAAAGTCACATACAATTTCAACTGAAGTAGAAGGTACATTTGACCTGCCATAAGTATTAACCCTGAATCCCTACTGTGTAAAACAATGCTAAAAGAATTAAGTTCACAAATACAGTCCAGATATTGTTTAGATGTTATGAAGGGTACTACAAAATACGCTTATTATACCTACATAATGGGGGAGAACCTGAATTTTCCCTGCTGGGAGTTTCCTAAAGCAAAACTTAACAGCAATACTTGAAGTCAGATATTCACTTCTGTGAAGCTTGCCAATTGCAGCTTTGAGAACGCTTTTACTGTTCAATTCACAAAAAAAGAAGCCATATAATTGAATGTTATCCATATTTCCAATCAAAATCTTTAAATAGCAAAGAATTTGCACCTATGTCTCTCTAGTAGCATGTTTTTTGTAGAAAAATTGTGTCAGATCTAATTTTTGTATTAATTTACATGTCTATTAAAATACGTACATCATAGCATTAAATTTTGTGTCTTTGTGATATGAAATAATAGAAATACTTGTGTATTATGAGCCTGGAAACTTTAAATGCTATCTAACATGTTTTAGCTATTAATCTTATATCTTAATATGAGATTTTCACGTCTTAAAATGCAGTAAAATCCAAGAGGAAAAAAGGGAATAAAACTCAGTAATGTCATCCAGGCTTTTTATTAATGAATCCTCTGTCAAAGCAATTACACTGAAAACAAAATTGAAGATGACATCTAGTGAAATACTATTCTGTTTCCTTTTGACTTTTCTGTGTCTTGCTAGCCTTTCGTGACTTGCAGTGATTTATGAAAAACAGTGTTCCTGTCACTTACTGCTCTCTTGTCGCTTCATGAATGGTCACCAAAATCGTAATTCAAATCAGCACCACAACACTGCTAGGGACCAGCATAGCTGTACTGTTTAATTCTTTTAGCCTTACCTGTGGTGTTTTGCAAATCAGAAATATTAATAAAGTAAAACTAGCTGGTGTGTCCCATCCTGGTCTTTATTGCACTGGTGCAAGCCATGAAAAATATTGCGCTGAGTCATGTGAGATATTTTGGTGATACTGAAGAAGCTTAAGCAGTAGTTTTGCACTTATTAGCTCTTGTTGTGCTAAAAAAAATCAGGTGAGGAATAGAATAAATGATTTTCCACTTATCTGGTTTAGTAATTTTAAAATAGGTGTACTTATGAAGGAATTTTTGTTATCTTTGGAGCTGCATTTTAATAATAGTGTTTAGAAAATGATTATGAAATTTAGATGGCTATTTCCCAGCATTCAGAGGACACATGTGTGGAAAGAAGGCAGCATAATTTCTAATTAGCTTTGGTGGATCTGTGGGAGGAATCACTTTTTACATCTGCATGTAGGAAGATCATGTTTAAGGCTTAAGAGCCTAAATCCCATATCTAGAGCTGTGCTTGTGATTATTCTTTATTCTAAGCATCCTACTATGTCTCTTACACAGTCAGTATCACTTCTTAATCTTTTAGACTGAGACTCCTTTTCTTTCGCTAAGCACAATCTTAATTTGCAAATAATTCTGATATGGTACTCTTTGAATTCAAGTAGATAAACTTAAATGGATAACTTTTTATAGTAAAATAATTTTAAACTGCAGGTCATAAATAAGTGAACTTCTGATATTACTATATAAGGTCTATCTCAACAGGTGCATTTGCATTCACTAAGTATTCAAAGGAAAGAATTGGAACCAAAACAACACTCCTCATTAACAGGTGAACTGAACCAGCAACTTTGAGCTTTAGAATAACCTACAGGATCCTTTAACATCACCGCAATGCCACAGTGAGGTAAACAGGCTTGCAACGTCTTTCATATCCAGGAAATACAAAATAAGCTTTTACAATATTTCAGTCTCTTCTGAATCCAACTTTCTTTTTATCTTTATTTTTCTGCATAGATTTTAAGAAGAAAACTTCTGTTCCCATTTAGCTAACCATAGGGTTCATCTGCAGAAGTGTAACGTGACTTTTTTTTTAATTTATTTAATACTAGTAGTATTATTTTTGAGGGTTTTGGATGGTTTGCTAGGTTGTTTTTGGTTTTGTTTTCTGATGGAAACCAAAATTGATTCAAACTAGATATTTCTTATTCAGCTTTGGATGTTAATTCTGAGCATAGATGCACATTTCTCCTTTAGGCAGTATTTTTTTCCTGTAAACAATGAGTATTTTTCCCCCACATGATGGTGCTCAATTAATCATAGAACAATTCAGTGTATTCTTAGTTCTTTGTTGTTTGAAATGTGCTTCAATACCTTTCTGAACACTAGCCAAACATCTCTTGAATGACAACTGCTAATTTGCTTCTAGCTTTATCAGATGTTTTTGCAAAATTTTGTTGTTACACACACATTAATAGTATCCACATGATCCTTGAAGGCGAAAACTATGATTCTGCTTTTATGGATAGGAAAATGGGGACAGAAATAGAAATTTTATAACCTTATTGATTTTTAGATCTGGTAGAGTCTATTCACCATTGACTAATTTTTTGGTTTGACAACTGAGCTATCTTCAGGTCTTAATTCACTTTCTGCTTTACAGAAAACAAGAGGCAGCATCTCCTCTTTTTGTAAATCCGCTGCACATGTGAAACCTGGGTCTGAATATATCAAGAGCTTTCTAACTATAAAATACCAAATCGATATCACATAAACTGTTATTCTAAGTAGTTGAGTATTCTGAGTAGTTGAGTTCATTCATATGTAATGAAATGAAACCTGCTGTGTGACTTCCTATATATTTTAAAAGGAAACAAGTACATAAATTACAGCCCAATATGATGGTGATATCAATACAATTAGAACCTTGTGAATCTACCACATCAATTTTTCAGTACCTTAGTGAATGACATGTCTGTTAACATTGATAAGCTTGAATCCTTTTAAGCTTACAAATGAGGCTTTTGCCAAAACGATTCATGGATGTTTGCCAGCAGCAGAGGAAAAATGAGGTTTGAATCTTTAACTTCATTCAAGGTAGTGCCATGTATGGTTTCTTCTGCTTGCTTGCAACCTTTTCCAGTTTATAGGAACTTAGTGTCCTCCTGAGCCAGAGGTGCCAGCTTTGCATCTAAACTGTCCCTTGCTTGGCAGAGCTTCAGTTATGCAGCTCTATTCTTGAAAAGTTCTGTTGTTGGCTTATGCACAACAAAAGGCACTTCTTGAAGCACAGTGATCATTTATTAGGATAATACTCTTAACACGCACTACTTCAGGCTAAATTAGCCTGTTCATGGAGGATGAACAGCAGGTTGCCGTTCTTTGCCCTTTCCTGGAATTTTCAGGCTGCTTCATAATTCCCTTTTTTCCACTGGATGCCAAGGTTAACAAACAAATAAGTGGGTGGCAATTTCAAGCACAAAAGTAAGCTGCAGGCAGTCCTTGTTAATTTGATTTTCACTAGCTGTTTTTATTTGCATAATTGTAGCAGGTAAGTTGAGGTCAAGTGGTTATGCCAGGGAAGCAATAAGCAACTCCTAACTCCTTATTTTACAAGGTAATTCACTGTACTGTAGAATATTAATAACAAAATTTGGAATATGTGTTTTTATTTAAACAATAAATGAAGAAAAAAAGGTGTACAATTATGACCAAAAATGCTACAACATGCTGCTCCTTACATACATTCTGTGCAAAACTCTGCACATACCCTCATTTCTGGGTTACAAGCAATATTTTAAAAGATTATACAGTGCCTCACAATGTAATGGGCTATGTTGAGTGCCCAAGTGGCTGTGGATAAGTAGGGGGAAATGTATGGCTGAGATTATATTTCATATATATATATATATATATATGTATATATATATATATGATATATTTATATATTGTTGAGTTATTTGAAGCAACAAACCTTATTTTTTTTAGATAGTACTTCTGGTCTAAACTGTAGTCTCTGGATGCTAATGGCAACCTGAAGAGTAGCAGCAGTGCTATTAGTACTTGGCTTCTCAGCTCTGGTATTGACTTTCTTAATTTTAATATATATATTTTTATATATACTTATGTTTTGAATTCAGCAAAATGCTCCACAGTGAACAAAGGAAGACAGGAATACAGAGAGTGGGCTATTTACTTTACTTGGATATTGATTTATACACGAAAATCAAAGTTAGTTTTCAACTCTTACTTATCTGTCCTTGCCAGCAAATATATGTAATATATTAGAGACCATGTCTAAATATCCCAGACATTCAAAATTAATATATCAAAATTGAAAGCTGATTTCCTGAAACAAGATAAAAATCACCTTGGTTTGTATTTTTGTATTTTTACTTTTTCTTAAACATAAAAAAATAAAAAAGAAGAAAATTAAAATTAGTCTGTGACTATTCAGAGTCCCTGGTTTGCTTTTTGTTTAAAGCTTAAAAAATAATTTTCCAGGAATTGACTGCAAACTTCAGCTGCTCCTTCATCTTTCTTTTACATACTCTTAGCTCTTTTCTCTGCTTTTCTGAGCTACTTAAGTCACTGAAATTTCAGCCTGCTATATTTTTCTGCTTTGAGCAACTTTAACTTTTTGTGTTTTGCAGCTAACTCTCTGAAGTTAGGTACCAGTCTCTATTAAGAAGGATTACTCTAATGAGTAAAAGGTTGTAGAATATGTTAAGTAGAAGTGTAAAATAGGATACTGTACTTCAGTTTCTCTTCTTCTGTAGTTTAAGGCTATTTAAATGCATCATTTTTGTAATATGTTTCATTAGTTCTACTTCAGAGAAGTTTGGATGGTTGTTTTGTGATATGTAGAACACAAACATTATTTTTAGAAGCTTAATTGTTACCAGTTGTTCATAGTACATAGTTATTTCCATAACCCATTTATAAGAGTACGCCAAGGTTGTGAGTATTCGTAAAGCACAGCAAACTTCCTCTTTTCTGAAGTTCTCACAGGTGAAGGGGCGTTTGGCATGTTCTCCTTGTAAAGAATTTGGAATTGTCCCTCCCTCTTGTCCATCACTAGAATTTCATTGTTGGTAGAGTTTTCACTGCCATTGCTATCACATCCTCCTGACTAGTGGTGAATACATTTCCATAACTGTAAGTTGTGTTCACCATTATCATGAAATATGCCATGTAACTCCTCTGGCACATATCCATCCTTTCTGAGGTGCGTGTTTGCATAAATTTTTGGCATTTTTGCCCAATCTAAGTCTTAAGGCTTTATTCAAGGATTTTCTGTCTCATGGTTGTTAAGAAATTTCCATGAGTTCTTAATAAAGCTCTAAACTTACTGAAGCTGTTATATAATAGAACCCTCAAACTGTATGATTACAGCTCAGACTTGGTGGTCTCTGTGTGTGAGGAGGTTCAGTCTTAGTCACTTATGGGCTTGCAGACTTATCAGATAACAATTTGACTCACCTGGAAAATAGTCTCTTTTTCTCCTTTCGTGATGATCAAAATTAAGAAATACATTTCTATCTTTAATTTGCATGTATGAGTTACTGTCTCCTGACTGCCTGTAGTAAAATTAAGAATATATTCCTTTCTTCTTCACCATATACCTACTAAAATGATGTTTAGGCAGGCCATGGAAAAGAATACAAACCGAAACACAACCACAACACACAGCTACAACATAGGTTAGTCTCTGGTCAGATTTCAAAGATTCAGATTTACCTTAACAACCTCTGTTGCTGAACATTTTGTCAGAATTGAAAATCTGATCATGCTCTAGTGGAACAGAGTTTTCTTTATTTCATAGGTAGGTACATGCTGTACCATCAGACCCAAATAGCCAGTGAAATTAAATGGAAACCTATCAAGAGAAATTAATTTTGTGATTCTGCTTATATTGAACTAGAAGATGTGAGAATAATAAGTAAAGAAAATTAAAAATTGCTGGCATTCAGTATTAAAAATTGTACATTTTAAGGGCAATACTGGTGTTCGTACAGTTTAAGGACAAGGCTGACAGGAATTTGAAGTTTATCAGCTAGCTAAGAAACTGATGGTACTGTGAGATCTTGGAGACTTCCAAAGTAGTGCAAGGCAGTCTCTCTTTTCACGTACTGCTTCTGAAAACTGAGCTGGCAGCTCTATGTCGACTGATTTGTACAGGCTTCTAGTACAAGGACAACTGGACAGATTCATGATCTCAGCAAAATATTGCTGTGTTCTTCAGAGCCAAGGAGGGGTTACCACGGGTAGACTTTATATTATGCCATAAACCCTATGCATCAGCATTTTCTGAGGTTCTTGGTGGTTTTTTACTTTTAATTATGTGCTGTAAAGAAAGACCCTTTTCGTCTCTTCTGGAACCTCTCTCTGGCTGCTTAAGCTAAAAAGTGGGAATCAAAGTCCTCTAACTGTCTGGAGAAAGAGAGAACCCTAAATAAATGGGAATCACAAAAAAATACAGAAAAGCAATACTGTGAAATAGCAAGAGCCCAACAGGCTTCCTCTGCACAGAGATTTTCTAGATTAGGGAGTGTACTCCCACTTCTTTTTTCTAGAGTATTTTAGTCCTGAAAGAAGATGGAGAAGTTTTGCCATTGCTGCTACACTGAGTGAAATGACTGTACTATGGAGAGTTATCTGGCAGCATTTAAAGAGCCATGGTACAAGCCTGAGCAGGTTACTCATCCCAATGGGCAGTGCCTGCTTCTTCAATACTATTGTTATATATTTATTTATTTTAATTTACACATTACACCTCCTGATCTAGGATATAAATCTCAATTCTCTTTTTGGCTGGCAGAAAAAAAAATATATTTATTTCAGGAATTTTTCAGGTAAAAATTTTGAAAGAATATTCTAGGAGATATTCACAGTGACAGAAAGTGCCTATCCCTTAAATAAATAAATAAATGCAAATAATGTCTGAGACCACACACCTGATGGAGCATTATCCATGTTCTAGTCTTGCTCTCCACGGAGCACCTACAGAGGCATTTACTATCCTTCAAGGGCGTTTCTCCTTCCAGCAGCTTAAGAGCCCATGCTTTACGCTGCGATATTGTTACTCATAGAACAGGGTTCATGTGAGCTAATAGGCCTGGGAAACTTCTCATGTGCTAGAGCCGAAACCTGGCGGGGGCGGAAGAAGCCTCGGAGCGCCGGGATGGCCGCCGGTCCCTGCGCTGTGCTTGCCCCGCCCCACCTGGCTCCGGCCACAGGTGGATAAAAGTGCCTCTTCCCCAGCTCCCTGCCCTTCTCCAGCCCATCCTCCCTCACGGCTGCTTTCCACTGGCGCCCCTGTCCCCCTTGCCTTTAGAGGGGTGCGGGGAGGGGGCGCGGCCCCTCACCTGTGCTCGGCCCCCCACCTGTGCTCGGCCTCCTACCTGTGCTCCGTCCCGCACTTGTGCGCGCCCCGCGCCGCCCCGCCCGGCACTCGCAGCGGGGGCGGGAGCGCTGTGCGGTGTCAGGGCTGACGAGAGGGGGGCTCCCAGCGCCGGAGGCGGCGCGGCGGCATCCCCATCCTCCTCCCCTCTATCCCTCCGCCTCCTCCCTCCCTGCCTTCCCCCGGGCGCCCTATGCACTTTCTTCTCGAACCACCCTCGTAGACAAACTTTGATGGGGAACCTCGCACCGCGCTGGAAAAATGCCGGTTATGAAGGGATTACTGGCACCGCAGAACACCTTCCTCGACACCATCGCCACCCGGTTTGACGGCACACGTGAGTCCGGGCTGGGGCTCCGGACGGCCGGAGAAGGGGATACACGGAGGGCGCTGCGCGTGTGGTGGGAGGCTCCTCTTCCCTCCCCTCCGCCGCCCTGGGGTTTCCTTGGTACCAGAAGCCGGCAATGAGGAGGGGGAGGCGAGGGAGCTCTCAGCCTCTCCCACTCTCCTGCCTGGTTTCTCCACAGCTTTGCAGGTGAGGAGGGTGCCCGGTACCCTCTGCCCCCGACCCCCTGTCCGGAGGCTTCAAGGGGGCCGGAGCCAGGATTCCTGCAGGAAAGTTGTACACTGGGCTGGGGCTTCCCCAGCGCCCCGAGCAGCCGAGAGACCGCGAGGGAAAGGTTCGCTCAGAGCCTGGGCAGGGCTTTGGCGGGAGGTTTTGGGATTTTCTTTTTTGTCTTTATTACCTCCAGCCCCCATATTAAATCTTCTCCCTAAAAGCTGAGTTCCCGTAAATCGGGCTCATCCGTGGCAGCAGCTGTTGCAGGGCGTTAGTGGAGGGAGGCAGCCAGGAGCAGGGGAAGGGCTCTCCGGGGGTGCCGCGACTGCGGCGGCCGCCCGGCTGCAGAACCATGGACAGGTCCCGGCCTCGGGCGGTCCGGCGCTGGGCTCCGCTCCCCGCTCCCGCACACGGCTCCTCCCGCGGCGCCCCGGCTCCGCTGGGAGCTTTCCCGGCAAGGCACTGCCTTCCCGTGGGGGGCTGGCGTACTCCCCCTCCGGTCGTGGGTTAGGAGCCGCCTGTAGGAGTCTTGAGTTTTGTTTCTTCTTTGATGGGGCTCACTCATATTAAAGCAACTAAAAAGGAAAGGGGAGATAGTGGATTTGGACCAAAATGAACTCCCTTCCCTTTAATTCCCTTTCTAAAAACCCAGGCATACATCGTGGAGGAAAAACAACTCAGATTTGAGTTGCTACTGGCGGTTTCTTGACTGAAAACATTGCCATCTAATTGGTTTGAAATCTTGACTGCATATCTACTGGCATTTCCTCGATGGTTTGATTACTGTGTGATTAAGACAACTGAACTGTGATTATTGAATCAATAAGTTGTAAAATGCCAAGAAAATAATACAGTCACTGAGATCAACTGCAGAGAAACACAGAGCTTTATTATAACTGTTCTGCTAATCTGAGCATAAACAAATAATTATGATCCAGGGCTGTATGTAACTGATACTTCTCTATAAAGCAATCTCTCTTAAGACTGCTTAGATGTACCTTTAAATTCCTTCAACTGCAGAACTCAAAGTCCTTTTCCCCCATCCTCCACCCTTTTATTGCTGTGAAGTGTATGAGTATTATTTACTGCATATTGAAGCAGTACTAATAAGAGTTTTGCTGCTGATACTGTTATTTGCCAGAAAAGCAATTCTTCCTTTCTTTGTGCTCAGGACCCTCCCCCTTTACAATGGCTTCCTTTCAAAGGATGGAGCACGCAGCCTGCGAGCTGTGCACACAAATGCTTCATGAGTTCTATACCGTTCTTCAAAGATCCAATTTAGCAAGCAACGTTAATGATGTCATGCAGGTCTCTTTTATTAAATAAAACACTAGAAAAATGTTTAATCCACATCTTCTCAGTGACACCAACAGATAAGTGTGGTAGAAAGTTTATTACTTAGCTGAATTCTATACCCAAATGGAGCTACACTTTTAAGGCAATGATTCTACTGCGCTTCATGAAGTCAGATGAAATGATCTTTTCTTAAACAAGAAACAGACCTCAGTGTCTTACATTGAAATTTAATGCTAACAACTCATCTACTTTTTCCTGGAATGTAATTGGAAAATAATGTAATTAGATTAATTTCACCAGAAAATACAGCACATTATTTTTTTATTACAGGCACTGAGATTTTTGGGTTTAGTTAATGTTCCAGAATTTGCCTCAAATATTAAGAAGTGTATTCTAGAAGTTGTTATGGTATGATTATTGACATATGAAATATTCCCAGTAGTTCACATGGGAAGATGTTTTATGAACTAGATAGTCTTACATCTAGTAAAACTTTGGAGGATGGTGGTATTCTATCGAAATCTGGTAGCATGTCTCTTAATTTACAGAGTAACATAATATCTCCTTTAGAGTGTTAGGGTAAAGCAATGAATCAACTTGATGTGATCTGAAACAAAGTTCTGTGGATCACTCCACATCATAACTAAATTTAAAACCTCCAGAAATAGCTTATCTCCTTTGTTGCTTTGAAAATCCTAAATTTAAATATAAAAATTAATACTTCTAAACTGATGAAAAGAAACCAAATTAAAAAGTACAATTTTGCAAAATGTGTATATATATCCAAGCATCAAGTAGAAAAATTAAAACTAACTTATTTTTCACTTAAAGTGCTTGTGTGGTTGGTATTCCAGAGCTTGTTCAGGTGGCTTAAGATAAAAGTAATATCAATGGCTAATCCTTGCAGGAATCAGTCCCATGTCTCACTAGTTTTACAGATGATACAGTCTGTGAAAGGAATAGGACTGATACATGGCACTGAACCCGAGGTTATGTTTCACAAACTACTTTGACCTCACACATGATGATATTTAAATGTTAAAATACTGCCAAAGGTTTTTTGGTATTGGGGTTTTTTTTGGCAGTTGTTCTAATATACTCTGTAGTTAACAGACCTCTTTCCAGTTTAAGCCTGTGGGAAGGATATATTATGTTGTCATCAGTGATAGACTAATCCACCAATGCATCTTTAATCCAGAAGAGGGATAATTCTAATTCTGGGCAAGAGTGCAAGAAGGGATTCCAGATAATATTAGAAAATATGCTTTGCTTTGCACGGAATTTTCAAAAATTAATTCAAATAATTTTTTAAATTTTACTTTTGCAGTGATTTATGTCTAATTAGCAGTTATGAAAAATTGAATATCTCAAAAAATTATATAACAGCTGCTTGACAGGTTCTTCAGGTGCTCAGAATGCTCTCAGTAGATATTTTGTTGTCTGTATGTTATACATATGAAACCAGGGTATATGTGCTAAGCAAAAGAATTAGATTAATTTTGGGGTGCCTCTTAGCTGTATAGGGGATTGCAGAGATTTCCTGCAAACTTCCTATTACCTGAGTTGCACACGTGGAAGAACAGCATTAAAGGTTTGCTTATCTGGATTTCCATGGCAGAACTCTTGGATCTGCCTATGTGCTGTTATACCTCCACCTTCTCACAACTTGAAAATATCTTTTGTGTTCCTGACATTGTAATTTAAGTCAATGCTTTCTCAAAGGGCTCCTTTCCTCTCCCTCCCCCCCAGTAACTAAGCACCAGGTCATCCAAAGACTTTTTGCTCCCTCTGAGTTTATTGTCAATTGGGAAAAAAAATACAAAAATTTTCAAATGAGTAGGTTTTTGCTTAGGGTTTTTTTGGCTGGTTTGGGGGTTTGTTTTTCTTTTTATATTTTCAAGATAAAATATCATTTTCAAGTGTGAAAATATTTCAAATATAAGCCTATAATTAACCCCGCCACCAAATATTAAGAAACTGAATGTCTGAAGTGAGTTATTTCACTTCAAGCTTTTGAATTGGAAATTTGCATATTTCTGCTTCTTAACCCTATTTAGATTAGCCAAAGTATTAAAAAACAGTTGCATGGTAGGAAATTATGTTCTATTGTTTTCATTTATATATATGTAAATAAAAAATACTCTCTGTGCACTATTTATTTATTTAATTAGATTAAATACATAGCGGGGTCCTTGTTGTTGAAAATCTGTGAGACTTTCTCATGGAGAAAAGCTAACAGAGATTCAGCAAATATCCTCATTAATTTATAATCAAAAAAAGGACAACAATTTTGTGTATAGTTATACTATAAAATGACAGCTGAAGTTCTATAATTATCTCTTGTCTGTCAAATCTTATCAGTTTCCAAATTAAGTGTGTACTTCACATTCTTATTATCAATCTTGCGTGATCAGTCTTATCTGAAGATCAAGCTGAGTTAATTCCTTCTTGCTCACCGTCAGTAGTGACAATTAGATAATTCTGTATTTGCTGAACAACTTCTACATTCAGATATGTTTTCCAATTAAAACATTGCTCAAGTACTAACAAAAGAGCTTTGCACCTAAGCAGCAATTTTCATAACTTTTTTTTTCCTTGTTGATCAGATGGAATCAGTTTTCTGATTGCTTTGGTTACCCTCAGGTGCGATTGCAGGATTCCTGATCAGAACATACAGATTTAAGCATATCAAATGTGATGTCAGCATACTTCTGCTGGTACTGTGGGTAGAACCAGGTTGTTTCTTTTGCATCATCATCAGTTGGTACAGAGCTGAAAGCCTTTGTATGCAGTGTTGTTTCCAGATTGCAGGGTCAGATTCCTCCCCCACTCTTCACCAGCTACCCCCATCGCTTGCCTTTCTGTTTCATAAACAAACTAGTGATGTCTGCTAGGTTGAACCAATGCACTAACACTCTCTGCAACTTCATTGTCAGATTCTGTGTCTCATTCAGGGTGAATCCTAGCCTCCCTACACTGATCAATGTGCTGCATAATCATATCACAGAAACTTCAAAAGCAGGAAAGTGCTTCTTGGCTGCTTAGGGGTTCTCTCCCAAAAGGGCTCAAGGAATTGCAGCAGTGTCAGATGTAGGGAAACAACAACTGAACTTCAGGCGAAGAAGGTCATTGATCAGACTCCAGGATCAGAATGGTCCACCTCACAAAGACAAAATGTGCTGCAGCTACAGGCTGGGGGCAAAGTGGCTGGAAAGTGGCACAGCGGAAAAGGACCTGATGGTGTTGGTTGATAGCCAGCTGAACATGAGCCAGCAGTGTGCCCAGGTGTCCAAGAAGGCCAATGGCATCCTGGGCTGTATCAGGTCCAGCAGGACCAGGGAAGTGATTCTTCCCCTGTACTTGGCACTGGTGACGCCACACCTCAAGTCCTGTGTTCAGTTCTGGACCCCTCAATTCAGGAAGGACATTGAGGTGCTGGAGAGGATCCAGACAAGGGCAGCAAAACTGGTGGAGGGTCTGGAGTGCATGTCCTATGAGGAGCAGCTGAGGGAGCTGGAGTTATTTAGCCTGGAGAAGAGCAGGCTCAGACCTTATCACTCTACAACTGCCTGGAAGGAGGTTGTAGCCAGGTTGGGTTTGGTCTCTTCTCCCAGGCAATAAGTGACAGGACGAGAGGACAAAGTCTCAAGCTGTGCCAGGGGAGGTTTAAGTTGTACGTTAGGAAGAAATTCTTCACAGAAGGGTAATTAGATATTGGAATGGGCTCCCCAGGGAGCTGATGGAGTCACTGACCCTGGAGGTGTTTAGGGAAAGACTGGATGTGGCACTTAGTGCCACGGTCTCGTTGACGTGGTGGTGTTCAGTCAAAGGTTGGATTTGATGATCTCAGAGGTCTTTTCCAACCTAATTGATTCTATGATTCTGTAAAATCCTGTGTCCAAAGAAGGGTGACTCAAACTATGATATTCACTGATCAGTGTCAAAGAGACTTCCAAGCAGTGACAGTGGAAAAGCTCGTAGTCTGTCAAACTCTCCCTCTGAGGGAGTGCAGATGCAGTAAAGCTGGTCTAGTTCTTTGTCATAAAGATGAAGTGAGTCAGACAGAGGGAAATTTCCAAAGATACATATGCTGTTGGTCTTATGTTAATGAAGAATTGTTTTGGGCTTTTTACTTGTATCCTTGGATAAGTAAATAATGAGGTTTCCTGAATTAATTACGTATTTTTCACTGCAAAAGTATACAGTCAACACTGGAAAAAATATTGCCTGTTCTCAGCTCAGAGAGCAAAAGAGCAGACCTTGCCTCTCTGTACTTGTCTCTGTAAGATGTGGCCTGTGTTGCAGCTCACTGTAGCTCTGTTACTAAAAAAAGACAAATGTGATTTTGAATATAAACCAGGGGTTGGATGTTTGGAATCTGTTGTTGCTCTTTGCTGAAAATAACCAAGAAGCTAGATTAAGCAGCTAATTGGAAAATCTTTTCCTCTTCTTTTGGCACAAATGTTGAGGGTGTAGAACTTCATAATTTAAGCTTGGGTTATTTGGTGATCTTTGTTTTCAACAGCTACAGTAACTTCTGATTCTAACCTGAGCTGAAGTTAGACCTGAAAGTTTTGGAGGCATCTTACAATCATGTTTCTTAATTCTTGATTTCTGGTCCAAAGGATCTAATTCAAGGGAAAAAAATGTGTGCAGGCACCATTTTTAATATGCAATCACCGGGCTATTCCTTAAAATCATGAAAAATGGTCATTATGGTATATTTTATCCAGAGAACATCTTATTGCTATAGAAAACGCTGATGTATTCAAGTTGTCAGGTAGTGTTCTCTTCTTTTTTTTAGACAGAAAGAAGATAGAATGATAATTATGCAGTTCTTCCATTCAGAGGATATATATAATTCATTAATCACACCACTTTTAAGTCTTAGGTTAATGCTATAAATGTAAAGTTAGACTAGTAACACACATCATTACTACAGAAATAAACTCTGTATTTGAATTCAAGGCAAGTATTTGAAACTTAAGAGTGGAAAAGAGTAAGTAAATAAGGGATTTTTTTTCTGAATAATAAAAGAATATTATCCTCTGCATTGCTTCAGGGTAGAAACCTGATACACAGTGCAGTGATCGAAACAAATCTGTATATTTGAAGTGACATATATTTGAATGAACATGTACTCTGTGTGAATGGAAAAAATCTCTTCAGAGGGTTTCTAAATCTTAGATGATTATCAGGATTCACACTAGAGAGGTTCTGTAAGTTTACCCTTTTTTCTCTTTCCAAACATTTCCTACTTTCTTCTCTGATAACATTTCAATGAGTAAATAGGTTTACCCTGAAAATAGATTTCTCTTATTGTGATCACTGCTCTTATGTATTCAACTTTTATTTTTTTTTTTTTTATTTTATGTGTGCAGGTAGCAATTTTATACACATTCCCAGTCTTTCTGGGTGCAAAGAAAAGGTGTTCAGAGTATTGTTCAGGCAACAGAACAATAGAAATACAAAAAAAGCCGCTGCCTCAAGCACATGTAGAAGTGTAAGCAAATAGAGATGCATGAATATATTACAATAAATCAGGAAAGGTATGGGTTTACAGAGCATTAAGTGCTGTTAGTACTATTCTGAGAAAATATATTTTTGAAAGAAATGCAAGTTGCCTGTATTACATCAACTGTTGCCTGGAAAAGGTGAGCAAAGGCAGTTGCTTACAGCAGTTTTGCATTGTCACAAGAAAGCTTACCTTACCTTGTGTTAAAGTGACTAGAAGAAAAAAGCGTGCAAGCAACAACCTGAGCCCGAAGCAATGTTGTTTCATGCCCACTCAATCTAAAAATAAATAAATTAGAAAGAGGGAAAAAAGAAGGGGGGAGGGGGAATAGAGAAACAAACAAGCCATTCTCAAATTGCAGACATGAGAGAGACTTCTTTAACAGTAAGAAAAGTCTTCTTTTAGAGTTTATTTTGCCAAGTGCTTCTGGCTCCTTCTGTTTCCTGGGATTGATAATAGTATTCAAAGGCTTTGGAACAGGTGTTGTTCTTAAAATACTAGCGCATTCTACATTGAACTTGACATTAAATATCTTCTGAGCATCCCTAAACCTTAATGCTGGCTGTCAATCATTTCAAGGACAGCTGAAGACAATTGTGTTATGGAGAAATATGTTGTCTTCCCTATTGATATTTTGAAGAGAAAACAGCCTCCAGTGTGCCAGCTCTCAATTCACTTTTTCTGCAGGCATTATTTATGACAACTAGAAGTTCAGGTACCAGTTCTTAGGACTTTTGAGGGCTGAAAGCTGCCAGGATTATTTTGCTTTTCTTTTATTTTAAATCTATAGAAATATGGAAGGGTTCATTTGGACAGCATGGACATGAAGTTATTTTTGCCTTCTATCTCCCTCAACAGCTTGTTTTGATAACGTGACTCGGTATTTTATTCCAAATGTATAAAAGAGAACTCTGAGCTGGTAATTTTGTCTTTTATTTGATTTTTAGAATGAGAAAATTTTCCTAAGACAAATAATTTGATTTTTTTTCTCCCCAGAATGTCAGATAACTCCTGTGATGAGTGTGGTTTTGTATAAATTCTGCCTTTTCCCACATTTTGAATTTACAATGATATGAAAAATAACAGGGAAACTATATTGTTTTAGAGGAAATATTTTTGCAGAAAAAACACCCTTCTTTGTGGCAAGTAAAAAAGCTTCTTTGGGAGGTAAAAAAAACCTTTAAAAATAAAGAATAATCACATAATATCAGTGACAAGATGTTTTTTGGTTTGTTGGGGTTTTTTTAATGATCTAAATGAAAATATACAATATTTTAATCTATGTATTTCTTTTGAATATATTAATTACATTAGCAAGATAAAACATTAATTGAATTTATTAAACTGAATTGTTTCTTTATTGAGTTGAAAGATCTTGAGGCCAGGAGTTTGTACTTAACACTTTCTCTTTTCCATTTCCATAACCGTGGGAATAAGCATGCACCTCATAAAACCTGTAGTTATAGAATCATGTTAGGGATTTAAATACCTAAAAGTTCAATGTAGAAAAGAATAGTTAATAAGTATTAATGAAAGATATTGAGCTACGCATTTGCCAAGATTAGGGAAAGTTAGCAGGATCACTGATTATCAGAGGAAAATATATAGTTACAAGTTGTGTCTGCTTCAGTGCTGTAGTAATGGGGTGGCAGCATGAGAGGAAAAAGGTGAGAGAACAGCATGGTTAGACTGTATTTTGGGGGCTGTTCAAAGTCTTACAGCAACTTAGTATTTGGATTTTTAAAACATATTATGGCTTTAATGGCCCTGTTTGAAGCAGATCTATGCTACATTACAGTATGACTAAGTTATCTTTGTCATGATGAAGAGCTGCTTCTGCATTGGGAACAGAAAACAGGATGCCTCAGGTATTCTGAATGTCTTTATTACCTTTGTGTATTTTTAGAGGAATATTTACCTAAACTCTTTGTTTGGTATTTTTTGTTTGTTTGGTTTTGGTTTTTTTTTTTTTTTAGACTTATATAGGATGTTTAGAATTCATCAGGAGAGTGACACTATTAATACTGCCTTGGAGAGTATGTATCTGAGAGTGGTTAGAGCAAGGTGTGCTCCATGGATCTGTTGCCAACAAATTCTTGCCTGGAATTAGGCAGGCTAAGGCTCTTCCATTGTACTACATTAAGTCGTTCCTTAAGGAAAGAGGTTTGGCTACCCCATATCAGTTATGTGAACTCACTGCAGTGCAGTATGAGACCACAGATGGAGGATTCATCCTTTACACACTTACAGGTATGCTAAAGGTTGTGAGGGTTAAAGCATATTTCCAGATTTTCTTCTGGTAGGGTGCAGGCTCGCACCCAATTATTTTCCGTTCCCTGAAGTGAAGTAAGCACTTGCCATTTTTCACTCTGAACCTGTGATTTTTTTTCTTCAAACTCATTAACAATTGCAGATAATTATTTGTTAACTTGTTTTTATTCCTGAAGACATTAACCATAAATGATATGTGAATTTTGAAAAAGCAGTCTGCTCTCCTTTAAGATGTATTAAAAAAACCTTAAAAAACTAGGTTATAAGTGACCTTAAACACAAAATTGATTTTTTTTTTTTTAAGTTTACGACATGAACTGGAGTGCTGATTGATTTTCAGAGGTAAGGGATAGTCTTAGGTTGAAAATTGTACAAGTGATCTTTGGCCAAGAAAGAAAAAAAGAGGAAGCAGCTGTGAAGAAGCAGTGATGGATTGACCGATGGGATTGCTGAGTGAGCAGAAGGTAATGATTTAGAATGAACTGAATGCAGTAGCACTGTGGGAAGCTTCACTTTGGTACAGAATATGACCAGGGAAATGTTGCCCTGAATGGGTATAGTTGTGAGAGGGTTAAAAGCACTGTCTTCTCAGAGAACAAATTGCTTGTGGTCCTACCTAGCACTCGGTGGAATGACATTGGGCAGTCTTGGCTTTCAAAGGTGAACATGTCTGTTATCTTCTTGATGAGTGTTTAGCCACTAAACCCAACAAATTACAGCCTGATTTCATCATATTGTAACTTTTAGCTGGCTGATATGGCTAAGGAAGCAAGTAAAAGTAAGTTAGGTAGCTGACGTAATGAAAAACCACAGTGAAAATTGACTATGGCAACTTTGTGTTTTGTGTTTTCTTTTATTTTTAGTTTTTTATAAAAGACTACACTTCAGAATTACTACTTTTATAAAGGGAATGAGGAATCAAAGTGGGGTTTTTTGATTGTTTTGTTTTAACTGATATTAGGTTTTTTATGTGTGGATGACTCGATAGCACATGATCTTATTTTTCATAAACTTGCTTACAGTATGTCTGAAAGTCTGTTGTGGTTCTCATGTTTGCCATCTCTCCTGCCCCCCTCCCAGAACTTCCCACTCCTACTGGCAGTGTGGATCGAATCCGACCAAACAGCTTTTGTGAATTACAGCAACAAATTGCTGCTTCCCCAAGCTGCTGATCGATTCCTGCAGCAGAGGTAGTGATCAGCAAGAGTCAGGATGGACAGATGGAAATTACTGCAGACATTTAAACCCATCAGTCATAATTCTTATACAAATAAAACAGGCAGGTGTTGAGCTGTTTTCATACTGCTGTGAGCAGGATCCAGATGGGGACCCAGGGTTTTGGTTCCAATTGCAACTCAGAGCTAATCATCAAATCAGACTGTGGAAGCAGTAACTCTTGGAGAAACGCACAAAGACTTTGCTGCTTTCATCCAATTGGAGCTATGTGAATTGCAGTTTCCCCCCCACACTTTTGTCCTAACTATACAAAATAATTCTATATTAGAGATGTGTTCCCTTTAAACACCAACAGTATGTTTAGAAAGGAATTATCTATCTGGATATTTCAACACTTTTTATTTGAGGTATGTTTATAAATACAGAAACATATATATGCAGGTGATAACCTGCTTTAATTACAGAAGAAATCACGCTTCATTTAGGATGAATAGTTCATGTGTTCATTTTTCTGCTGATGTGAGTCTCCTGGGAAAGATTGCTTGAACTCTCAGGAGAGCTGCAGGCCTTCTGTTTGTGTCTTTTGTAACCAATAACTGTAACATTGCTAATTTCTGCTGTTTTTCTTGTGGGTATGCTTTTTAAACATAAATAATCATAACCTGATGTTGTATCAATCTCTCCTGAAATACATCAAATTCCTGAGGCAGGAGCTTTAAGTAAATACGTATGATCACCCAGATGATAAAAAAATGGTGGAAAGAAAAACAGCCACTCTGTGCATCAATAAGTAAGGTGCAAAGAACACGTAAATAGTTCAACTGGCAGTCTTACAAGTGACTAGCATAAGGAGTGCCTCTTCTAGAGAAGCAGGAAATGAAGTTCAGGGAAATATTAGTCCCACAGTAGTCTAGTGGTTAGGGTGCAGGACTCTCACCGCTGCGACCCGGGTTCGATTCCCAGCCCCCTGGGCAGATGGAGCTCGTCAGCCCTGTAAGGCAATCCATCTAAGAGAAGGTCACTCTAAACAAACCTACGTCCTGAGACCCTCACTGCCACTGTCCAAGTTTGCTCAGCCCCGGCAGATGAACCTCAGGATTAAAGGGTGGGCTCAGTTCAGCGCACGCTGTGTCTCACCTAAAAAATCCACTGCGCAGGCTGGAAGTGTTAATGACCTTTTCCAAATCTTCGCTCGCGAAGACTGGCCATTACTTACTTAGTCCCATAAATAAATAAATAAATAATCTGGAACAACAGAAATTAGTTTACATTTTACCTTTATTCTGCTTTTAAAAACACATTTCCCTTTTATGAATTCATTGTAGGCAAGGGTCTCTCACAGAAAGCAAGAAGGACAAAGGCCAAAAAGCCCAACAATAGAAATACTGTGTGACCTACACCATGATGGATAGATCTTAATAAGCCGAGTTTTGGGAGTTGAGTGAAATAATTACAAGTAAAGCTAAGAGGTTAGAATTAATTGGAGAATTACAACAGTTTTTATCCCCAGCCTGATGTGGTTGATAGGTCAGTTTATATGAACTGTCATTGAAAACAATGCTTCCAGGTGTTCAATTAAAGGTTATGAGACATTTTCTGCCACCTTTACACATTCTGTTTTATGCTGGGATGTCTTTCTAAAATGAGCAAGAATGAAGAAAGTTTTTTTACATTTATAGCATGAAAGTATTGTCTTCTAACTTTTTTGATGCTTAGAAGTACATAAAATTGGTTGTTGATGTTTAATTAAAATGTACATAGTATTTATTCTAATTAAGTAATTTTGTAAAGTGAAGTTAATGAGAAAATCTTTGTAATGGTGTCTCTTAGTTTGATAGTTGCTGGTTTTCTACCTATTAAATTTTGACATATTGCTGTGCAGAGCAGTGATTTTATTTTATGTTTTAATGCTTAGAGTGTTGTAGCAGTTTGCACAGCACTTGAATATTTTAGTGTTCATTTATCATGGCTAATTCATGGCTTCCAGGAGAGTTTGTGAATGGCATAATAAACTAAATATAATAACAGAATAGTTTGCTCTTAAAAGCAGGTGCTTCCTGATAGGTTTTCAGACTTGGCAAGCAAAGTTTGTGGCAGTAAAATATTGCAGTGAATGTTCTGATAGCTTGGCTGTGAAAAAAAACATGGAATCTTTGCTTTCTGACAGACCAGTATTTTTTTTTGGTACATAAGATAAAGCCATCTTGGGCCACATGACATGGAATCTCTGGGGCTGGGGATGCAAAATTAGAAGTGTTGTTCAGCCAGACTCAGTCCAACAGTATGGCTTGCTGTTCTGCTGAAGGGAACCACCAATATCTTTCTTGTTCTATGAACCTATTTTCCAGATTAGTCCTTGACTAAGAAATCAAGTATCAAAGCTGATGTCTACATAAACGATTTGGGTACCTGATAGGAAAGGGTCTGAAGTACAGCCCTGTGTGACAGTCACAGGCCTCTGTGGTGGGATTATGAGACAAGAATCAAGAGCCGTTCTCTGTATTATCCAGAAGGTAAAATAGTCCCCATAAATAAATAAATTATCTATAGGAATTTTGTTTTTTCCCTTACTGCTCCACATTAAGGGAGTTTGTTACTGTTGTTAAATCCTCAGTGTTTCCCAAATGAATTTATACTTGCACTTAAAATCAAGCACATGGCTTGATTACAGAAAACAAAAGATATTTCTGAACCAAAACATTAATCTTCAGTTTTAATTATCCTAATTTTTTGGATCAATTCTGCAATTTTAGCAGGTGTTAAGCTTCAAAAGTAATTTTCAGAAGCTTTTTACATTTTGTTACTCAAGAATCCTCATGATGATCAACATAATTTCGGGATTTCTAGTAGCGTCTATATAGTTCTGTTCTGTTGTTAAAATATAGTGCTAGAGAACTTGATAGTTATAGCAGAAGAGAAATTGAGAAGTTACAAAAATTGGAGATGTATCTAATTTTCACAAGTGCAAATTACTATGAGAGTTTCAGTTATGAGACTCTCAACTAAAAGCCACCCTTGCACCATATCCATCCCATTCTTACCATGAAAGGGATATTTCACAGCCTTAATCCTTCTAGTATAGTTACTTTATATGAATGGATTATTGTACATTAGAAATGTGTTTCCATCCTCCTTCTGTGTTTCCAAGATTGCTCTCACAAAATGAGAAGACCAGACTAGCTGAAAATGTTAAACTTGTCTTAAACAATACTGATGATAAACATGAAGTAACAAAGCATGGAACAAGATAGTCTAGGTCACAGAAACTTATCTTGCATTAGAAACAGAAAATCTCTCTTTTTCTAATCTTGAAATGTTCTCAATCACAGACTTTAAAGAAATGAAGAGGATTTTTCATGACACAGGATTTGTAACAACCTATGCTATGATGAAACAGCATGTCTATAAAGAGGAATCCTCTATGATGAAACAGCATGTCTATAAAGAGGAATCCTATCTTTACTTGCAATGGATATCTTTCAGAACATTAATGTTCAGTCAGCAAGATAAAAAATTTTCATATAAATGTGGTTTTAAATGTCCAGATGGAAAAAATGTTCCTATAAAAATGTACTTTCTACTTTCCAAAAAGTTCTTCTAATACCACAGCTTTCAGACAAAAAGTAGAAAGCAAATTGCATGAATGTTTAAATAGAAAAGAAAGACTAAAACTAAAAAAGAACCCAAACAAGCTTAGCGTCAATAAAAATGTGGCAATAATAAATTTATGTATTTTATCACATTGACATATTTTTATTTCATAACTTGAGGATTGCAACATTGGGCTCTGGCACTCTTTGGGGATCATCAGGAGCACAGTGGTTTTTACTGGTATAAACTGCGCTGAGGTACAGCTGAATTTTTTTCAAAGCACTGAAAACTAAAATAGAACTACTGTGAATACTCTAAGATGTCATGGTGTTTTCCTGCTTTCTAAATCATTAAGACCAGAACCTCCTAGCACTTTAACCAAATGCACTTATTTCTTTCTTCAACCTTTTGTGGTTCCTTCCATTCAGATTGGGCACCAGTGGCCTAACTTGACTTTTTCCCAAGCCAGTTCTTGACCCAGCTCAGATCAGTTGGAAAATTCCTTTTGCCAAGGATGAGAGAACTGTCCTTGAAGTGTGGGGACGTTCAGTTGCTTACTTGTTTACCAGACTAACTTTAAAAGCACTGGGAGTTTTTGTTTCCATAAATAATACATATGTTCCACAGTGTCTCGTGAGAACTATAGCACTAGTCCAAGTTCTTCTCCATAACTGGAATTTAAACTCTGTGATGGAAAATAGAAACCTCTAGACCCTAGCTCTGACCTGGTCACCTTTAGTAAGCAGTGATCACGGTACTATATTGAAGGGGCATCTAGAAAGTTTCTTTGAATAATCCTTTTTTCTTTGTTTTTAATTAATAGTTTTTGTTTCCTTATTTCACAAAGTGCTGAAATTCTAATGTTTAAAATTTGATAAAGTATCAGATTAAAAAAAATCATCTCTTCAACTCTTTCAAACATGTGAAAGGGAGAACAAGTGATTCCATATGCCAAAGAACCCTTGTTTCCTCTTGCAGTGGAGCTGCTGTATGAATTTTCTGTAATCCAATACAGTCAAGCTGACACTGAAATTTTGTGAAAATGAGGTATGAGTAATTTCTCTCCTGGTTGCTTTATGAAGCTTATTGTATCTTGGAACCCTCTAGGCCTCTTAAATATTGCTGAAAATAGGCAGGGTATTTAGTGTTGAGAAGGGAGAAGATGGGAATGGGAATCAGAGGTGTATGGGAAACACAATCACTTTAGTTCTATTTGCCTTATTACAAAAACCAGCAATACATTAAAACTTTCTTGAGATATTCAGCAAGTATGGGCAATCCATAGCAGTTTAAGTACCACCCTTTATCACACTCTGAAGTAGACACCCAACTGATTCTGTATCGATGCTTTCCAGTCTCAGAGGTTTTTGGCTTCAGTATCCTAAAAATAAATGTTTGATACATTAATTCTGAATCTATTGCTGTGAGGGAGGAAATACACCCATTGAAATGCTGAGAAGACAGTCATATATGCTACTGTCCTTCTATTTTAGACAGGAGTGTTAACACTGCTTTCCTCCCTTTTAGTTAAAAATTTTCTTAGTCAATGCCACTCTCACAAGTGTGAGTAGAAGGACTCAGGATGGGCTTTGTGTCAATTACATATTTGGGAGTGGGCTTTGAGTGATTCACTTGATTCACCTTCCTGATGAAAGAAGCTCTGAAATGTACAGTGAATGTTACACTATTTTCTTTTCCTTAATTGGTTCAAGTAATTTACAGAATGGAGCAGGGGAAAGTGCTTTTCTTACTTTCGACTGCAGAGGGAATCTTGCATTCCTAATCTTTAGTGTTTCCTGGATGCACTTTAATTTGACGTCTAAAATAGACCATATAACTAACCTTCATAACTTCATAAAACTTGTTAAGAATCTCTTAATAGCTCCTCTTAAATCTCTCACATCTGGAAATAGTGAAACCAAATATGTTTGAGAGTTTCCTTTTTCTGCTTCTATGGAAGGATCTTGTATAACACCATCAGAATCACACCTCTTAAGAGAATTGATGCAGAAAGTGAAATAGGATGGTCAAAAGCAGAGCCACTTTGGTTTTTGCCATGAATTTTTTTCCATGCAGATGGAACTTGAGCTAATTTCATCAATAGAAATTACTGCCTAAGTTAAGTGGAATAATTTATTTGCTTGAAACAATTTAGAAATAAATGACACTTAAATGAGTTTTCTAACAGCAATCATTTTTACACAGTTTCAGCTAAACCATATTTTAGTACACAAAATGAAGCAGCTGGGGTTAGTTGTGATGCTTGAGAAAAAAGCCAAATTTGTTGCCATAAATTTAACCCATCTGGATATAAAGGACACTTTATTTAGGTATGTGTGATATATGTAGCAGTCTTAATGTGCATATAATGTATTTTCTGATGATTAAACCATGATGTATTTATTCAATTATTTAATCTCTTTAATGTTGCTGAATATTGTTTTCTTCTTGCCTAAAAATGTGTTAGGGTATGAACTTAACTGGTTTAATTATGAGAATTATAGTCTGGTTCCTGCTTGTTTGAGTTTTTTAAATACTAAAATCACTACTGATCTAATGACCAATGAATCACACATTGCACGATACTTCTGATATGTCTTGAAGTCTTTGGTGATTTTCCCCATGAAAACAATTTCTTCCTAAAATAGCAACATTATCTGGGATGAAGTGTCAGAACATCATGTACTTACTACAATCTCTGTTGTTCTATGCAATGCTAAAAATTATATCAAACTAGTTTCCATATAAACTGAACTCTTGATTTATAACCTTGTATATCATTAAGTATTTCAAAGTAGTTTTACCCACTGTTAGGAAGAGATATGTAGTTATGCATGCATTTATGCCATAAAAATCACCAGAACAGAAACACTTTTAAATATTATAAGGATGTGGTTTCCAAATTTTCCTTCAGAATCAATGATTGTAGAATGCCAGAGCTTTCTTAATACCAATTAAAAATAGGAGAGTTTGGTTGCCTTGGTCTGTATTCATACTTCCACGTGTAGAAATGGGGTAATAAGAAACAAGCCCTCCTGACAGATCTCAAAACACAAATACAAAATTATATTATACATAACCTACCATCTCTGATGAGTCAGCATGCAATTTATAACTTGCAGTGCATTATTTTTTATAAGTCGCTTCATTCTTGTGAATGTAATTTTCAGAGAAGTCTAAGGAATTAGGTCAACTTTAAATTAAAATTTTAAACTTCTGGAGAACCAAATGTTTCAGTGTCTTTATTAGGAACATACTTCGTAAATGGATTGCCAGACATAGGAAAAGGACAGGCAGGTCCAGATGGTGTTTTCGCCATCTGAAAAGTGTCCTTCTCTCCATTGATTAGAGCAGGGAAGTATGGAATTTGACAAGACAAAAGGCAGCATTAGTGGTCTTTTCTCCCTATGACTAAATGGCAATACAGGCCATAGTTATGAAGTTAAATCATTAAAGAATATTGTTCTTTTTAAAATAAATAAAAATCTATCCATCTGTGTATATATATACATAAAATATTACAGCAAGTTCTAATTGCTGTAGTGATAGAATTCAAAAACAGTTCTAATAAAAAATCCCTTTCAGACAAACCAAGTTAGTATTGATATTTGAACTTAAGTCTACCTGTTATATTTATCATTACCAGAAGGTTACATTTGCAGAGCAATGTACTGAAAGTTGTTGGCCAAATTAAAACTGGGGATGGTATTTCACTAGACTGCTCTGATTTTACTCCAGGTCTAAACTTGATTCTGTTCTTAATGAAGTTAAATTTTAAATTAACCCCCCTGTATTACCCTTGGCTTTCAATGCAGCGATAAATAAATGGATGTAGAAACAGATGAACGTAGGAAGCTGCCCACAGTAGGTTACAAGGAAACAAGTGGATCAGGAGCAATTGGGTTTTTGTTTACCCTTTACCTCATATAAATTCATAATCCTCAAGTCTTTGGGAGATTACAGTGGAACAGAGCAGTCCTGTAACAATGCTTCACATAGTAATAATCAGGAAAGAAACCTTTTTCCCCAAGAAAACAGAAGGAGCTCTGAGCACCCACCAAAGCATAAGCCTTTTCAGAGTAAGCCTGTCAGGCTGGAAATACTGTCTGCTTGTCGCTGTATAGAGTCCTTCACTGCTGCTCAGGAACTTGCAAGCCCAGCCTTCAAAAATGTAAGAGGGCTGAAAATGTCACTCCACAGATCAGATTTTCACAACTAGAATATTTTCCATGGGGATGTTATCCTCATCTCTCTTGATACTGCTTGGAGCTGTGCAGGTATTTCATTTCATACTGTGAAAATACACGGGCTGTAGGTTCATAGGAAGTATTTGAAGTCTGTTATTATCATTCAAACTAACTTACATCATGTCTCTTGTTAATGAATTTGCATTAAAGAATCAGGTGTGGTCTGAATACCCCATAATAGGGGAGTTGGAACTTTAAGGTCCCTTCCAACCCTGACCATTCTATGGTTGTATGCATAGGTCACCTATATATCCTTTAATTTAGATAAAGCCTGTGTGTGTCCTGGAGCAACATAACAAGTCCAGTGAGACCAGAGTATTGTGCACAGCACACTTCACGTCTTCTGAAGGTGGTAATCCACATGTTGCATTGATGGTCTGTCCGTCAGTAAAGGCTTTGTCTGCAATTTCTAGGTGTCACGTGGTCATACTATCAATCTGCTCCTTCAGAAGAAAGTCCATAGGATGTGTATTGCACGAAAATCTAGGAAATGCTGAAATTCTTCTAAGGTGGGAAGCCTGAGTGTGATATACAGACAAATCTGAGGGGAAATTCAGATATCTGGTACTTCTAGGTTTGAGTAGAAGGCTAGCACCTTGGATGATCTAAATTATACTTTCATTCTGGCTCTTGGGGCAGTAATCATTACAAGGCAGAGTAATTAACAAAAGTTCCTAATTAAATTTTCTTCCATCTTTGAAATGAGATATCATGTACACTTAACTTGTAAGGGAGCTCTGAAGAATATTTCATACTTTTAAAACATTTTGAAGATGTACAATGACCTGCAAATATTAGCTACTATTCCTTATTACTAAGGAATTATTTATTTCCCAAATCCATTTGCACTGTTATTATTTAAATAGAGCAGATGTGAGACAATTTGTTTTACCTTTCGGTTACTGCTCTGAATGATTTTTTTTTCCGAACAAAGATTTTAATTAAACTGTCAAAACTTAAAAAGAAAAAAAAAATCAATTTTACCCTAATTAAACCTAAACTTTCCAATCTCTCTTTTGGAGTGAGTGGCCAGTGCCATTAATGTCCCACCCCTATTTAGCAGAGCAGTAAGGTTGTGTGAAGTTCCAGCTGTTGTGATATGTCATCCACAGAGCAATAACGAATCTATAATATTGTTTATGCAACTGCAGCAAAACATAAATTTTAGGCTTCTCAGTTATGTTGTCAGTTTTATTTTGAGAAGCTTTATGGTTCCTACTGTAGTTCCATGTTCTCTGGTTATCATTACTAAATTAATTGAAACAGAACCAGGTTTCAGAAAAGGGTTTATTTCCATGTTCTCTTCAAAATTTATATATAATGTTACTGTTTTGTGCCTCAAATACTCTTTTATTGTCTGCTTGCACATTTTTCTCAATTGGATTTATCCTTTTTTTCTGAAAGCAATGCATTTTTTTAAAAACATCACAATAAGAAACAAACTATTGTGTCACTGTAAGGATTTTTTTTTCTAGGTACTTCATCAAAATTGTAAACTTGCAGGACTTGTTTTCCTTCTTTCTATCTTGTATAGCTGGCTACAACCTTTCTCTGAATGAATGCTCCAAGCCCACTTTTCAGGAGTTAGAGTGATGGATGGGTGGGATAGATAAGGGACATGAATAGATAGGAGACCAGTCTTTATTTGTTAAAAACTGTTAAGGCTTAAGCTGAAAATGCATACATGCTACTCTTTCTGAAACCCAATGTAGAGAAATCCCACTATAATAGGCCTATTAGAATGTCTGTCCCTGGAATTTCCTTTTTCTTCATTTCCTTGACTTCTGGAAGTTTTATGGGGTTTTTGTTTAGCTTTGGGGTTTTTTGTTTAGGTTTTTGATTGTTTGTTTGTTTTACATCTATTTCACACTATTAAGTGTATTTTTATATATTTATAATGGCTTTTTTTGCATTTCCATAGAGGCTGGGTGTACTTGTGCAGTGAAGAGCAGGACTACAGATGTCTTCCTCTGTGGCTCTCATGCTTTCCAGCTGCACAGCTGGCTGGAGATCCAGCTGTTGTTCTGTTACCACATCCACTAGTCTTGCTTAGAAGAACTTAGTTGATTACTGGCTGATAAAGAAGTGTATTCAACCCTGTCAAGTACATGGGCTGGGGCTTAGTTTCTTCCCTTTTTTTGTGCTATATGAGTTTGTCCAGGCCCACTCTTTAACTGTTTGTGTATAAATCATGTGAATAGTGGCATTTTATCTTAATAGGTTCTTTAAGATTTCATCAAAAAAAAGCCTTTAAAACACATAAAAACAAACTTTTAAGTAATCTTACCAAGGAAAATGTCTTCTGAATTGTAAAGTAAATAATTATTTCATGGGGATAAATTCCAGAAGCTCACATTTATTTAAATCTTAACCTTTAAACCCTCTGAGGAAGTATGAGTATCCACAGGACAGTGCAGCTCTGCAATAGCTAACAGTTTGGACAGAAATATTTTAAAAACAGCAATGCTTTTGTGCAGCCAGAAAAAATATGTAATAAATGCTGAATGGTGAATCTTAAAGCCAGATTTATTTTTTTTTTTGCAAGGCAATAGGAGAAAATATTTTTTTTAACAATATTATAAGTCTTGTTCGTCTTCCATTTTTAATAGTAGACTTTCATGTTATGTGTTACTGCTTGTGCTGTTTCTTGAACAATTTCACAGAAACTTTCAGATCAGGATGCACCATAACTCTCAGAGTATAAATAATCTAACATTATGCAGACATTTCATAAATAATGCATGGTGGTGACATGAATGAGCAAGTGTAACTTGCAAGGTAACCTTTTGAAACATTGATAAACATACGTAACAAAAATTTGTAAAAATTATTCCCAATGTTGTAACAGTCTCACACTGATGTAGTAAGGTAACAAAATGGAAGTTTAATATATAGACACAAAAGAGTATCCACAGATATTGTTAGTTGCAAAAGCAGACTAGAATTATAATTTTGTTTCAATCTATTGCAATGCTAGGTGAGAATATAACTATATTATTAGTAAATCAACTCAAGGAGAAAACTGATATATATATATATATATATATATATATCATGCTTCTGAAAATCATGCTGTTCACTAGCAGTGCTTTGTGCAATATGTTATATGAACTTTTGGGTGTGTTATTGCCAGATGATACACATATCAAAATACAAAAGTAGCATTTAAAATTATCCCAGAAGATATGCCTGAAATGCTTGCACAAACTTGTGAGTTAAGTTTTCTTAAACGTCACAGTTGATCGTCTCTTAGAGTCTTTCAGCTCTATTAAATGACATAGAGAAAACTGATTTTAGTAGAGAGCAAAAATATTTAAATATCTTGCATCATACATGTTACTAAGAAGGCATGTATTATGCTTTTATTTAATCAGTTGCAGTTACTGCTAAATGATATCGTGTTGAATTTATGGTATATTACTGCTGAAAACTATGATCATGACATATGTTTAATGACAGGGCTCCAAATATTCCAATTGTTTATCACTACAGGATCATTCCTCTTCATTTTCATGTGTGTTTTTATATGTGGTAGGTAAGACATGCTTTTGGAAATTGGAGCAGCGCTATGCACCTTCTACTTTCCTGTACAGTCATATTACCCATTTAGCTTAATTGTACTGTAGAAAAACCATTAGAAAGTTATTCTATTTATTAGTAGTTTTTCAGTGCTGAAAGGAGTAACAAGAACCAATAATAAAGTGAAATTACCCTTCTCAGTGTTTCCAAAAATAGCAGCAAAAAATATCCAAGTGTACACGTGGTTCTTGAATATATGCATTATGTCTCTGCCAGACAGTGCTATGCATGAGAAGTACAGGTTGGGGGCTGGTGGCAGGGGGAAGGTACACTCATCTGGGATTGATTGCAGTGAAAAGCATAGTGAAATTCTGCATTTTTAGAAAACAAAATGGGGCTTGCATTATTTTGTCAGAGCACAAATCCTTTGCCTGTACTCTGTCTCCCACTTGCAGGTTTTAAATTCTATTCAGTGATTTGTTTCCTTTGATAAGTGGCCTTATTATGAGCAATGACTTCTTTCACAAAGTTGGTTTTCTTTTGTTCTGCTTTATCATCACACCAAGCACCTTCCCACTCTTCTGTCTCTAGGGAGATTTAGAATGAGTTTCTGTATATATTTCATATCCCTGATCTAGGAAAGGACTTAAGCACAAACTTGAGAGGAAGTGTATGGCAAAATTTTGGTGGCCTTTTTGTTTTCTTATCTTTTTTTTTTCCTCTTTAATTTCTACTAGAGTGGAAGAGGAAGGACATTGCATTAACAGATAGGATATTTTTCTCTTCTGATTGTGACGCAAGCTCCTGGTTTACTAGGTTGTGTCTACTCATCTTATTTACATTTGTTTTTTGTAATGCGTACCCTTCTAATATAGGTATTGCATCCTATTATCACAACAAGAAAATTATAGATATTACTTTTGTGGCCATTAATTCTCTATTTTTTTCCCTACAAAAATGATGGTCACCCTAATATAGCTGCCTGATTTGTTTTTTAACTTTTCCATAACATTGAAGTCAATAATCTTTCCTGTTTCTAGTTAGTCAGTGTTTGCATTGCTTTGACCAAGATCAAAATTTGACTATTAGTTATTTATTGTGTATTTATGTATAAATATGTATGTACATTTCATAACTTCATTTTCTAGAGAGGAATTTGAATGAGACACTTGAAATGAGTCTGTATAAAGAATAGATTCTTTAATTTGGGAATACAATAGAGTTTAAAAACTAAAACCAAAAAAACGTTGGAGACTTAAAACACATTGTTTGAGGCTATTGTGAAAAAGTTTAAAAAACTGTGTCCATCTTAAATCCTTGCACTATATTTTGAAGAATATTTCCATTTCACAGTCACAGTGTCTGGGAAGAAACCAACCACAAAATTCAACTAATATATGAAGTTAGTTTATGAAAAAGTGACTCAGGGGGCACTTGTTACTTACCATTGTTTGCAGTCTAGTTTTTGCAAGGCTTAGTTTCAGTTTCAGAACATGTCAAAACCAGTTTCCTGGCACATGCTGCATCCTAGGGTTATCTTCTGCACTGCAGTGTGTCTCAGTAATGATCAAATAACATCCCCATAGCAATTACACTAAGTAGTGTTGCTGATGTATTTAATACTCTCTTATCTATTTTAATACAGTATAGCAGGTGGAAATTGGAGGCAACCTGCCATCAACAGAGCAGCCCTCTGTGATGTGTTAGCATTTCTATGAGAGCTATATGGCATATAGATCTTAATAAATACAAATAATTATATAAAATTTAAGAAACTGTGTCAAAATTAAGATAAAGCAATAACTAGAGAATCTTAAACAATAAAAGAGTCCTCAAACAGGAAAAAATACTATGATGGGTCTGCATAATTATTTTTTTCATTTAGATGTGGATACAAAGGTTTGTTTAGAAAGTAAACATGTGTACTTAGAATCATGGAATCATAGAATCATGGAATCAGCTGGGTTGGAAAGGACCTCTGAGATCATCAAGTCCAATCCTTGATCCACTACCACCGTGGTTACTAGGCCATGGCACTAAGTGCCACATCCAGTCTCATCTTAAAAACCTCCAGGGATGGAGAACCCACTACTTCCCTGGGCAGCCCATTCCAATGCCTGATTACCCTCTCTGTAAAGAATTTTTTCCTAACATCTAACCTAAACCTCCCCTGGCACAGCTTAAGACCATGCCCTCTTGTCTTACTGATAGCTGCCTGGGAGAAGAGACCAACACCCACCTGACCACAACCTCCTTTCAGGGAGTTGTAGAGAGTGATGAGGTTTCCCCTGAGCCTCCTCTTCTCCAGGCAAAACAACCCCAGCTCTCTCAGCCTCTCCTCATAGGACTTGTGCTCGAGTCCCTTCACCAGCCTCATTGCTCTTCTCTGGACCCGCTCCAGCACCTCAATATCCTTCCTGAACTGAGGGGCCCAGAACTGGACACTGTACTCCAGGTGTAATGAATGTATAACTTGGATGAGATTATATTTTTATAAATACACTTTTAAAAACAAGTTCAATAGAAAGTAACCTGTCACAAATATTCTGCTTTGGTATATAAATTTTAGAAGGAGGTAAAAATTCTGTGAAAATGAACTTTTAGGAATATAATTATTAATAGCAATCATAAAGCTGTATTTCTGGTAGGTTCTAAGTGCTAATGGAGATTAATATGATTTTCTTTCCTAGTCTGTCTCTGCATCACTGTGACTCTCTATATTTCTGAATACATGAAACTCAGTGAAATTCTTTTAAGAGCAAGATGCTTTTTAAAAAAAGGGAAAAAAAGAATTTATGGGAGTTTACTTTCAATAATTTTGATTTTTTTCATTCTGTTTCCATACAGTCATCATTTTTGAGTCACACACTAAGTATTGCAATAGTTAATTACCTCAGCACTCAAGCTAGCTCTTTAAAGCTTCTCCATGGAACTTTCCCTGTCAATACATGGAGACAGGAGCTATCTCAGTACACTGCTGGTTGAAAGTTCAACTTCAACATGAAGTACACATGGCACTTCTGTAGAAGAGGACAAAGCCTTTATTTTAGGTTGAGTCCGTATTTCATGTATAATTCCAGCAAGCTAACTCTGCTGGATAATGATTTGAAATTAATTTCAGTTTCACAGATAATAACAACAGGGCCAGAGTCTGCAACCATTCCCTTCAGCCATGGTCTAATGATTATTGCTCAAATAACCATGTTGATTTACAGTGTTTGTATTCTCTTGGGGGTGATTAGTATCTTCACAGCACAGCCAGTGGATATTATTAGTGTTCTTTATATGTTTTTGTGCAAAATCTGCCAACAGAGATTAATCTATTTTCTGCATACTTTGTAGAGAAGTGGTAAGGAGTGCTCAGGAGGAATTTATGGTGATTGAGACAAAAGGTCATGGTTTCAACCAGGTGAAGACAGATTTGAGGAGGAAGGTGGCAACCTCGTACTGATCATCTTATAATGGCTCTGTTTACTACCTTATGTCACTAAGAATTCCTTTCATTTCAGTACAGCCATTTTCAGGTGTATGCTAAACAGAAGTGATGAGGATGGGCAATGATAGTGAATGATCTATGTGGAACTTGATTTCTACCTATTGTGGTCTCTGTCATTTCTCCCGGTAGTATCCTGGAGGAAAAAAAGCAGCTGTTTCTCTGGTGCTGCTTTTTTCTGTCATAGGGGCAGGCAGGTAGTGGCAGAAAAATAGTAAGGAGTAACAAGGCCTTGACAGCTCCATTCTCTATCGTACATCACCAACTGTGGCCGAGATTAAAAAAAAAGGAAAGAGACTGACTCATCTTTCTTTCCTATCCTCTATTTCCTTTCCTAAATACCAAATACAAGAGGTGATGGAAACCAGGTTTTATATCTTAGAAGGAACACATATTAGGTTCTCTGATCTATTTGGTGTTGTTATTGCTACTTGTTACCCAAGGGAAATGGAGAATTGCAAGGCAAAACTCCAATTCAGCGTGAAGGACAAAAGCAGAATATGGCCCATTTATTTTTAAGTTTGAGGAAATAATGAAAGCAAATTTGTGGTGGTTTTCACCCTGCTCTAATTGCAACACAGAACACTTCAAATACAGTTGTTGCCAGATCTATTTGTATATTCACCGTAAATTAAAATAATCATCTTGATTGTCTGACAAGATCTAGGAAAAGTAATCACAAAATAAATGGAATACAGCATTCATTTTCTTGCTATAATATGTGGCCTAAAACTGAAGTGTTATGGTCCCAGGAGTGATGTATGGATAAATATTAATCCATGAACTTGATATTACTTTTTCACATCATGCTTGTAAGTCACAGGAAAGTACATAAAATATTTCATTCTGTTTTTTTCTGTTTTGAGCAGAAAGGTTATAAATCTGTGAACTGTCCTTATAATCACTAATAACTGAAGACTGTAGTTAAGAAAGTGAGTTTCTGAGGAATGTACAGTCCCAGCATACTGAGTTAAACTTGTAAGAGCTCTCTTTAAAGGAAGCTGAAAATCTGAAATGAAGGACATATTAAGTAGCACACACATTTTAAAAGGATAAGTAAGGGAATAACTCATTTTCCCTTGGAGTGTTTGGATGTATGGTCACAGGGAAGAATCTGGCTGTATAATGATATATCAATCCAAAGTCTTCCTATTTAGATTCCACTTGGATTTAAAAATCTTAGTACTTTTTCCTTTTTTTTTTTTAAACTTGAAGACATGCTCAGAATTAAAATAATAATGCCAAAAAATATTTTGATGGACAAAACAAAGCTAGTTATGTAATTTTAAACTGAGTAAACCAATATTTTAAAAGGAAAAAGTAATATTTTGCATAAGTCCTAAGTGTAGATATTTTGATGCAGAAAGTAACTACAGTTTTTTCATTGCCTTCATTACCTTCTTCCTTTCTTACCAAATGGATTTTTTTCAGAGAAGTACACAATCTAAATTTAAGGCACACATTCTTCTATACCTGTCTTCTATACTTGTCCTCAAATCACTGGCTTAAAAAAAATGGAAATAAGGACACTGACATATCTATTATCAGAGTAAAAAACTGTCACTAATTATGTAGATGCAAAAGATATAGGAAGAACAATGGAAAAATACATTAAAAGTTACTGGCTTTTGATGAAACTTTCATGCCAGTTTTATATTGGTACAACTTAATTATTTTTCAGTGGAATTTGTTTACACAGTATTAAAATAAATTTTATTTTACAATTCTATGAGTACTGAGTAAACTGCTTAAATCTGCAAACTGACATGTGAGATATTCATGCAAACAAGATTTTGTGTCTCTGAGTTCCCAGTAAACATCTCTACATATATTCTTAGGTTTACACCATATGCAGTTATAATTACATATATAATGAATGCAAGTACTAGGTAAAGTACAGATATTCACTGTTTCATTGAAGAAAATGGGAAATCTGTCTGCTGTTACCAGCAGGATTTAGCCTGTTGAGATCTTACTTAATTTCTTGTTGGCAGTGGAATCAGTCTCTACTTGTCTTCAAATATTAAACTCTGCGCTGCTGGCATAAGTAGAGGAAATGAGCAGCAACTGGAATGGTCTTACACATGCTGGGAGGGACAGGAAAGACCTATCAGAAACTATCTTGGTAAAACATAGCACAGAACAGTGCTATGTAGTGCCTAAAGTAACACAAATATGGTGCCTTGAAGTTTTAAAAATAGGGCACTGGATTCATTGACTTGTTAAAAGATGTTTAAAAGGTCTCATTTTGAGGTTTTTAAAAATTACTAGGTTTGCATTTTAGCTGAAATTTAGGAAGTTTTAATAGATAACTGTATTAGTGTATAAAGGGTTTTGGTAGATTTTATTTAGCAAAAAATTGCTAAATTCACATATTTCTGTCATCTTCTTAACGCATGAAAGATTCGGAAGGGAAGACATATATAAATCTGTAAACCTCATCCTTTAACCAAAGGCACAAAGATATTACTTGTACAGTTTGATATGAAAAATAGGTTGATATGAAATAGGTTGATATAGGTTTGACATGAAAAATAGGAACACTAAATTTGAGAAAAGATTTGAGTTACTACTTCTTATGCTACCATGCTATAAGAATGAGGTAGAGAGAAAGAGAAAAAATAAAAAAGAAAGAAGAAAAATGGATTAATATTTCCTCTGAACAATCAGCAACTTAGGAAATGCTGAACTCCAGGGATACTCTTCCTTCCTAGCAGCTGAGATACGAGAGACAGTGAATAGACATGGTAAACACTATTTTTGATGAAAATTGCCTCATAGTATCAGACAATATCTGTTTGTCATGGTGTCTGTCATTGGGAGATTTTGTGTTTCCAAACAGAGAAAAAGGGAAGGCTGAGCTGGGTTTTGTTTGTAGACATTCTTTAGAAGTTCTGTAGGCTCCATCATCACCTTAACAAGTCTGCAAGTGTTCATAATCACTCCATTACAGATTTTAAGCAATGTCTTATTTTTTTTTGTTGTTGTTGTTTTTTTTTTTTTGGTTTTTTGGTTTTTTTTGGCATTGACCAGTTAATTTAATATTATAAATGCTATACACACAAGAGACAAAAAAACCCCAAACCTTAGTGTTAATATTTACAAAGAATAAAGAGACTTTCAGAAGTAAGTTTTCTACCAGTCTTTAAAAGGTGTATTTGTGAGAAGCTATCCTTAATGTTCCTTGCATATATTGATTTTTTAAAATATCTTTGAAAGATAGTGAACTCTTTGAGAAATCCATAATTATCACATTCATTATTCAATAATATCTTGAAAGATTTACTATATCGGAAAGGGAAAAAACTCCCTTCAAAGATTCTCACATATAAAAATGTCCTGGGTTAGAGTTTGAGACTATGTTTTTCTTTGAAAAAAAATCATGAGTGACTCTGATGGATTATGTCATGCAGAAGAAAGAAATAATATTACATAGATGACTTGCCTCATTGTAAGGAGAAGGAATGTTTAGAAAACAACAGTATCTGTCTCTTACCTATCTGTAAAACATTTAATGACATGTTTAGCAAAGTACTGAAATATTTAGGTGTGGAGGCTTTGGTCCAAAGACATTCCTTAATAAAGTTTAAATCCTGACAGCCTGATCTTTAACTGTTGATCAGGAAAAGATGCGTTTAACATGTAGGCATGGGAAATGGCTGAAACACTATGAATAACTTCAGTTAAACAATTGCAAATGTTCTTGAACAGATTCAAATAGAAAGACACAAAGTCCTACAGCAATTGATCCAGATCAAATTGTAAGTGTCAAGCTTCTCCCTAATGTGCTGACTTTCTAAAAGAAAAGGGATTAGTTTGATTGTCCAAGACCGTACCATTTCTGAAAGTTCTTGTGACTGGTGAAACAGATTGATTCAGCCTGTAGCAAATACTGCTTCATCACAGCCATGGTCAAGTTGTGAATCAAAGGCAATACTCCACCAGCCGAGCTGATTGAATATGCAACTTGCTACAAGCATTTGGATTTTATTCCTCTATGTATTTGAGAAAATACGTGGGAGATAAATGTGTGAGCACAATCCTGATATATTTGCTTAAGAAACATGGAAAACAGGATTGGATCATGCAGTCCTGTGTCAGTCAGAAAAAATATCCCAACTCATGAGGGAAGAAATCTGCAAGAAATTGCTGCCTAATAAGATCTTTGATTAATTTATTCATTCAAGGCAAACTCCTTCACTGTGTTTCACCTGCCAGTAATGGAATTTTCCATGCCATATACAATAGAGTTTGATCTGGGTTTAGACAAAAGATTTGCAGCAGAAATTTCAAGTAATTTCTTTTAGGTCCTTTCCTGTAAAGGTATAGAAAGAGATTTCTTCTGAATCCACATCTGTCATATATAAAATTCAATAAAAAGGGACCCTTTTAATGCAAGCATTCAGTTTAATCTACTGGTGTCTATCAAATTCCCACATTTCTTCCTCTGTACATGTTACTAGCAGTTTCTTTGTAGGAGTGTGCAAGACTAAATAGCCCAAGTTTAAGGCATCTTTTGTGACTGTTTTAAGTAAAATAACTTGCAAATGAATACACACACTAATAAACTGCCCAGCTAAAGAACTTTTTGTTTTTCTTCTTTCCCCTTTGGCTTTTGGTGATAATGATCATGTAACAAAGCGAAAGGCTGGGGACTCTGGTGTACCTGCTGAATATTTGTTTGTGACAGTATATGTATGTGGGGAGAACTACTGTGTCATGTTGAATAATAAAAATTTGGGAGCCAAAGGAAGAAACGGAATTGCTCCATTTTGTAAGAAAGAGGAATAGGAAGGTTTTATGCAAGTCCAGTATGGGACTGGGTCTGTCCTTATGGCAAGAGAATGAAAATGAAAACATGAGCATGAAGGTCAATATCAGATTTCAAGAATACAAATATGAGAAGTAAAATTTTCCACTTAAAGTAGATGACAAAATAACTTCTGTATATACAGATATTAATATGTCCTACTGTAAGCCAAAGAGTAGTTTTGAAAAAGTATTTGAGTTAGCATCACTAAGTTACAATACTAACTATGACCCTTGCTATAAGTTGTGACTGTTTCTAAATATTTAAAATTTGACTAATTTTTTTTTTAATTGAATTTTATTCATCAGGACACTTAGAGTCTGTAATTTTCTTCTTTCATCCCTAAATCAAACTTCTCTTCAAACTATTTAGTTTTACCATGTATCATAAGTGTAATGAATTTTCATGCTCGTGTGTTCGTAAGTAGGAAGTAAGGATTTGTTGTGGGTGAACAATATTACATAGAATAGAGATATGTGAATATTAGTGGCAGCTATGCAGTCAAGGTAAGTCATTCAAGACATAAATACAAAATTACATTACATTTCAATGAAGCATTTAATTTATTTTATGTGGTTATAAGTAACCATGTTTATTAGTAGATAATTTGTGACTAGAGAGATATTTCCAAAAGGGTAATTATTGTGAGTGTTTTTCCCAACTCTTGAGAGAAATAAGACTACATTGCTTTTCTGAAATAGGATACTTAGGAAGCTATGACATTGCTATATCTTCAAATGAGTCTCCAGGACAGAAATACCAGCCATATATTTCAATAGTGCTGCCCAATAAAATGGGAAAGAATTCCCACTGTGGTAAATACAATCCAAGCATATCTTAACAGACTTGTAGTTTAAGAAATTGTAAAGACAAGAAACAATATTATAAAAAGATGAAATCACCTACATGTGTTGACACAAAAAATAATTTGTCATAATGATCGGAATGGGGCAGTGGATGTCCGTCTTGTCTTGCTTTGCCAGTTTAGCCGAACTCATCAGAGTGTCTAAAAATAAGTTTATCTTCTGGAACAAAATAAACAACCTTTAGAAATGGATAGAAATTCTTTTCAACAGTATTATGTATTCAGTATTCCTTATTAGTGTTATAACATTTGCTGTTAAGACTTCTGCATTGTATTTACATGAAATGAACACCACCACCACCCCCCCTTCGTACATCATTTGCCATAGAATGGGAAATCCTGCTGGATGCTGCTGAGTTCCCAAGACCTGACAAGTTCCATGTTCAGTTTTCAGCATAATTATAATGCAGCTGCTCTTGTTTCCAGACCATTTTAAGCTAAGGAAATAGAATGCAGGTCTGTAGGTACTTGCTTACAGAATCTTATTTACAGAATCTTATTTACATCATTACAGAATCTGCTTTTACATGAATTATACTATAATTCCTCTGAGTTGAAGGAAATAGGATTATTTTATTTTTGACTTGTCCATTTATGTGCACTTACTGCTTTCCTGATTGTCATGCAGTGTATTGTAGGAGAATATTATGTTGAATAAAACCTTTCACTCTGAAATTTGAATCTTCTTGAAATAGAAGGATAAGAAGTAAAATGTCTGAGCATATCCATTTGAATGTGTTAATATTTTTTCCAAGTTGCTCTTTCATTATCCTTTTTTGACATTTTTCTTTTTAAGATGAAGTCACCATGTTGTTATGGATTGTTCTGTGGTGTGACATAGATGTTGCTACTTTTCTGAACTTTAGGACTTCTGGCTGCTACCTGAGCTCTGAACAATCAGTTTATCAGGATCAAGAAAATCGTTAAGGAAAGTTATATGCAGACTTTTCTCATAATCAAGCTCATTATACGTGTCTTAATTTAAAAGGATGGCATATAGTATTCTTCCCACCGAAGCTTGTGGCCTAACTCCCAATAGACACCTTTAATATAGCATCATATCAAATACACTTTGAGTTTACACACCAGGCAAAGAACTGAAAAAAGTGTTCTTAAAAACATTCAACTTAAATTTTCTTGTCTTTCGCTGGTGATGTTTAATTTTTTATGTGAAATGCACGTTCTTTGCATGCGTATCACAGTTACCATAGACTGGAAAATTTTACAGAATGCTGCTGACTTTCCATGACCATTTATATTTCTGCTATTAATTTTCAGTGTTTTATTTATGGGGGTTTGCCTTATTTCAAAACAATATGCCCTAATACACAGAGCTATCGCAGACCTGTCAGAGGAAAACAGTGCCGACTCCAACACTTGGGCAAGCAGAATCATTCCATTACATCTAAATGAAGAGGGCAGGAGCTCAAGGCAGGTGTGAGCCACTAGTGAATCAGGACATTACATAAGGATGTTCATGTACTTGCTCTATTTTTTTCTGTTGCTGCTGTGGTTCACTTTAACTTCTGTTGGGTTACTCTTAGACAAGTTCATCAGGGACAAATTAGACCCTGTAGATTGCCACTTGGATTGGGCCTTTTCCTGGCTGTAGAATGTAGAATACTTTTTGTTGAACACCTAAAACTCTTTCCTCTAATGTGTCTATGTGTGATGAGCTTGTGGAGAAAAAGAGATAGCAATGTGCTGTACAGATCTGGATTTTTTCTAAAAGTAATGCACTGGCCTTTCATACCAGCAGAAATCATAGGAAATTACTACAATGATGTAAATACATATTCAAAATAAACAAAACAGAAACACAGCCGAAGATATCAGGCATATTCAGTTACGGAACCTTTTGCAGTGAATTAAGGAAGATAAATTACCATATTTTTGTCTGTTTCATAGGGAGTCATTTAGCTCTGGAGATGGAGCGATCACAATTTAAAAGCCATATGCAGCCTCCTGATTCTTAAAGTGCTGATGTTGTGGTCTTGATGTAAACTGAAGTTTAAAGAATGTTTATGTGAATGTTCAACATCTGCTGAAAATTAACATCATATAGTTGCAATCTTCCACTTCTTTATGCTCCCTTCTAGCACCTTTTCTGTCTGGGATTGAAGCCTGTGGCTTGTCATCATTGACCCAGTTAATATTTGCTGAACTTGAGAGTCAAAAGACAAAAACTTGCCTGGGCAGCAGAAGCAGCCAAAATTTGGCATCTAGTTGCATGTTAAGGAAACAGGAAGAGAACGTCATTCAAACACAGATAGGTGATGATTTTCCATAAATGTTTTTGCTGAGAAATCATTTTTTGAAAGCTGCTTGTATTTATATTCAATTATAAACCAGAAAATGTCTTCTCAGTGATTTTCATTTAACATTGAAGCCTTTCCTGTCATATTGATCTAACAAATGCCATAGGCTATAACAAACTTTCAGTATGAAAGGGTGCAGCCACCAATCAGAGGCGTGAGGTAAAAGGTTGCTGTTCAGTCTGTGTATGTATATTTATTCTTTAAGTTTATGGTAAATCCATGCTTAGTGGTATATAACCAGAAAAACAGGAATGGATCATATATGGAAATTTATCTGTGAATCTTAATAATAGGCTTTACATGGATTCTATTTGGTTTCATTTCCTTTTCATTTTTTAAGAGCAATATACCTTACACTGGCATTTCATTTCATTTTAGAGGATTCTTTATAGACTTTCACTGAAATCATTATTACCATTGTACTCTTACATTGCAACTAGAATTGTCAGTGAGTGTGGAATTAATTTCCTCCCTATAAATCTAGACTCATGGTGACATTAAAACAAGAATAACTAATAATAAGTAATATTTGAGGGTTTTTTTTAATTGCAGTCTTGCACTATAATATCATAACTACTGGAATTGGATTGAAATTTTCCAGTGTTAATTTCATGGATTTGAAGTATTATCTCCATGAAAAGGTGTATGAATCATGAATTCTCCAGTTTTTCGTTCTCAATTTATTTTATTTTTTTTTAGTTCTAGATTAAAACAAAAATTCAATAAAAGCAAACCCAAAACAAACAAACCAAAAAACACCAACCACAAAACCTGCCTATCATTTAGTCAGACTGCAAGCTTTATTGTTCATTAGGATTTTGAGATAGATTTCACCCAAACACCTGAAAGGTATAAAGTCCAGCCATTAGTGAAAAGTGAGAGGTACTTTCAGAGGATGGCACATACTGTCCTGAGCTAACTGTTTGCAGAGTGTGATTCATCCAAGCTCTTTCTTCTCTTTGGCTTGTAGGTGTAGACAGTTTGCACCAGAGAAGATGGGTCTCCATGCAGGCTGCTGGTATATCTCACAAATAGTCTTATGTGTTAAAAGTATTTGAGGATAGAAAAGGAAATGTGTTGCCAGTGTGTTATTAGTAGCCAATCTACATTCTAGACTGTTGGGAAAATCAAGATAATATCAGTGAGCACAACCTGAAGTTTAGTGCATGCTATAGGTGACAGTGGGAAGCCAAGGCACAAACCCGATCTTGTGTTACTAGTGGAACATGTGATGCTAAACAAATAAAAGGCATATTTTCTTTGTCCTCCTGTCTTCTTTTTGCCATATTCAGCCTGTCTATCAGTAGAACGTCTTATACTCATCCTTCTCATATGTATGTTGTTTTTTGCGTACAAGAAAAGTCCCTTTGTTTATATACCAAAGTTCCTTAAAGTAAATCTTTTAAATCGACTTCTTTTCAGAAAAGTTGGTCAAGATAAATCACATTACATAGCAAATTAGGCCATATATAGCTGGAGTTAGGTCCCTTGCCTTGTCAGGTCTGATACTGTCTGTAAGAAAACATTTTATTCAGGACCTGTTTTGCACACAGTTTTACACAAGGGCATATTCAGAATTTCTGCCCCTATTTATAAACAACATGAGTCATACAAGATGAGTCATGAGAATAACTGCATGTAGAAATGTGGGACTGTACTGGGTAAGGTTAGACCGTTGATTCTTGCTCAAGAATAAGCCCTAATTTATAGAGTATTTCAGTGCTTCCTGGCCAATGTGAAGCTGTGTGCAATGCCAGTGTGGAGTCCCCTTGATGAGAGGAATCAGGTGTTCAGGGCAGACAGGTGTTCTCTTTGCAGTTAACCACATCAGGCAATTACCATGAACCAGCAAGCCTGACTGTGCATGTTAGCTGGTGCTTCTCTATAGACTCTGGTTTCTGACTGCATTGAAGGCTTGTTCCAGGACAAAGGCACAGGTGACCTGAAGTCAGAGGGTATTTGGATCGCCTTTTGCATTTATAGTGGCGTAGAGGCATTCTGAAATGTTTCTGCAGGTACGTTCTATAAACAAAAGGCATAAAATGGAGCTTAACTTTCCAAAGGATTGAATTTAAACTGGTTTTCAGTGAGAGCATTTTAAAAAAGATTTCACACTGTTTTAATGTGGATAGAAATAAACAACTTCAGGGCATGATTCATCTGACCTGTTTGTTACATCTCCATTAAAAGAGATGAAGGGGGGACTAGGACTACTGTCCTTCCATCTACAAAGATGTCTTGACCAGATGTCTACTTCAGATACGAAGTACATTTAGTCATATGAGACTTAACCAAAATTTTAGGAATGAACGTTTTTTAAACTACAGTGAATATACACAGTCTACCTTTTCTTTCATATATGTGGCTTAGTATCTGTTGTCTCAGGCATCTTTGGGGAAAAAATAGCTTAAAAGATTCTGCTGCACAAATATTTCAGAGCATACTGTAATGTGGGAGGCAAGTACATGGAATCCTGAAGTCTCTGTTTGTAATATTTCTTTCATAATACGGGAGTTGGGCTGCTCAAGGAAGTGGTGGATTCACCATCCCTGGAGAATTTAAAAGACGTAGATGTGGCACTTAGGGACATCGTTTAGTGGTGGACTTGGCAGTGCTGGGTTAATGGATGGACTAAGATTTTAGAGGTCTTTTCCAACCTAAATGATCCCATGACTCAATTGAAGACTACACATCACAGAACTTCTTTCAATTTTTTCTGCCTAAACTTCAAACTGGATTTGTGAGGGAGTTGGTGTTTTGCTTCAGAGAGGGTATTGTCCCTCTACATATGCTGAGATTCCTACAGAGCCTTACTTTTGATGGAATGAGGATAAAATTTCCAATGCATAGTTACACAAATTGGAAATTTTGTCTTTATTTATGCATAACTACATAAATAAAGAAAAAATATTTTTGGAGTTCTTATCCTTTCTTACTCATCCTTGCCACCAAAGAAAAGTCTGTTCTTTCTGTTCCTACAGTTTCCCAGTTTTCCCAGTTTTATACCTTTACAAATTTAAAGCAGTGTAAAATTCCCTGCTAAAATCTCACAGTGGGGCACAAATATTATTCATGACCTCTAGAACTTTTTGATAGAACAAGACAAGGTCAAGGCAGAAAGAAAGATTATTCTTTCTTACTAAGTATTTATAGAATGTAAACTTTAGAATAAATGGTGCCTGTATAGAGCTAACCTCCATGTCAAGGAGAGAGTTAGCAGCTGCAGTCAGTGGTTGTTTATTCAAACAACCGATAGGGTTGGCTGAGTTTGTGACCACTGTTGACTGCTTAGCACTTGGCATTGGTACCTTTAATTGGCCTGTTTTTTATCAGCATAGACTTAGTCAAAATTCCTGAAACATGGCAAGGTGAAAACTTTTATCCTATAATGTATGGGAAAACTTTTCTTTTCACATGTAGTGCCAAAGAAAGATAGAGTAAGGTTTGTTCTCAACAGGCAGTAAGAAAGAGGCTGTGCTGATCTTAACTGCCTGGGTTTTTTGTTTGTTTGTTTTGTTTGTGGATTTGCTCTTTTTTCAGGGTGGAAGCTTGATGAATAGGTGGTTGCTATATGCATAAGAAATGTACTGTGCCATAGACATCAGGGACAGAGAATGGCCCCAGATTAGCTAAATATAGAGCAAACTTTGAGATCAGCTTCATCGCTAAGCCAAACATAGAAGTCTAGTTTTGGTAACATTTTCTGTTCTCTGCACTACAAAAAGCTTGAGTTTTGTATAAATAATTCTGCTGAATGCCAGGCATCAGGGAACTAACCTCAAATCTTAGCAATGATGGTTTTTATTCAAAATTACTCACAACATCAATATATTTGTAATGCTTTTTTCTTTCAAAACACTGAAAAAAATACAAGCTAATTAATTCTGGAATCTACTAATGAATCTTCCATTGTGCTCTAGAAGTCTGGAGAGTCAGACTTGTGCAGGAAAAAAGGAGTCTACAGTGACAGCTGTGCCACAGAAGGACATAATTTAAAAGGCAGAAAACCAAAATTGTCCTTTCTTCCTGTTAATAGTACATTTGAAACTATGATGGTGTCCTTCTTATTAAAAATAATATTATATGCACAAGGCAGCTTTTTCTTGTGCAGTCATTAAAAAAAATTAATTTGGGTAGGTATAAGCAATACCTGCTTCACTCCGATTAAAATATTCAGTTAAAAACAATGAGAAAAAGATGAGTGTTGTTAGGCTCCAGATGTAAGAAACTTGAAGTTGGGTTTTTTTCAATGTAGCTGGCATTTTACAGAAACTCTTAATATCATGAAAAGGTTGAAGTTGGAGGGAATTTGGTTGGAGATCTCAGAAAAGAAGAATGCCTTTGTCTGCTGTCCTGATTTACTGGGTTACTACTGGGACAATACCCACGATAAAATCCAGTTAATAGACGGAGGTTTGTATGAAACTACTTAAAGAATATTGGGCTTTGAAAATAGAGGCAATTCAGTCAGTCCATTAGCCTCTACATGAAATTTTTGGAGAAATCGGAAGAGTTAGGGGTGACTCAAATCCAAAATGCATAATAACATGGGCTATTGATGACTGTGATTGGCTCATGTGCTCTCTGACCCAGTGAATATTATCTTTCATGTGGAACAGAAAAGACTGAGAGACAGAAATTGAATACATACTCTGAAAATTCAGGCATTTACAGATACAACCCATTTGGGATCAAATCCTGCATGCCAGATAAGTGTCCAGTCTTCTCAATTTCTGATTATTGGGAAAAAGGAGAAAGGCAACCAGCACAAAAATGCATGCAAACCTCCCTTTCTACTTGGAAGGGGAGGCTCATCATGTGAACAAAATCTGTATTTCCAGACAAACATTTCTTAAAAAATTGGCTCCCTGTTCTCAGGATACTCAATTCCATGGAGCTATAGGGCTTCATTGGTGACTTTGAAGTCTAAATCTTGTCTCGAGCTTACTGTTGGAGTTATAATTGACAAACACTGCTGTGACTCTTTTACATGTGCCTCTTGTTGCCACTCAGGTTTATGCTTCTATGGTGTAATAAACTTGAATCACTGTATCTAGGGACCACTTTCAAAGCACACTTAATAAATGCAGCCCCTCCATAAACATTGCTTTTAAATTGGATCTAGCAAAGTAGAATATGTAATAAATGCATGCTTAATTGATGGAACAACTCTAATTGCATTCACTCATAGAATGAAATCCAGAACAAATAGATGCCAGTTTCAAAGTGGGGAAATCCTGTCTGTTTGCTACATCTCTTTATACATAATGGGAATTCTTATCATTCAGAGATGGGCTGCCATGTCAGACTTAGCCAGTTTATTGATATTTCTGCTTATATTACTCATTTTAATGCAGGTTATTGCATTCCTACATGTTTCTAGTGTCCAGAGAATGCCAACAAAGCTAGTGAAGGATCTGGAGCACAAGTCTTATGGGGAGTGGCTGAAGAGCTGGGGTTGTTTAGCCTGGAGAAAAGGAGAGAGGGGGAGACCTCATCACTCTTTACAACTACCTGAAAGGAGATTGTATCAAGGTAGGGTTGGTCTCTTCTCCCAGGTTACAAGTGACAGGACAAGAGGAAATGGCCTCAAGTTGCAACAGGGGAGGTTTAGATTGCATATCAGGAAAAATACCTTCACCAGAAGGATTGTCAAGCCACCCAGGGAAGTACTGGAGTCACTATCCCTGGAAGTATTTAAAAGACACTTAGATGTGGCACATAGGGACAATGCTTAGTGATGGACTTGGTAGTGCTGGGTTAATGGTTGGAATCAATGGTATCTGAGGTCTTTTCCAACCTAAACAAATCTGTGGTTTGAAGTTTTTGTTAGCTGACTTGGAAAATATTGAAATAATTGACAAGCAGTTGTTGCAAGTGACATAATGACTGCTTAATGAACACTTATTTCTGTCTATGTGCTTGAAGAAATATAAATACACATTTTCAGTTTAACCCAACTTCAGTTATTCTACTTATTCTTTTTAATCTTGAGGTTGAGCACAATGTCTCAGCTTACAGCAAGTTATTGACTTCATTCAGCTTTTCCTGGTTGCCACGTGAAAAGCAGGGGAGTTGCCTGACACTTAGTGTGGGGAGATTTTCTTAACCCTTAGTGATTTATTTGTCTGTCAGTGCCCCAGGAAAGCTGAGACCCTTATGCCAAACCAGTCTGTCAGTGTCCCATAAGGGGACCCTTCTCTGAACGGATTCGCTGGATTAGAGGGTGATTTGACTGCCCTTTTCAGGAGGGTTAAGACAACAGCTTGGCGACCCCTCAGCAGGTCTTCCCAATGCTGGCAACTGCTAGTACCTATAAAGGACTCACTCTAGCAATTTACAGAATAAGTCTTTATTAGTACAAATTGTGACAGGTTAATAAAGTTCGAGGGTTGCTGTTGATAGTACCTGACTGGAAGAACATGTTTAAAGCAACCTACTATGCTATGAAGCAAGTTCTAATCCTAACAGCAATACTTAGTGTGCAGAAAGTATGATTCTTATCTGATAGGCGTCCCTGTAGAGGAAAAAGACAGGTTCAGCCCATCAACTGATCCCAGAAATTTCAGTGGAGTCTTCCTCAATTTTCCGCTTATTCTCAACTTACTTTTATACTATCTGTTTAGGTTTAGATGGAGCTTGAGTGACTCAAGTCACAAGAAATGAGACAAATTTGGAAGGAAGTGAGAAACAAAGGGAGAAAACAGAGAAGTGAAATAAATGTGAGAAAGAATTATCAGTCCATCCCATGTGACCTAAAAAAAGAACCAATCCCCAAACAAAACCAAATTCCAAATGACCCCACACCTCAATGTAATAATTCACGTGAATCCAGTAATTTGTTTGGGAAGTCTGGAACCCATTTTGATATAATTCAGTCTGAGCACTGATTCTTAAGCACAAATCTATTATATTTGTTTCTGTGTTTTGATTGGATCTGAATTTTATTTAAATTTATTTACTTCAGTTTTATTTTACTTAGCTTCTGATGAAAGATCAGGTGTTAAAGTTGCAAAATAATATTTAACAATCAAGCTTGTGGACTGAATAATAAAAAACAGTCTTCTCCAGCAGGCCTTGTATGCTGGACCATAGTCAGCTCAGACAGCACAGTTTCATGCAGAGGTGGGTCACTTAACAAAATCCATCAAAAGTCCTCTTTTCTTCTAAGAGTAGACTTTTAGATGTGGCATTAGTAGTGATGAAGGATATGGCCTTGCTCTCTGTAGTTTCTTCATTTTTTCTGCTTAATGATTTGCAGATAGATGCAATATTGCAGAGGTTTGACACATGTATGAGTTGAAGTTGAATTAACTTTTGATCTGGTGTCAGGGAAAACATTGATTTTGTTACAGTTGTTGTAGGGAAAAAGATGGGAATTTTTAAGAGATTGAACCAAGGGAGTAGTTATTCAGTGTTCAACCGCAGGTGAGATCTTAAAAGACACAAACACTCCATTCTAAACTTTACATAATGCTCTATGTGCTAATGATCCGAAAAATCATATTACAAATTAAATTGCAGAAGTTACAGAAGCCTTTTATCTGTTTGAAATGTTTTTTCTATGAAAAATATTTTGAATAGTATATTAATGCACTTTTTGAGATGCCATTGGGGTTGCTTTTCTTTTAGAGTTTATAAATATTCTAAGTGTATTAATTTACTAAGCAATTTGTCCTTTTGATACTGTTATACTTTTTCCCATAAGCAGATAAAGATGAAAAACCTATCAACACATGTTTTAAGCTTGTCATACATTTTCAGACTGACAGATGAATGCTGTTTGGCACCCTTGTTTTGAAAGGAGAAAGAATTTTAAAAATGAAACAACAACAAACCAAATATAACAAGAGAATAAATAATGTAACATCTGTTCTGAAATGGAATGAAACAGTTTATAATAGGGAGAATGTGGAAGTTTAGAAACAAATTCTGTTTATTGAACTAAAATTAACAGCAACCTAAAATGATTATTGCCTTAGTTACTGATTCACTGATTCTCTCTGATAACAATATTACAATTTAATAAAATTGTTTAATTGATAGATTGTGATCCTAAAATTATTGTCTCTCCTTGAATCTGCATAGAAAATATTTTGTAGAAGATGCAAATGAATATTATTGAAATCAGAATCTAATTTGCCAGCTGGGTAAAAGTACCAGGGTAAAAGTGCTGGATTCAATTGAAATACTTTTCAAAAGTACTGAAGCCTAATCCAAGTTTCCAGATTTCTATCTCTTCTAGAGTCAGATGAATTTATTACTGTCAAATGAGTTGCCCTGGAGATGTATCAGAGTAACTGATAGAATAGAAAATGAGATTTTAAATACATATATCTAAAGATGAAGATGATAACCCCATTTTTGAAAGTGGAAAAAACATATATTGATTAATGGCACTATTCCTTCTCATTATGAATTTATTTCTTTAGGGAAACAAGAAGAGAAAATGATGATGCATATCAGGAAAGGATTTTGGTTTGGTTCTCCCCTCCCACCTTTCTTCTTACCTTTACATTAAATAGTAAAGTACATTTGGGTAGTAACAGAATCATAGGATCATAGAATGGCTTGGGTTGGAAGGGTTATTAAAGATCATTTAATTTTAACCCCATGCTGTGCACAGTGAACTCTTTCACTAGACCAGATTTCTCAGAGCCCCATCCAACCTGATCTTGAACATTTCCAGGTATGGGGCATCCACAACTTCTCTGGGCAACCTGTTGCAGTGCCTCACCACCCTCACAGTAAGGAATTTCTTCCTAGTATCTAATCTAAACCTACCCTCAGTTTGAAACCATTCCCGCTTGTCCTGTCACTACATGCCCTTTTAAATAGTCCCTCTCTTTCAGGCACTTGAAGGCTGCAATTAGGTCACGCTGGAGCGTTTCCTTTTCAAGGCTGAACAATCCCAATCCTCTCAGCCTTTCCTCACAGGAGAGATGCTCCATCACTCTAATCATCTTGGTGACCCTCCTCTGGACTTGCTCCAACAGGTCAATGTCCTTCCTGTGCTGGGGACTCCAGAGCTGGATGCAGGTGGGATATCACTAGAGCAGAGTAGAGGGGCAGAATCACCTTCCTCGACCTGCTGGCCATGCGGCTTTGAATGCAGCCTAGGAAACGATTGGTTTTCTGAGCTTTTAGCACCCATTACTGGCTCATGTCCAGCCGCTCATCCACCTGCACCCTGAAGTCCTTCTTGGCAGGGCTGCTCTCAACTTGTTCATCCCCCAATCTGTACTGATATTGGGGGTTTACCCGACCCAGGTGCAGCTTGAGCCTGTCCAGGTCCTTCTGGATGGCATCCCAGTCTTCAGGTGTGTCAACCACACCACTCAATTTGGTGTCATCTGTAAATTTGCTTGATTCTTTTTTTTTTATATATATATATAACGCTTTTGTTATGCTCACAACTCCGAAGAGAAGTGAAAGCCGAAGAGGTTGCACTTGAACAAGATTCCATTAGAATGCATTCAACTGAAGATTTTCAAACAGATTTAGCAACATATTAAATGGAAAATAATTGTGAAGAGAAAGAATAGAGTTTAATCTTGAGATACTAATATCATACTTACAAGAATAACATTTTTTAATTTATATTGTGACAAAAAAAATAAGATGATATGTCTAGAGACAACTTTTGTGTAAGTTTGAAATCAAAGCAAAGAAAAAAAAAGCAAGAGGAAAATAATAATAAGGGGAAATAAAGGGGCACTTCAGCACCAGTGCTCTCACAGCTCCTGCAGGAATCTTTTAAGGATTGTAACCATGTTTTACATCTTCAGTCAATAGTAAGCTTGAGAGTTTCTATTCTAGCTATTACTTTTTGGTTATGGATATGGTGTCTTTGAACCATTAACAGTGATATTTAAATTTGAGCAGATTAACACCCCAAAGGATGAATTTAGTTAAAACTTTTTAACTAAAAAAAAGATGCAACACCCTAAAAAGCCCAGTGACTGAAATGGTTTATATGTACAATTTGAAAAAAACAGCTGTCTTCTTGTGGACAAATATTCTGAGGAGAGTCACATCTGATCTGGGCTTTCCTGGCCAGCAAAACTGCAAAACATATTCACTGGACATTTATGTTGTGCAAAAATACTGCACAGTGGTGAAGTAAAACAAACACCTTCTGATGAGCCAAACCTAAGTGTATTTTAACAATACCAATAAAAAGTATTAATGCATACTCTGCATCAGAATGCTATTTTTACTGATTCTGAATTGATTTAAATCTATATGAAGAAAACTAATTTTAGAGATGTTCACTATTTTCCTTATGCCATAGCATTATATCATCCTAAAATTGTGAGAGGAGTGTTAAAACTAATATAATAATGCAAACACTTCTTTTTTTCTCATTCCAAGAAAACAAAATGTGTGCTGCATTACTCTCTGTCAGTTTTTCTTCCCCAGAAAATAAACTTGGGATCTTGCTGGACAAATTAAAAAATATTAAGTTTGTGCAACTGGCCTGCAGAAGAAACAATCAAAAGCCATATAAAATATTTCAAGCCATTTGTTTGGCTCTCAGCACCTGCAAAGTTCCATGTGGCTTACCCATGGCTCCTGGAGGAAAGATGTCCAACTCCTGTGTCTCCAGCAAACCAACCAGCATGCACACCTTGGCAGGCCAGGAAAATGTGCTCTCCCTATTTGTGTAAGAACTGAAAGCAAACTACAATAGATAGACTTGAAGAAGAAAGGGAGGAACTGGGGGAATTGTGAGGGGTGTATGTAAGGAACACTGCAGTAGAGAAGGAGGAGGATTTAAGTATTGTGGCATAAGGAAAGGAGTTATGAAGATACTCTTTTCCTAGTGGACTGCATTCAAGAAGTCAGTGGCTACGAGCTTCACATCCATATACGTGATGATCCTAGAGGTCTTTTCCAATCTACACAGTTCTATGATTCTGTTATTCTATATCCCATTAAAGAAACCTAAATTTTTGTTCTTTCACAGTTAATAGTTAAGGAGCTTCTATAGTAGACTTGCTGTAACTCCATTGGGAAGGGTGTCCTTAGGATTTTTTCCCCTTGCAAATATTCCTAAAGTTTGAAATCAGCTATAGAAAATGCAAATACAAAGCAGCAAGCATGCAAGCACCTCATCTTCCTTTTGAAACAAAGCTGGCCTGGACATTGTTTGGGCAAAAGCACCAGGAAATACATCATTAATGGTGTCAGTTAGCCATCAGTAATTCTGAGTTCTGAGAGGTGGGGACATCAATGGGGGACATCTATGTCATGGCTGAGAAACAGTCTTCTTGTGAATTATCATATTCTTGAAAAGTTTTATAGGTTGAATACTAATCTGGTTATGAATGTGTTCTGTGTTTACTTGTCATTTTGCAGAGAAAAAAATCCTTTAGGGAATGAAACACCTCAGTTACAAAAATAGGTTGTCATGATCAATACAAATCTTGCTTACATGCCCGTGTAACAACATAAGTGCTTGACTAGATACAGATTTTAATTTTTCTCTAAGATTTTTTTAGAAACAAATCATACTGAGTTTGGAAATTAAATAAAACAATGGGTCATTTGTCTCTTCTAATTTGGTTTGAGTAACAGAAACTGAAGTAAAACTTACTCATTAGTTTCACCAGCTGAATAGGACTGGCTCAATTAGCATCAGCTCCCACTTCTTCAGCATAACTAAGAGCAGTACCTTAAAATGTCTGGCGTATCAGTAAGAAATGAAGAAACAGCTAATAATCAAAAACTAAATATTCAAATAATTGCATACAAATATATTGAAAAATGTGAATGTCACTGGATTTTAATTGAAAATATAGTTACATGATACAGGAATATATTTGTAAAGTGAAATTCTTAAGGCTGTTTCTCTTTACAAAGGAAGATATTAAATGCAAGTAGTATAGTTTCCTTCACTTCTTCTTAAAGCTGAAATTTGAACAAATGATTGCTAGGTTATTCAGTTTTCTGCTGTGGACTTACAGCTGATAGCAGAATCTGTTTTAGTTGTATCTCTTGAAGGCTGGGATAAGATAAAGGGACTCAGACTGAACAAGGCTATTCGTTCTTCTCTAGGAAAGACAAAATGGAAGAGAAAGCTGTTCAGGAAGAAGATTGGTTGTTAAATGCTGCAAAGGCAGAGGTCTATCTAACTAACCTTTGTGTTATAACCTTTTAGTAGTGTAGATTGAAGATCAAGAATGTGTGAATCTCAGATCCTTGCTTAATGCAAGTTTGAGGCAAATGCTATTTCTGTTCTACTCTCATTAGTAGCTATTTCCTAAATCCAGTCAAAGACAGATACCATAAAAATCAACATAAAGCCACTTTCCTAGGGATTCACACTGCCCAAGGAAATAGTGATAGTTCTGGGGACTGCAATGGCACAGGAAACCAGAACAGTTAGGTAAATATGAGAAATTCATCTGTCAGTTGTTCAAAGCAGAGGACCTGGATGACCTCTACAACTGAAAGAAACTGCTGAGAGTGCCTCTGAAGAAGAAAGTTTAGGGCCTATGGCATTCTTACATTAGCAATTTACTCATTCATTAAAAGTGTGGGGGAAAAAAAACTGAACTGAAAATCTTTTGCTGAAATGTCACCAGTGTATTACTTTCCAGAGGTCCAAGCATATTTACTTTTCTTGCATGCTGCAAAAATGTCAGTTAATCCATTATTGAGGCTATATCCTGAGAAGAACAAAAGCTCTGGGAAATGGTTTTCTTTATTCCTTTTCTTAATTGATTTTTGTCCCTGTGTGCTGTTTCACATTTTCATTACTATGCTGTAATAAATGATAAAAAGAAATAGCTTATCCTTATTACTTTTGGTTTCTGTTTTTTCATAAAACCACAATAATACACAATGAAAATTCATTTATTTGAAACTTTGATATATAAGTTTAAATTATTGCATTACATACACATTTTATTATTTAAATAATTTTTGAAGACATGGTCTTATGAAGCAGAGATTATATGAACAAGGTATTTTTAGAAGCAAATTTAAATGTTAATTAAAAGCTAGTTAGTAGTACTTCCAGAGAAATACTTAATACATTTCCTGCTTCTGAAGAACCCTTTGAAATATAGTTAATTATTTTGTGGGCTAGAATGTGGAATCATTGCTCTGAGACAAGCCCAAAACTTAGTCCTATGACAGTATTCCAATTAATTTTGAAGGATTCTAATCAATCACACATTTTTATATACTGAAAAATAAACTTCAAGGTACTGTTATAAAAATTACCTCTTATGATGGCATTGATGCTAAAAATATTTTAATACTATCTAAAAACCACTGTTTATGCAGTTTTCCCTTTGGAATATCTTCAGTGAAGTAGAGTGAGGAAGCAAAGCCAAGAGGTTAACAATCTCACCTGTGCAGACATCTGTAACCCACAGCGTTGTCTAGAAATGGCGAGCTAATTATGTCAATGGTGACTTTCCTTAATTCCCCCCCCTCTTTTTTTTCCCCCTCTTTCTTATTTTTCCTCCCTCTTCCACTCTTTACTGATTCTTAATTTAAATATTGGTTCATGAATTAAGCAGCTCAGAGCTCTTTTTTTTTTTTATTATTTTTTCGGGGAAAATGTTCATACAACATCCTAGAACATAAGAGTAGCAAAGTGGGAGTAGTTAATAACACTGGTGAAGGATAGAGAGTGCGATGGGAAAAGGAAAACCCTGACAAGTGGCCTGCTGGGAGACGCAGTGACAGGGTTCATAGAAGGGCTCTGGCTTCAGTGCATCAAGTGGCAATGAAGTAGATGATTTTTCACCTTGGAAGAAGTCGCTTCCCAACATTCCTGTGGAGTTGAGGCTCCTGACCCCAGTAGCGAGGTTTATCAGGCTTAAAAGAAAGGTTTACATCGCTTCGGTACTGTGGCCACCTGAATTGCAAAAGGTTATGAAATGGACCAAGGCATTTCTTCTGGTGTATATGATGCTGCTGGTTAAATTCTCCAACTGATTTTTAGTCTCTCTAAATTATTTTTTACTTTCAAAACAGTCTCTAGAACAGCAATGAATTTCGAAATTTATAGCATCAAGTTGCATAGGAAATGTGGCAGTAAAATCATGTTGTAATTTATAGCTTTCTTCTACTTTTGGTGCTTTCAGTAAGTGTTTTTTATAGAACCTTGTGCAGTTTGTGCTAAATAACTTTTTTATTTCTGTATTTTTAATATTTTTCTCTGTCTGCTCAGTGCCACTTTTACTTGATGAGACAAAAGTATAAATAGTCGGCTTTCCACAAATTATTTCAAAACTCTCAGAATGAATAAGATAATTCTCTCTCACATGAAAACTTTCCAACCAGATATAAAGACCTGCTGCCATTTGTCAAGATATTTTTCATCACTTTCTTCAGATTGCGCTTTGGAGAAACAAGGCAAGACTTCAAACTAACTCCTATAACAACACTGGATTTATATTGCAGCGTCTTTATACTTCTTTCCTGTTGAACAAAAGCAGTGATGCAGTGTCTTGCAACTATAGTGCCAACACCTAGGTTTTTTTACATTAAACTATTCTGGACCAGTAAGAAGAATTTAGTCAAAACTTCAAATGTATTTTGTATGTTTTGACCAATAAAATTGTCAGAAAAGTTACCTCTTTCCCTAATGACACTGGTTGACTGCAGTACAGTTAAAAGATAACATTTTCCTGGTATTTTGGAGATTTGTGTCTTGCATTAATTACTGAGCACTGGCATATTTTTCTGATGTGTCTCTTTCTGAAGTAAGGTTTGTTTTTTTTCTATTTAGGCAGCACTTTGGGGTGAGGGGGTGGGTGCCATTTTGTTCCATGGCTGAATGAAAATAATATTTGCTTTAGAAATGCCAAAGGTGGTTCTATGATACTTAGGCCTTTTATCTCCTTAAAAAAAGAACTAGAAAAGAACATAGCAAGCAGACACAAAAAGGTCTAGTTTTGAGTAACTATCTTCAGTCCAGTCATGATTTTCCTGTATTTCTTCTCTTATCTGTACTGCTTAAATTCTTTGAGGTTCAGTTCATCAAATTTCTTTATTATAGCAGTCTTTTCCTGGGCCTGATTTCTTTCATTGAGACAATACTTAGTCCAAATTATGTTTTTCTTCCTCTAAGTAGTCAAAACCCCAGCAATTTCCCTGTGTATTTATATATGTATATTTGTACTCATCTACTGCAAAGAAGTTCCAGATGCTTTGAATCTTCCCAACCATATCCACTTCTTCAGCCAAAATCTGGATTTTTCTTCAGAAGACCGTCTTATAGCAATGTTCACCTCAAGTCTTTCTGGCTCCCCAAACAGCTTCTTCACTTATCTGTGTATCTTAAATAAATCAGTAGGTCTAAACTCAGGTGCTCCTGCTCCTGTGCCAATCATTCAGGAGGTCCATAGCAGCTTCATTACAAAAAAAACCAGCCTATGGTTATTCTACTTGTTTATTGTACAACAGAATTGATTCTTCCACAGTTTTTTAAGGATTTTTCCTCTGAATTTTTCATGAAATCATTCTCAGCTAGGAAAGTCACAAGATGGTTTATTTTCCTTTGAATATGATAACTTAATTACATTCTCATCTATAACCTCCCTCTCATCCTTTTCCACACTCAAAATATTGTGTTTTTACAGATTTAGCTCAAGACATTGTCAGTGAGACCTCCATTGCAATTCTTAGAATTATTTTGATTCTGAAAGGATGAGTTTGGGATATAGAGTGTAATTCTTCATTATGGCAAATAGTGCATTTTCTTTTCTGAAAATGACATTTCCTGGACACTGTTCATCATTTTATGAACCATTTTTAATATGATTTCTGTCAATTTTTATGAACTTTCTTTAGACTTTCTTTTCCACTACATTATTTCAGAGAAAACTGCATGCAGAAATTCTCACTGTTTACAGAGAACTCATTTCACTGGACTATGCACATGGGAGTCTTCTTTTTCTCCCCATTAAAATTAACTCGAGATTACCCTTTAATTTCAGAGACTGTGGGAAGAACATGTAAACTGCTAGGGTTCAAAACGGTTACTTTTAATAAAAGAGTTCTGACACCTTAATATTGAAGTACAATAATTATAGGGAGAAATCAATACAGTAAAAGTCACCACAAGCTGGCATGAAATTGTCATGGGGGTCATACAGGATTGTTAAAGTGACAGTAATCACCCGAGAAATTATGTATATGAGCTAGCATACATGAAAATCAGCTTTGAGCCTCTTTGAGTAACAACTTCCGGGGAGTATAGCACTTGTATAAAATGATGAATGTTTCTTAGAAAATATAAGAGCAATGTGATATTTGAACAGCTAGTTGTTTTGACACTGTTATTTGGATATCTCGCCTGTGGAAATGAAAATCGTATGCAAAAGCTATGTGCTGTTACAATGTCCAGGACCAGATGCATCTGGGATAGCCAAGGGTGAAAAGCTGAGGATGCTGCCTCCACACCCTCTGTGGAGTTCAAGTGCTGCATTAGGCAGACGGTGGTAAGGAAGGATGACTACTGCCTTCACTTTAAACCCACACCTAGATCTGATTGTGTTCTGAGGATAGATAATTTTGTTCAGATGAGGAACCTTGGCATGAAATGCGCCACTGTCACCAGAGGGGAATTAGTAGGTTTATGATTCATGCCTCACTGGAGTCTCTCCACAGGACATAGCTTCTCCATTACTTTCATGGTCACTTCCAGGGCTGAAAGTGTAATTCCTCCTTCATTCTTTTTGTGAATAGTGACTTAAAGTTTCCTTTGCTTAGCATATACAGAGTAAATAGCTTCTGGGGTCTTTGCACTAATATTCCTTTATATTTCTGTGTTGAAATAATAACATATAAAAATATGTACTTACTGATACCTTTCTTTCTTTCCAGAATCCACAATATTTTATTTGGTTGGGTTTTTTTAATATGGTCACTTTCAAAGGGGGAACAAATTTCCACAGAATCTACTCATTTCAAGTGATAAGATAAAACTTTCTTAATAGTAGGTGAATGGTTCTTCCACTCCACATCATCACACTGTAAAGAAATCCAGTTTCTTATTTCCAGTATAGATAATATCAGGATATTTTCCAAGCCTCTGAGCTACCACTCTAATAAACAGTCTCGTAAGAAGAAAGGAGCATTAGATTTCAAAGAGTCAGGAACATGATCTTTTAGAGGCATTTCACACTGGCTTCAAAATGTCTAGCTCTTCCCCTCAGGTGTGCAGGAATAATAACTGGTAAATCTTTTTTCCCTGTATTCTTCCACTAGCTCTCTTAGCAGCATCTATAACATCTGGCTGCTCATATATTGCAACATCAGTAGCAGCACGTACATTGAGGACAAATATACAAAGGGTTATCCACTGCAGTAGTATTATAAACTGGTTCATCAGGCATATTACATAGTAAAGGCAAGGATAGGATACTAAACCCACATAATATTATGCAATGGTGAAAGTTTAGTATGTCTGTAAACTGAACACCTATCGTGAGTAGGTGACATAGTGCTTAAAACAGCTGTAAAAAACCCCAGCTTTAAACTCCTTGTCTTATTTCTATTTCATAGCAGTGATAAAAGAAGGTATGGACAGGATCACATAAATAAATATTTGTTGATGATGTGGCTCTTGTCTTTGAAAATGTTTCTATTCTGTTATCTGCAAACCTTTCTCTCGGTGAACACTTGAAACCAAGTCATGGTCCCAGGCTCTAAATCATTGGGCTATATTATTTGAGCTTATGAGAACTCTATGTGTTAGTTTGACTTATAAAAAATTCCACTTCTAACATTCCAGGTGAATTTTAATTGAACAGAACAATAGGAAAAAAAAGCCCAACAAATCAAATACAGCTGGATTACACAAGTGGCCTTTCTACCTAATGGATGAACTTAAAATTTCCATGTGTTTTATTGGAGAAATTGCAAAATATGCTTTGTTTGCAAATGTGAGTCTGTGCACTCTGCTCTTCAGTGGGCACTCAGAATCCACCAAACAGCAGCTGAACACTCTCATCAGAATAGAGGGTTTAGTTCTGTCAGAAAAACAAGCATCCAGTGAGTAACTTCTGGATGACACCACACATTGTCACAACATGCTAGTGACTCATGAGTTACAGTGGCTCTTCACTGTTAATGTCTTCTTTTTTCTGTGTTCTTTTTTTTTTTTCCAGTGCCATTTGCTGTTTAACTTGTAGCAGTTCAGTGCCTATAAAACTGGAATGTTAATATTTGACAACTACAATATAGCTGTTTTACTTACATCAACACTGTGTACTGGCAGTCACTGCAAAATCAATAACACAAATAAAGCACATGAAATAGAATATAATAGTTTTTTAATGAAAAATAAAATTTTTTCCTAATCAAAGCTTAAGGGTGAGAAAAGAAATATTTAATTGCAACCTTGATTCAACTGACATCTGTGAATTTATAATTCCAGGTAAATATCAGAAAAAAGTAAAGAGATATCTCAGACTAATTAGTATTTCCTTCTGAGGAAAATTCGTAGATGTATACTTCTGCTAGTGGAGCTTAATTCTGAAGAACTTGAAAGTAGTCTCTGCTAAAAGTTCCTCTCCTTTAGTATAGTTCACCCATTACAATTGCACTGATTGTTTATTTGAAAGGTGCTTTTTGAGCAGTAACAGCAGTGCTACTATTTCAACAAAGTCTTTCTCAGTCTCCTACTTTAGAGTTCAGGTAGATGCAAATGATACTGGGATTAGAAAAACAATAGGAACACACACAGAGATTTCTAATGGAGGAACAAATGATTTTTTTTCCTGTCTAAGACCCCAGGAGCCTGTTTCACCATGAAGTTTATTATTGCTTCTATTTTTATTTACTTTCCCTCTGATAGAGTCTGGCTTTTTGGTGTGTTTTCTTCAAGGAATAGGTAATTTTATTGGTCATGAAGAAAGCTACAGTCATTATTCTAGTATTGACCTGATGCACTAATGACAATGAAAGCTGGGTTCGAGATCGGTAAACACTGAATCTCTTAAGTGGCTTATGATCTGTGTTGATCAATAAGACTAGGGGATGATTTAGCTTCCAGATGCCCAAATTTTGCTTAGATACCTCTATGCTGAACTGCATTACAGATTAACTCTTCTTGTAGCTATAAATATTGTACACAGTAAGGCATTTTCACTGTCAGACTAAGTATTATTGTAAATACAAAGTGAAAGGTTGGTTTCTTAGCTGTTGAATTCAGAACTTTTCTACATAATGGGAATTATTTTTGTCAGCACAGGTTAAATGGGAGCTATGGCAGCTCACCCCTTGAGCTGAGTCCATAGGGCTAGGTACTTCAAATATAATTTTGTACTCTGAATTCGAAGCTGTTACCCAATTTTATGAATACATTTCCTTTTAATGGAATGACTTGGCCAATTAAATAAATTATAAAGGTTACAGTGGGTTACAGTGATAGGTGTTTTGTCCATCAGTCCATACTTCTAGTTTATAATGCAATAGTTTTACCTTTCACTGTACTACTGTAAATTCATTTGAATATGAATTCATTTTTAGTGAAGGGTGGGAAGAAGTATCAGTATAATCAGCTTCCTTTTTGACTTGGTTAGATTTAGATAAATCTTCACCTCACACTAGTGACCCAGTCAACTGCCTTGAGATTTTTCAGGAAGAACTTTATTATTTGGAAGTGTATGCATTGTAAAAATCATCTTAGTCTCAATCAGATTCAGAGAATTGTATTTGGCAAATGAATTTGAACTCTAATTAAATTCACTTGTACCTAAATGTGCTGACATAAAATTAAATGTTTTCATATGCTACTTTAATCATTCAATTAATCAGTAGTCAGTAATCTTAACTGTTAATGTGGTCATGTTCTCTGTAACAGTAATTTGCATGAACATGCAGTGAGGCTTCTCTTGTTGTCTGTGTAGGAACTGTGGAATCAAATCTAAGTGTAACAAATTCTTTCATCCAGAAGAATTGCAGACTGTTCTACAGTCAATAGAGTAACTGTGTGAGTCACTTGATTAATGCAGCTTCCTTGAATGCTAAAGATTTTTTTCCTTTGCAAAATTTTTTCTTCCTCTTTAATTCATAAATAATTTAATATTTAAAATTAGAATGGTGGTTGACTTTACTCAGTTGCACAAAAAGTCATATTGGTCCTCTCTTCATGAAACCATCTAGACTTCGATTGAAAAGAACTTTTAAAAGACCTGGGGAAGCACAATGATGAGGTTTATTGCAGATATAGCTACAGTATTAAAGCAAAAATCCTTTTGTCATTTTTTGGTAGATATGACAGATTTAATAAGGGAGTGCAGAATATAAATGTAACACAATGTCATTACAAATAGATAAATTGTGTGCATTAATTAGGAGGAAGAGTATTATATAAAGACTTTTTCTTTAATTATCTCAATTCCAAAACTCTGTCATGGGATGACTAACAAACATGATTCTCTGTATCAGATGGCATGTGATGTAAATTTCTTCTGTTTCTTCAGTTATAATTTTTGGGTGTCAGATCATTGAAACAGGGTAAGTGTGTAAGCCTGTAATTGAAGGTGTAGTTAGCATGGCTCTGGTTCATCTTGTTTGATTGTCTCTGACTTTATGCTCTGTTTCTGGCAGAGGCTACTGGAAGCCATATAAGTCTTCTGTTGATCAATATCCTATCCTCTCCAGTACGTTCTACTTCCAAAATGAATGCAGGCATGCAAGCTCTCAATATTCTTCCTTCCAACTTCCATGTGAAAAAGTAATTTGATCTTTATAGAAAATTAACTTAAAGTAAAAGAATCACAGTTGAAAGAAATATGCTTTTAAACTGTGCTGACTAGTCATGGACCTCTGTCATATTTATCCATCTCTGCAGACTTGCTGCTGAAGGAAAACCTTGTGAACATTATTTGATATTTTTGTGTCTAAGTTTCTTGTCCCATCTTAACACTTTTAAATCCTCCTTTACACATCATGTGCAGGCCTGAACATAAAACCATGTGTTTTTATCAAAAGTCAATATACAAATATGCAATTTGAATATTTTTATTTATTTTGCACAGATTTACAGCACTTAATTTCTGAGCTGAAGAGTGCTAATACAGTTTTGTCCAAATCTGTACTTTCTTACGCGGTTCTATGCTGTTGTTCCAAACTCCCTGTAGTCCTAAATAGTCCTAGAGGCTCAAGGTTACATCTTTCTCAAGAGATAAGTGTTTAGCTTTAATGTATTTTCTTATCTAAAACCATTAAAAAATCATCTATCAGTAATCAAGTATTGTCTGAATAAAATAACTTAATATTCAGGCCAATGTGCTGAAATAAATAATTCATAATTCAAGAACTTCTATATTATTATGGAAGTGTTCAATCTACACATAAACATATACAAAATTATACAGACCAATAGGTTCGTATCACTCATTCCAACTTTCCTACTGTAAGTTCCAAGATAATCAAACATCTAGTCCATAGATTTCTAACAAATTATTCTAAAGATATCATTTTTCTTACTTTATATTTTAAGATCTAGCTAGCTATCACTGAATATCATGGAATTAAATGCTATATTTATTATTTGTGTAACACTGAAGCCCTAATGATAGAAATTTCACCCTCAGTACTTGTTTTCGGAAATATTTTATGGTGCTTTCAGTGTGCAAGTAACAGCAAGTGATATTAAAGAGTTCAAGCTATGAAAATAAATTAAAGAAGTAAATAAACTTTTAACCAGAATATTTTAAGATATGGAGTTTCTTTAAATTTTGCTTTATGTAATAGGTAAATGTTAATTATCACTTAATAAATATTACTGAATAATTTGATGAGAGGTGTAATTATTGGACATCCTGTTTCTTGATCCTTTAATATTACAAGAAAATTTTCAATAAATATTTTAAATATGTCCCTTAGTGTACTAATTTGGGATTACAGGTGCACCTCTCATAGTTATATTTGAACTTCAAGCTCAATAAAAACAGCAAATAGGATAGTGATTGGATTTTCCTGATACTGATGCCTTGCTGTTGTATACAAAGAGTTCAGTAAAATTAGGCTTACAAGTCTTATCAGAAATCTGCTGATGTTAAGAGAAAGATTGCCTCTTATTATAGCTGGCGCTGGATTGGTATTTAGAAGTAAACTGTTTTCTTCTATGAATGTTAAAGTAACCAAGAGTATTCTGGGTTTGATCTAAATGTCAGTAGAGTTTGGCCACCTTAAGTTTTTCATAAAATCATGGTATGCTTGGTAGGCTCCAGTGTATTCCTGTTCATAATGATATTCAAACACTACTGCACATCACCTCTATCTTTTCTGTCACTTTGTCTTTCCATATTCTGCTTCATGAAATTCATAACAATTAGAATTTGGTAAAAAAAAACAACAGCAGTCCTTGCATCACAAAATTATATCTTAAACAATAGAAACCCAGAGGTAAATTAATTTGATAGCTACAGATGCATTTAGTATGTATGTCTTGCAGTGGAACACTGTCATTATGCACTGCAAGCATATGATTTTAATTCTTTTGGCAGTGTGGGGATTTAGTTTTGTGTTGACAGGGGGAGCAGCATGCTAGTGCATGAATGGTAATGATACTTATTCCCTAGTTAGGCAAATAAAAATGACAGGTTAAGTCAAGCAGTGCACTGAATCAGAATACATTTTTAAAACACATTGTTTGGTAAATGTGAAAAGTCTGTTTTAACATACTCATCATTTATTGAAAGACTTTAATTAAATTTAATCAAAATGTGGGTAACTGAAGGAAAGTCTTGAGAGCAAATTGATCATTTAATAAATCTCAAGTGTCTTTAAAATACTGAAATCTTAACAGTATAAGTCATAGTATTTTATCCGTTGAGTAATTAAAAAGTAACATAGCTGAAGTTGCTGGAATTTCACAGATGCAGAACTCTTGTGACAGTTCAGACTGAAAAGCAGACCTATTTTTCCTCTATTTTAGTTTATGAATTCTGTCCCTCCCTTTCCAATCATGAATAATATATCCCTGTATGGGGTTTAGGCATATCAACCTGAGTTTTCCATTAAAATAGTTCATTATTTTTCTCTTTAAATTTATGAATATTTATCAAGGGATTATGGGTTAGTTAATAGTATTTCCTCTTAATACATACACATGAATCCACATGCATATATGTCTGAAAAATGAGAGATATCTGTCTTGGGACTAGACTCTCTAAGCTCCTCCTAGCAAGCTGTAAGATAAACATTCCTTAACAAGCCATGGGCAAAAAATAGTCTTTCCTTGCTCAATGTGAAATTTAGACAGATTCCTCCCATAAAACTTTTTTTTTCACTTCAAGATAAGGAAACATACAAGCCAAAAAAACCTGTATGAGAAGTTCATATATTATCTGGGAAGGGTCTCCCTGATAACTGAAAAAGACTGTTAAGTGCTAGTGCTGTTAACAGAAGCTGAAGATGAAAGTCTGAGGCACAAAACCTTCAAGGACATTTCAGCAAGGGATGGGAATGAGCTATGAGGCTGCTAATAGGTTCAGCTATTAGATTTGAAATCAAAGTGGAACATTGCATTTTGTTGCCTGATGTCCATGCCAATATACTGTTCTTGAATGTATCATACATGATAGTTGCAGCTTAAACATAATGGAAGTTTATAAAGAATATTAACAGAATGGTGAATCTTTTATGTGCCTGTTTCAGACAGGAGAAGTATGGTGGGGCTCTGGAAGACAGCTGACTGATTTTAGATCAAATCTTTTTCCATTAAAAAAAAAAAAAAAGAGAGAGAGAGAAGACAAAAGACAAAACACCCATGTAGCCTGGAATGTCTCTCAATGGTACTTTTAAGGATTCCCTTACAAAATTATGCAAAAAAAATTAGTTTGAGTGTTGATAAAGGTCAACATTAGCTTATTGAGAACATAGAGAGATTCTTTTTTTATGATATTGCTGTGTCTGTTCAGACTCCAGAGTAGTCTGAGTGGTAGCATAACATATTTGAAATTTTTCCAAAACTTCGATGTTTGTCACCAGTCAAGGGGTTGTTTTAATGCACTAACATCTATCTCAGTTACCATAAAGTATTCCTTGAGGATGCACTGAGGCAAGCTGTACCAAGCCATGAAGAACCATTGTATGAAGGTGATCTCTGGACTATTAGACTTGATTTCATTCCAGAGTAACAAATAGATTCTTGTTTGCAGGCAGTTGGGACTTTGTTTTTAAATGTATGTCCAGTCATGCCTTCTTATGATGCTAAAGTATTAGGGAAGTATTATGTCAAATGGTGTAGAATTTAGACTGTAATTCATGTTTTACTTTTGTGTTCCTCTACAGATAGTAACTTCATCCTTGCAAATGCTCAGGTGGCTAAGGGATTCCCCATAGTTTACTGCTCAGATGGCTTCTGTGAGCTTGCTGGATTTGCACGGACTGAAGTCATGCAGAAGAGCTGCAGCTGTAAATTTTTACTTGGTGCTGAAACAAATGAGCAGATGATTCTTCAAATTGAGAAATCACTGGAGGAAAAGATAGAATTCAAAGGAGAAATCATGTTCTATAAGAAGAATGGTAAGTCCTTCTTTCCTGTTTTGTTAGTCCTAAAGAATAGAACATAGTATTAATATATATAATATATGATATTCATTTCTATGTAATGATTTTGTGTGTTTATCATTAGACCTACAAGAATAGATTTCAATAAATACAGTTGAGTACACATTGAGATTATATTTATATTAGTGTTATTGATTTTATATATTACAAGTTACAAAGCTGCACAGAAGAAATTCAGGCTCCTAAACTGCATGGTGAGACACTGTTATCTGCACTCAGTGTGACACTGCATTTTCTCCTCTTTCTTATATTGAAGTTCTTACCCCTTATTGCTGAAGCTGCAATCAAAATATTCAAGTTCACCTTAAGTTAGACAGCCTATGTAAAATTTTCAGTCCTATCAGTAAAATGCTCAGATGTTTGAATGGTCCAAGTAAGCAATTCCATAAACTACAGTATATTTCAAGTTGTTCCACCAAAGTTTTTGCTTCTGTGACAAGGCATTTGTAAGAACAATGTCATAGTCCAGATGCATAAGCCATGGAAGACAGCAGCCCATGGTGCACACTTACCAGATTCTTTCATTTATACCAGGCTCCTTCAGTGTACCTATTCCATATATTCCTATTTTCATATCTGTGTGGTCTTCAAACAGGTGAGACCAAGTGTGAGATACTGACAAGACTTTTAGCACCCCAGTGTCATAGGAGCCTTCATCTGTGGTTAATGATCCATGGGCTCAATTAATCCACAGCTGTTGAGTATCATCATCTGTTTTGTTATAGGGTGAGTGCTTCTAGGCATATGTTTAGACCCTGTTTTACTCATAAATTCTACTGTCTTTACTAATGAAACATTTTCCCTTCAAATATTATTACTATTATATTAAACATTTTAAAAAGTTATTTTCTAAAAGTAATAACAATGTAGTGATAAGAAGACAGCGATGTAGAGTGCTAGGAGAAGACAGCTTCACTTTAACACAAAAAGGAGAAATGTTGCTTAGTTGACTTGCATTCATGACTGCTGCTCTTCATAGTATGAAAGTTTGAAGCTATTCTGGACGATCCTGCTAAATGCTTCCTTGTCTTGTCTTTTTGGGGTGACTTGGAGGGAGGAAGGGTGTTTGTTGTTGGTTTTTTTAGCATAGTTCCTTGAAATTGTTTCATGAAGGTTATTCAAGAAAGTAGCTCCAATTTGTAAACCACACTTGAATATAGAGGGAAATGGTCTTACTCTGGGAGGATAAGAGCTGCTTTTCTCCAGTATTGTATAGTGATAACTTTGGTGAAAAGAGATTTTGATGTTTGTAAATTAAAGAAGTAAAGCTAACACATCCATTTCACTGTCTTTGTCCTGAATGATAAATTGTGATTCCTTTACATTATGCAGGGGTGCTTCAAACCTATAATATATATATGATTAATACAGGCAGAAAGAGATTGCAGGTCAATTTGCTTATCAGTGAACTAGCTGAATTACAGATAAATAGATAAAGAGAAATTGTTGAGGCTAAAAGAATTCCCACAATCCATCCTACTTACATCCTTGTGTATAATTTGACTGGAAACCATTCCAATACATTTTCTGAATAGGAATAAATTTCCCAGACTGCATATTACATTTTTCATTTTCATGTATTTCTGTACTACTGGGAAACAGAAATGAATAGGTATTAAAATAACATGAGACTGTTTTCATATGAAAGCAAAATTTATCTTAAAAAATAGTCTCAGTTTTTCAACAGAGCTACAAAATGCAGACTCCAAATTTTAGCTAAATGTTTTGTGCTTGGATTGTTGGGGGTTTTATTCAGAAGAAAAATTGGACTTCTGAAGCTGTTAAACTTATTCAACTTGGTCAGAAAAGAGAGAAGAAAAAAAAAAGAAGGTGTCTTTGTTGCAGAAAAATGTTTTAAGAATATTTTAAGACATAAGAACTTCAGGGATAATATCCCAGAAATGACTGTATGGATAAATTCTGACTTACCTGATATTGAAAATAATTATCATTTGGGCTGGTGCCAGTTCCAGGAACAGAGGTGGAAGACAAGTAACTAGGATTGTCTAGTTATCATAGGGTCACATTTAAATGGTAGGACTTCAGGCTGTCAGAGTGGAACTACGTATCTGGCTTTAGTCTGCTATTTAGTACAGCCTTGCTCCATAGGCCCAACTATAAGACCAAATGAACTCTTTCAGGGCTAACTTCAGGGATAGAAGTTCAGCTTCAGGGATAATTTTGAGTTCATGGAATAGACTGATGTCCCTCAGAATACTTCTTAAAGCTTAATAATTAGTATTACATTATGATACGTAAGTACTGTGAGGGAAGTGGATGTGTGAACCTAATAACTTATTCTTCATTTCTTCTGGATTTGATCTAAAATATACATCATCTGTGTCTCATTTTTTGGGACAGAAATTCAAGCTTACAAAACTGAATAGGCATTGGTTCCTTAATTGCCACGTTTTTCAATATTTTGAGTTTGATTTAAACTTAGTGTAAAGCTGATTTAGTTTTTATCATTAAATTAGACTTAATTCTAAACAAGTAGTGACTCAAGCTCTTGCTAGTTTGATTTGAATTTAGTAAGCTTGAATATGGGGCCTTTCACAGTTATTTAACCATCATTTAATAATTCACCTCTGCTCAGTAATTGCTAGTTAAAGGAATGATTATTATAACTAAAGCAGCCCCAACAATCCACATGCAATTTTATAGAAATTCCAGACTGCTCTGAGCTGACACTGCAGAAAGAGTGGTGTTCAAGGACTTGGGTAGAAAGCTGAGTAAAATAGGTTACCTGTGTGTGGGATGAACTGCAGTATTTTGTCATTTGGGTTTGGATGTCAATCTTAAGCAGTTGTGCTCTAATCAGTCCTTCTGGAGTGACTAGAAGTGGGTAGGAACTTTTTTCTATATGTGTTCTCCTTTTGGCATTTTAATGAATTCTTAGAATAAGATAAACTAGTTGCTCATCCTGGATATTTTCTGCCATGTTAGCACACAGAAGTATTAGAACTATTGCAGCAAAACCAGCAGCTTCAGAGAGAGATGTCTTTTGAAAATTGGAGTTAAAATACACTTTTCATCATAGTTTCAGAATTTATTTTGGTTCCTCAGTCAGTTTCTTACTTTTTATTTGACAGAGCTCTATTAGTTTCTTGAAGACAAACAGAAAAGGAAACTATTAAAAAACAAAGAATTTGATGATTGTTGTCTTCTTCAGAAAGTTTTAAAATTATATTGCTTAGGAGCTGATTTTTTAACTTAATTTTTTTCTGTTACTATTTCTACATTTTCTTTAAAACATCTGCAATGAATCAGGTTGTCAGTTATGAAAATGGAAATGCAAATTAACCTTTTGGAATTCAAGTGAATTGTGAGAAAAACGCTCGCTCCCTGGATCTCTTTTTTAGAACAATCTAAAAGCAGTTGGGGATTATGCTGAGGAACTACACTTAGGCAAACCCTTCTTTTTCTCACTACTGGACCACTTCAGAAGTTTATCAATAGCAAGTGCAGGTAGTCAAATGAGGTCTTTACATTCCCTCTAACTGAAATACAATTAAGGACCAGTGTGGATTTTTTCCTTTTCTGTTACAGCCTAAGATAATTCTACAGTAAGCCCTGTAATCACTGACTTAGTCCAGTATAAGCTCTCTATCTTCAGCTGCTGAGAAGGTCATACCTTGGTCCCTTATGACCAATCAGACTAATTTTCTATGTCTCAAAATTAAGTTTGTATTGTTTTAACTGAGATTTGTGGTTACAAACAACCTTTTAAAACCTGCAGTAGTCCCACAACCTTCCTTCATTGAAAGGAAATTGGCCTCTTTCTGTGCATGTGTAAGTTGTGTGAAACATAATATAATCAGTAATGGCCATTTCTGATTTATGGATGTTTGAGAGAATTCACTGTGTTGTGTACTGTATCTGTGCACCCCAGAAAAAGGGCTGTTTGCACAAGATTTTGTGGGCAATTAAAAATCCCTGCTGTAAGAGGACTGGAGCAACTGGGTGTTGCTGGGACCATCAATACAAGTTGCCTTAGGAACTGTCTGCAAGTAGACTTTGCTTTATCTGTGATAAACCACAAGGACTCAAGGGACTCTTTGTCATCTTCTATATGTAAATTTATTTAAACACTTTCTGGGGTATGTGTTAGGCATGTGCCTTGTAGTTCTTGGCCACTAAAGATTTGGTAAGCAAATTGTTGGGGCAGGAAGATGTAATATATTTAGTTTCTGTATTATTTATTTATTTTAAGAGTAAGATTAAATCAAGATATTTTGTCTCTTCTCATCATTGCATGAGAGTATGTGTTTTAGTAAGTCTATATCCTTATCCCAAAGGTCAGGATTAAGGTATTCTTTCAGATGGGTGGAATATGTGCAGAGAAAGGGTGAAAGAACCCCTTGTTGAGTTACTGGTTTCATCAGGCCAAAAGCCATTTGAAGTCCAGGTGTGACAGTGTTCTCACATGGACAGCAATGACAGCTCCAGGCCGTGAGACATCATCTATTGCCTCTGCCATAGCTGCAGTTGAATAATGTGGCTAAAGGATAGCAAAGGCTCCACAACATCATTTGTGTTTAATGCATTGTTTGGTTAAGCAAACAGAAAGGCAGTTTGTAGATGATGAGTTCAATATTATTTAAAATTATAGAATATTTAATTAATTACAAAGAAATTGAAGGAAAATTAATTTCTTTTGAAATGAAAGAAAATTGGGTTTTCTTCAAGCATCCCTTCTCTACACAAAGTACTTTTCTCATTGTAGAAATGGTATCTGCTCTTTCCAACACGAAGTTTAAAAACATAGTTTTAATGGTTGTCCAAAAATATCCTGTAGCATTTTGAAACATGGGAGTTGTATGGTACCAGTTTAACTGACTCCCCGCTTTAACCATCTCATGAAATGTCTTTGGGAAATGTTAAGCCCAACAGTTAGAGAAGAGGAATTTATTAGAATTTTATAACTGTAAAAAAAATATTTTCATAGAGAAACATCAATTTTCTAGTGACATCTAGTTACTAATGTAGAGGAAGCCCCTTGACAAGTTGCTTGGCAGAGTAGTTCATAACAATGTGGCCTCACTGCTGCTTCACTGCTTTTCTGCCTTAAAAATTTGGTTTAAAATTAAGAAAGCTAAAATGCTTTTGTGGTAGGCTTGCTCACACTATCTAAATTATAGTACAAAATATAGGAGGAGGAGAATAAAAAGAGCAAGCAACACTGAAAAATTAATCTGAAGGTAATACCTAATTGCAGTTACCTGAGCAACAAAAAATAATTTGTAACTTTATAAAATGAGACTTTTTCTTTTTTTCTTATTTTCTTTTTTCTTCTTTTTCCCCCCCCCCTTTTTTTCCCCTTTTTATCACTTTCTTCTCATTCTTTTTCCTTTTCCCCTTTCATATAGCTAATTAGGCATCTGGAAGTTTCACTGATTTGGGGAAGTCTTTCTCTTTAAAAGGCAGTATAGGATATAGACAGAACATAGACAGAAGGCATGTCCTTGTTTTCCTCTATTTCACAGAAGAGGGAATTTTTGGCTTCTTTTCTCTCCAAACACCTAATATGATTGACCCATGGCTTCTGATGAAAGGTAACAGGTAGCCATGAGGCATCTTGATATTTTAGAGACAGTTCCAGCTTTTGCAGCAGAAGAGGAAAATAGGGCAGACTTCTGATGCTCTGGAGAGCCCTGGCTTAAACTCTACAGAGCCTTGGGTAAAGCAGTCAGCAAAAGCCTGAGAGAAGACAAAACAAGGGGATGAATTTCAGTTAGAAGTAAAAGACAAAACAGTAAGATCCCCTGTGTGTAAGATGATCTAAACCATCTGAGATCTTTTTCTATAATTTAATGAGACTTCAACTAGACTGCTGCTTACTGACAGTGCTGATATTTTGTTCTGATGGCATTCATGGCAACATTGGCTAATAGCTTCTTTCAATAGCAACATGATGTATTAAAAGCATAATTCACTGAGAAAAGACTTGTTTTCCCAGAACCACACAGATAAGTAAATAAATCTGTATGAAAGTTTCTACAGTTTCTACAAAGTGATGTCCTTCATTGCTTACAGATGCTTACCAATTAATGTTTCCACATGGGCACCCTGGGTTTCCAGCTGCACTTACTATAAATGGCTGTTAGTAATGCTGTATGATCTTGTCTAGTTTTTAAGAGATATTTTGTTATGCTACATTTTATACATCTGTTTTTAGGAAGAAATGCAGGTATTTATTTTGCAGTGAGATGTTTGTACGACATCAGACCAGCCAATATTCTCTTCAAATTTTCTCACAATTTTATGGCCACACTAAATCTGCTGATAGGCTACCTTTTATTTTAAATAAAGGTATTTAAATAAAGGATTTAAATCAAGCTTTAGCTAAAAGCTGACTTTTAGCTTTACCATGAGTTAGGCTATTCTTTGGACAAAGACAGTTCAAAGGACTATTTTTCCTGATGACTACCTGCCTCCCTTCTGCTGATGTTTCCTTATTTTGTCCGTGATCCCCAAATCTACGTACTGGATCATGATGCAGACTACTTGCCACCTCCTGTGCTGACATTTGCAATGGGTTCTTGCATTAGTTTTCTGGAAGAGTGGTAGGAGGCTCATGTTAGCATTGTCTATTGAACCTTCTCACTGATTTGGCTAAAATTGCAAAAGCAGATTTTACAGAGCAGTTAAATAACTAGAAGGTTAAAACCTACTGCTTTCCAACTGGTGGGGTTACTATAATTTGTTTCATTGGGCAGGCTCAGAGTCTGCTTACAGCATGTGCTCACATGGATTCAAGTGGAATTGGGAAGATTAATCCTCTCTACAAAGTTATATAATTGTGTTTCAAAACCCTTCTGTACAAAAAACATGAACCCAAAGGATGGAATTATCAATCCAGATCCATGACTTGACTCCTTCTCAAATTTCAACTCTAGCCCCTTCATTTCAGAAAGGTGCCAGTGGACAGCATGTCAAGTACAGGTTCAAGTTCTCGAACGATGGCCTCAACAGAAAATCCTCAAACATGCTGAAAACTGCTGATTAATATTAGCAGATAAAACTGAAATAATACACAGGGACTATAGAGGCACTGATATTCTCATTAAACAAAATATTCTCTGATCTACTGCTTGAACCTTGTGGAAAAAGCAGTGGAAAATAAATGATCAGTTTCTAAAATTGAGCCCTGCAACGTAAGTTGATGAGTAACCAGCAGAAACCCCTCTTTCTCTGTGTTGTGTCTTTTGAGATCTATATGAATAAGCATCAGGCTGCAGCCAACACCTCTTCCAGCGCTGGAGACCTCCTATGCTGCAGACCCCAGGCCTTCTGTTTCTAGGGGCTGCCACTGCCAGAGAAACCAGAATAAGGGTCACAAAAATATTTTGTATGAAAATATTTTTGTTTATATTTGTATCACTTGTGTTTTCAAACTGAAAACCTGAAATTTTTCTTTATAAGTGTAGTGGTCTGTTTTTGGTATTGTTGTGTTTTTGCTTACAGGAAATTTCATGTCATCTTCAAATCTTCTTTTTTATGATAATAAAATAATGAAGTTAAAAGCAAAATAACGTCATTTGAAAACATGACTGTGTTTAGATGAATGTGTGCTACAACTCCTCCTGATGTCAAAATATCAGACACAATTTCAACATAATAAGTACATGTTTTTTCATATATATATATGAATAGATATGTAAATATATATACACACATATATACATGTCTGTGAGAGATCATCGTGCTTTAAGAAAATTTCTTGCTTTGTTTTCAAAAGTACATCCCTCAGTAGACTGAGAAATCGTATTTACTGCTGTGATTACATCTACATGTTGGCTCTGGAAGTCCAAAAGCAATAATGACCATAGGTTATAAAGACAGTTTTAACAATAGATTTCAATAATACAATATCAAGGGAAAGCAAATTTGGCTTATTTGGGGATTGCTTAACTGAAAGCAATGAAGTGAGGACTAGACTGCTCAGGAAGGACTGAACCTGACTACTTCTGGAACAGTCCATATAAAGATATTGAAGAAACTGTATTTTGGTTTGGTTTGTATTGCTTTTGTTTGGTTTTGATGAGTTATTCTTCATTTTATCTACAGATACAGTATATTTGTTTATATAAATAACCTGTCTCAGTTAGTGCTTTCCCAGGAGTTTGTTGACAAATGCTGAATGCCTTGTACTACTATAACTGTGACAAAGTAATGATCATTGGAGGTGGAGGGAAAGTAAGTTGCAAATTTGTAATATTTATGAGTCTGCCCTGAAGTTTTTTGCATTTAAACAGAATGTATTTCACTGACTTAACAGAGCTTTTAGATAATCCTGTGTATTTTACTAATTGTTAAAACTGCAACCTGGTAAATATACTATATCAGGGAAGTATTTATCTCCTTAAATGCAGGGTTTTTTTCTAATCTGGATGGAGATAGGAAAAGGAAATTAGAGCAGACAAAAAAAAGTAGTACACATAAGGTTAATGTATGCAATATGGCATTGACAGGCATTGCTTAGTTCTCTGCTTTTGTTCAATGAAAACTCAGTGTAACTAGAGGATTTTGAAATGGTTCCATTAAGTAGGAAAGATAGTGGAGCTAGACAAGGAGAGACAAGAAAACTGAGTAAACAAAACTGAAATGTAGATGTACGAGAGCTCATAAATTAGCTTGTGTAAAACATGTACTACAAACTGCAGCTGTGACATACAAAAAATATAAAGAACACTAAGGCTGGAAAAGGCATGCACTCAAACTAGAACCTGCCATAACACAGCTAGCCTGTGTCCACGTAGTGATAAATGGAAACTTTGAGGTGAATTAAGCCTCTCTCTGCTTAACACTGGTAGTTTGCAGGAGAGGCAAGGATAGGAGATTGCTGTGCTGAAAAGCATCTCCTCTTAAAACATTATTTCCCTCTCTTCCTCTCTCAGTCATGGCAGTGATGACATGATGACCGTGTCCAAAAAGTTGGACATGCTAAGCAATAAGAGGCATATGACATATGAGGCACTGAGTTACCTGGCAGTAGAAGAAATAGAGCATAGGTTGAAGTTGGGTACAGAAAAGAAGGCTGGGAAGACATGGAGGAGGGGATTTGCACATCTCTAACAGATTTTAATAATTGTACATGGCATTCCATAGGCTATATTGAGTGTTGCAAAGCTATTTGTAACAAGTTTTAAATCAACTCAACAAGATTAATACTTTCCTTCTTATTCATACAGAAATAAAATTTTTACTTTATTATTAAAGTATTTTATTATCTCCTTTCATCTACCAAATGATTGGGACACAACTATATTCTGGTTTAAGATGTAAATACATTTTTAATTAATCCATTTTGGATTCATTAATAGATTATAAATCCATTTTGGAATGGATTTACATTGACTGTTAATACTTGTAGGGAGACTTCCAGGATATAAGCATGATCTGCTGGCCACAAAGACTTTGGGGAAACAAGATCTTGAACCTTCTTTACTACTCCTGTGAAAATGTTAGCACAACCATCTGTTCCCGTAGAAGTTAGTTGCATGCTAGCCCACACGTGTTCTTAGTTTTGCAATAATTTCAGATCAAAGAATGTCACCAAGGTATAGCGCACAGGCTGGCACCTGCAATAGCAGAATTCAAGGAAAAAAAATATAGGTTTTGTTAAGACATACATTTGATTTCTGCAGAGATGATGGAGAAGAACGAGGTGCTAATTTGCTTAAAGCAGCAGAACCTTGCATTAGCTGAGTTACTTGATCACTGTCAAAGTTGCGATATTTATGGGAAAGTACTTTATTATAGCTATACTTTTTCTTTCAGCTTCTTTCCCTTTCTGTTTAGTTCAGTTGCAATTTTTGTAAGGATTGTTTTCTTCTTTGCACTTTTCTCTCCTCAAAAAAATCTTGACATCTTGTGAAAACTACATAACTTTCAAAATGAAATGTTACCAGTGACGCTGCGAATCTTTGGCTAAGCTAATGAAAGAGAAAGTTTGGTTTCCTCAGGCAAAATCTTTGGCATCCTGGTCTGTCAGTCTTGAAGTGCACACTTTCTGTGATGGAAAAGAGGAGATGATCAGGCTAAAACTTCTCTGGCATTATGATGTATCCAGCAGCAGGTTTACTTCGCTAACAATTCATAACTCTTCCAATGAGACAGTGTTGTAATGGTGCAGATTTAGCATCAACACTGTTGACAAGTTATTACAGCTATCTACACAAAAATATTTTTATCTTCTACATAACAAATTGGGTGGTGTGTTTTAATAGTTTCCTTTAAGGCTTGATTTGCATCTCCTTAAAAGAACATTTAGTTTACTAAGTCTCCTGCTGAAACATAAAGGTAGGTTAAAGATTTATGATGTCTTGTGCAGCCTAATTCTGCACTCTTATGCATATATATCTGATGATAACTATTCCTTGAAGAGATATTGTTTTCTGCCACATGACTTGTATATCTAATATGCAAAATATTTAAACTTTCTGCCTTCAGATACTCGGGTTCACAGTCTAGGAAACATTTCACTGAGCTAGTCTGGCACATTATATGCAGATGCAGAGCTTCACTAAAGAGCTCTGCAATTTAATCCCTCTTTCTTTCAGCACAGAGAAGCGGAAATAAATCACAGAAATTTGTGCATTTGTTATTTCCGGCCCCTGAATGATGCAAGGGGCATCACCCCCTAAGTGATGGAAGGGACAGGACAAGCTGGATCAGTGTCTGTCTGGAGAGTAGTGTGGCAAGAAAAGTCCTGAGTTATTGACGGTCTGCAATTGGATATAACACATATCAAAAAAAAAGGAAGGCTTAAGCTTTTTTTCCTGGACAAAACTACTCACAGACTGTCAAGAGCAAAAGGGGACCGACCACAGCTTTGCATGAATATCACTCATTCCATGTAATTTATAGGAATATGTATGGCTAAGAAAGAACTCACTACTCAAAATTTTTACAATGGTGCAGATGGGTGCAGAATTTAATTACCTTGTTAAAGAATCATATAAACTTGCTGTCCATAATCCCATTCCATTTCTATATTGCAATACCTGTGCAATCTTTCTCTGTAGTACTCAAATATCTACCAAGATTTTTCCATTCTGAGTATTTCACTGGGCTCTGTCTGGGGTGGGCGTGACTGAAGGTCAAGTATTTTCATATGGTGAGTGCACATATCTCATCAGCGGAGCTAATGGTCTCAGTCTGTTCCTTGGTTTAAGTGGGCTGTATTTTCTAGTGAACAGAAAGCTTGGCTCTGAAGGCTATTGGCATTCTAATGGCAGGGTTTTGTATAAAACCTCCCTTTTAAATTCCTTGGTCTATTGACCTTTGTTTTGATTTCAGTCTGAGGACAGACTTCTAGCTGTCAAAGCGAGGAAAGGTAGAATGGTTGGTTGAGAGAGTGACCATAAAGTACTCTCTTTTTTTATATATACATAAAAGGTGGACTATAGCCAAATTGCCTTGTGATAAGATTATGCTTCATTTGGTCTCTTTTCTCATTCCCTGTGATGTGCTTATATAAGCCTTGAGGTTATTAAAACATATTTTGACCCTTCACTTCATAATGCAAGAGAAAGATTAGACTCTTTCTCCAAGAGTGGTGGCCTGAAGCAATAAAGAGAGTCTGTATATAAATAAACCTCCAAGAGAAATTTCTTTGATAGACGGCTCTTGACAAACAGAAAACCTTTGTATGCACCATCTGAAGCAGAGAAGGAATTTCTGTCTCACAGATGAGTGCATTCAAAAGAACTGTAACAAAATCGGGTACTACTTTTTTTGATGAGAAAGTTCTGCTTTTGGCTTATAGAATTATATGATGCTGGCTTTCAGTAAAAGCTAAGTAATAGATCGCATTGGATCAGTATATTTTTCCAAGAATGCTCCTCAATAATGAAAGCACACTTCTGTTTCTGACAGAATGCAACCTTATATTGACCTAGTCCTGACCTAAAACAGATCATCTCTAGTCCTGAAGAGTACCTCATATTCATTTCCCCCTTTCAGAGTAAAGGCAGAGGGAAAAAAAAAAAAAGGAAACCAAGCACTCGAGCTCAGTTTAGGACTTCTAAAGATTGAGTGTATAAATACAGCCAGGACTGACTACTCCACCATGCAGCGAACTCCTCAGGAGTGAAGTAGCCTGTGCATTTATTCGATGTGTGTTTTCTGCCCAGCAAACAAGCTGGGTCAGGACGAATGGCATTGGCTGGGGTGGGAATAGCCAGCGTCACTTGCCGTCTGGCTCCGGCACGGCGGGACTGCAGGTCCCAGCATCCACTGGGAACCAGTGCGGAACTGCTGTCCCCCGGTGGGCTGGGATGGGGCCACGCTGGGCATGAGCTGGGTCGGGTGGAGCCAGGTGGCCCCGGAGGTGAATGGGGACAGGATGGTGCAGGGGTGGGGGTGGCTCTGGGGGTACGGAGGGGGGGCTGCATCCCAGAAGGGTGTGGGGAGGGGAGGTGTCTCCCCGCCGTGTGTGGCAGTGCTGGCACACCACATTTTATGCATGTTTGCTTTGCTTAGTCAAAATATTTAGAGAAGGAAAATGAGAAAAGATAATGAAAGAAAATATGATAGTGAGAAACAGTGAGTAACATTAATGGTGACAGGATGTGGAACAATTTCAGTGACCAATGTTCATGTGCAGAGAATTCAAATGCGCTTTGATTATACAAAAGAGCAAATGCATTAAACCATTAAATGTTAAATTAAACCATGAAATGTATCTATTTCTAATGATGAACCATGTTACAATAACTCTCTTAAATCTACAAATCTATCATTTCAGACAATATTACCATAATTGAGTTAGGTTTGTTTGAACATGGCTGATATCTACAACTTTCTTTGAGGAGCAACCTTAATGGCTAATTTGGGGGTATGTGTGGAAAAGACATGAAGCAATTAAAAAGAGTAAGATATGCTTCCACTTCTCGAGATTGAAACAGATGTTTAAAAGACCATTGCCACTGTTGGTGATATTTAGAAGAAAGAGTTGAGAATGACTTCTTATTCACTGAGACTACTGCTATAATGCAGCCAAGTAGTAAGTAATATTACCAGTAAGAATTTGGCCAGTTTAAAAGTTATAATGGCATTTTGTAGAGACCTGTGATTCTATTTGCAAGCAGTAATTGCATACGTCTTCTCTTTGAATGCAGCACTTCAGATGGATAGGATGATAAGTCTCTATAACTGTTCTGACAGTACTACTACTGAGCAATTTTTCCCAGAATTTTTGGTAAAAAAGTCAAAACTGAAAAAATAAATTAAGAAAGAAAAATTAAAATGGAAGAAGGAACAGTAGAAATATCTTGCTTCTGACATAATTTCTACCTTTTTTTTTAGAAGGGCTTCCTTACTTACTTTGTCTTCAATCTCAGAATGAGAATATTTAAACCTAATATAAATCTAGTCTGCTTCTTTCCATGATTTTTCTCTCCTCCAATTTCTTTCCTCTTGTTCCAAATTCTCCCTGTCCCTTCTTTAAAAACCTTAAGTGGCAGTGTTTCCTGATTACTGAACTAGTAATGTTACTCTGAAAGCTGCCGGTCTGACTCTTGGAAAGTTTGACCAGGACAGAGACAACAAGATGAATTTCCTTTGAAACATATTTTTGTACTTTTAACTGTAATGATCCTTCAAAAGGGAAGCTGCTGTTTCACCTCCCATGCTTGTCTATCGTGTTCAACAGGCAGTCAGGGAACTTCCACTTGAAAATCTAAATTATAAAACTTAACTGTGATCTTCCTGTGTCCAGTTCTTTTTCCAAACTGAAAACTTCAGCAGACAGCACAGTGACTAATCTGCTTGCTCTTCCTAAGGACCCCTCCAGAGCTCAGCTGATCATGTGACAGTAGTCAGTTGTGGTAGCAATGGTTCAGGGAAATAGTCCTATTTCTTTATGTGCATTAAAGTAGACTTGTGCTGGTGAATGAATGCCAAAAACAGTATGTTGTGAAGCAGCGTGATTGTAGAAGTGTAAAGACATGTCCAAAAAATAAATTTTAAACTCTCCAGCGCTACTTTTATATCTTGTAAATAATATTAGGAGGCTGACAGTGGATGGAGGTAGTTGATATTGGTACCCAAAACCTGAAAGAGACAAAAGCCTGGTACTGGGCTGAATTACTTAAGAATGGATGGGATTGAGATCTAGGATGTTTGCTTGTAATGCACTACCAGCATCCAGGCATTCATTATTTTCTTATTCCCAGTAGTGTTAGTAGTAAGTTTATGAATTATGTCATTGGAATTGAATAACATATCTTACAAACAGGACGTACACAACCAGTGACAACAGTAAGAATTTATTTTAGGCCGTATGATTATATAGCAGGTGTGGACAGAGAAAGGTTGACAAGAATATTGCCAAACTCAGCATTTTACAACTTCAGTCTTAGCGAGGTGAATGTTACAGACAGTAGGGAAGACAGCAGATATTAATTTTACAGATGATGTGTGTTATTAGATATCTCACCATCTGTAAGCTGCAATGAGTTAATTCTATTTCTGTTCTGGGCCTGATATCTGATTAGTTTAAATATCTTTGAATTAGTAGAATGATCCTCTGACTATCAGGTCTTCTGTCAAGGGGTTTTAATGAGTATCAAGTCAGATGATTAAGGTAGAATGATTCTATAGTAAACATGAACGCTTCAGATGTCAAGTTAACAAAGCGAAAGCTTTTCCAGGAAATAAGCAACATCAGTTGAGAGTTCATGGTTTCAGAGGACTAAACAGCTACATTAAACTCCATTAATGATCCCTGTAGATAAATTTTGCATTTAAATTAATGTCTTCCTTCTGGAGAAACAGTATTACTGAGCTTCAACCAATGATGCAAAGAGATTTACATGAGCTGAACATCTGTGATTCCCTGACTACTGACCTCCTAAATAAGATTTTTTTTTTAGAATTACATAGTTGTAGATTTACTAGTTCACTTTTTTCCCCCCTTTCTCTGCTAAAAGACAGCTATTTGAATTAAATTCATTCTTTATCCTTGCAGGGTCTTCATTCTGGTGCTTACTGGATATTGTTCCTATAAAGAATGAAAAAGGAGATGTAGTACTCTTTCTGGCCTCTTTCAAAGATATAACAGACACAAAAGTGAAGATTCCTGCAGAAGACAAAAAGGAAGGTTTGTGTGAATTACAAAAACAGTGATAAGAACCAACATTTATATGTTTTTGGGAATTGCGCCTACATGAACTTTTGCTCTTGTGTACACTTCTCAATATAGAGAGACATCCTAGCTTTCCAAAGAAGAAATTAATAATGTCATGGAAGGATAAATAATCTGACTTTTTTTTTTATTTACATACTGCTCCACATTTGGGAGACAGAGCACTTTGTCCTCAAAATTAAATTTGCTTTTATGTGCCATGACTTAATTTGTTTACTTTCTGGATTGTCAGAGGTACATTTTAGAAAAACTAGACCTTTTCAAAGATTCCTTCTGTGAATCTGATTTCAGTATGGCTGAGAGATGAATGAATGTATTTTTTCATGTTTTTCCATAAGCAGAATTTAGAACAGCTTTAGAAATTATTTTGCCTGTTAAGAAGCACATATGCTCTTGTGTCATCTAATTTTCATTACATTAAATTATGAGATTTATTCATCAAGATTGTCCAGTAGTATAAGAAATACATTCTCATTTTTATTTGCTTCTGAAAGGAAACACTGCAAGGATTGTCTCTTGAATTTGGAAAAAGATTGTATTATGGTAACGATTCACAACTGCCATAAAATAATTTTGACTGTATAATGTAATCAAGGTTTGCTAAATTTTGCTAACAGAAAGCAAAATCAGTGTGGATGGATGAAGGCTATGCAGTGAGAATTGACCTATGTTGTATATCAAAGGCAGTGAACCAACACTTGTTTTGCAATATTTCAGCATTCAAAGAAACTATTTAGAAAGAGTATATATGTAGACAGCATGAGTAACTCTCAGAATTCTGTAAAATGTCATTACTGTTGAATTTTCCAATTTGGTACTGCTCTGGTATTTATTTAAATTTTTCACCCTATGATAGCCGTTTGCTCTCTGCATATCTCAAAAATAACATACATATGACTCTAGTACTCATGGGTTTCTAAAGTAGGAGAACAATTAATTTGCAACTTTTTCTTGTTTTAAATATTAGCTTTTCAACAAAAAAAAGTTATATTTCAGTTATAGAGATGTGCAATTCAGCATTCTTTTATGAAATCTTAATACTTTAAACTGGAAAATATTATGCTACCCTGTGCTGATGAATATTCATACATCAACATTAATGTTAAAAATGTCCACCTCTTCTGTACCTTTGGACAAATAATTTCAAGTTTTTCTTACTTTTCAAGCCCTGAATATTGGAGAGTTGTTTTTTTGTTTTGCATCCTTCACTTTTTGCACCAAACGTATTTGCAAATTTCTGAGCTGGAAGACTGAAAAATGGCCTTGAAGGTACATTTTGCAGCTTTTCCTTACATCCAATTTCAAGAAATTGTTATAGGTAACAAAACTAGAATATAAAAAATATTTTATCTAGTTTCTCCTTAAGCCTCTTATGAAAGTTTTAGGAAAGTAATTTATTAAAACGTGATATATGGGACCATGTAGAAGAAATATTGTCAGAACATCTGTTCTCTAAAGACTAATGACTTACTTACAAGCAGTGCAAATTTTCAGGATGGATTCAGTGAGAAATCACGTTATTAGCATCATGGAAGCAGAAAGTAACACTTAGTATGGGGCTTTGCTGAATACGCTGTTTTATATATTACAGTGAGATAACAAACAGGATTTAACTATTTATTCAGAATATTTACAAATAATTCCAACATTTTAATTTTATGTACATCTACTTGGATATATAAAAATAAATTTAGTGGTACATTAGCTCTTTGAGTTACATTAAAATTCTTCCTGTGCAGAGTGATTCACTAGTCCTCCACTGATGAACATAATCTCATAATTGTCAGAAAAGAATTCCCAGTACAATCTATGCAACTGATTCAATATCTGAAATTTCAGAATGTTTAACTTGTGAAAGTAATTGGTGCTTCTTTACTTAGACCACAAAAACTATCAGGCACGCAGGAGTCACCTCGTATTAACAGTGTGTTGTTTGGATTTATGAAAGAGCTTTTTTAATGTTCAGTGATTGACATCCATTGCAAAATTATAGATATACATCACTGGATATTATTTTTACAGGTAATGTTGCTAAAAAGACAGGTTTATTTTTTCAAAGATTACTGAATTTTTCCTTTTAAAAATCAAATACTTTGCACACTTAAGAGTTGAATGCAAGCTGTTGCTATAAGGTAACTGCCATAATGACCAGTTTTCTATTGCCTTTTTAGCTTATCTCTTGAGTTTAGACTGTGTACGGCAGGAGAACTTAGATACAAACATTCTCAGTGTGAAACTCTTTTTGCCCATGCAAGGCCATTGTATCAATGTTTTTGTTTCAGTCTCTCTCTTCTGTTTTCTGCTGCAAACAGATTTTTATAATTTGTATGGGTCATTAATAGTCATATTCCATCTCCCTTTAATTTCTAATCTCCTTAGGAAACTTATCTAACAAAATTATTTCATGTTCCTTTCCTCCTAAGTCTGCCCCGTACCCCCTGACATTCCACCAGCACTCTGTGGTAATACACTCTCACTGATTGTGCTTCCAAAAGTCTTCTCCAGACTCCTCCCTCACGTCTCTCCTACTTTTTATATCACATGTTTTTTCCGTAAGATCTTGTTCTCCTTGTACTTTTACAATGACATCTTCCTGAGCTTTATCTCCTGATTTTATGGCCTCTTTCTTTTAGTGCATTGTGTATTTACTTTTCCAAATCCCAGGAGCTGATACTCTCTTCGATTTTCTACAGACATTTTCTTATCTATTTTATCTCATCTGTTCACGCAACTTGAGTTGTTCCTTTGTGCCAATGTGCCTTGCAAAAGTCTACCTTTTTGCCTTATTTCCCTTTACCCAGCCCAAATGTCAGATGTCGTCTGTGACCTTTTCTTTTGGATGTCTCATTCTAAATACAAATTTAACAGATTTTTTTTTTCTGCTTTTCTTCTGTATAAAAGTTTCCAGTGAAAACAGCCCTATCAACCAATGGAAGGAGTAGACTTTTTCCTAAGACTTTCATATAATAAAAATGCAAAAATATATGCCTGAGAAGTTTAGCAGTTTTTAAGAAGTGCTATGACTGTCAGTGACTTTCATGGCTGCTTTCATGGTTTGGTCGGATTGGGTTGAGTTTTTTAAGTCAAATTGCCATTCTTCTCCCCCACTCCCTCCATACCCCTTTAATTGCCATATTCTTAAAAGCCTCAGCTTTTCAGTATCGGTAATTTGCTTTCAACAATACATGTTTACCCTTCCTGTAAGTTTACTGTAGAAATGCACTCTACTTTCCATCTGCTTAATAATATCTATAATCATTTGCAGTTCTGCAAAGCAACTCAATACCTTTTCTTCTTAAAATTTGGCTCTTTAATCATATTGGTGGTCTTTTCAATATACAGGAAAAGGTTTATTTTGGTTCTTTTAATAAACACTGTGATTCCTTAAGAAACTGTTTCTTAAGCAGTTTTATGGAAGCTTTATTTCAGTATCCTAACTTACAATGAGTTACATTTTGGTAAACCAGTTAAGAGTTCCGTTGTCCTTTTGGGGGAAACTGATTGAATTGATCAAACTGAAAATTCCAGACTCTGGTTCTGGACTCCAGTGTGGTTATGGCTGGATCAGTTCTTTTTCATTTCTGCGTATGAACTTTCTGTAATACACTTGACCATATGCTGGAATTTAGTGGGAATACAAGATTCTAGGTAGGGAAATAAGAAATCAAATTATTCTGTGACTACTTTTAGGTCTCCAATCTGTATGCTAATGTATAATAACTTGGGTTACGTAGATGCAGAGTTCTACCACTATAGTCGCTGCTAAAATTTCCCTGTTGAATTTGGCTCATTCCAGAAAGCTTCCTTTAACCTTTATTGTAAATCTATTTGTTGTTTTTTGTTTTTTTCATTGTGAAAATTTTGAACACTTTTTTTTAAAACAATTATCCTGGGACAGATTTTCTCAACTTTATTCCAGCATTATTATAAAAATGTGTGCAATATATATATAGTAACCGCAGAATCACATGATGGTGGAGGTGGGAAGGCATCTTGGAGATTGTCTGGTCCAGTGTCCCTTTCTAAAGCAGGATCAGATTGAATGGATTTCCCAGGACCGTGAATAGATATGTGCTAAGTATCATGGAGGATGGAGAATCCACGACTTATCTGGGCAGCCTGTTCCAGTATTTGACTGCTCACAAAGTAAACAACATTTTTTCTTGAATAGAATTTCATGTTTCAGGTTGGCCTGCCTGTTGGCAAAGATGCCTTCACCCTCGAAATAATGTGAATTAAAAGTTGGACTACAGCCTTTCCCACCCCAGATTAAACTGTGTGGTATGGTTTAACTGGCTTGCTTTTTCTGGCTTCTTAGTAATCCTTAGGTCTATATAAATTTCTAAGGAAACAGATTTATTTTGATTATGCATCATTTGTTGGAGAGAGGAGTTGTTCTTTTCAGTGTGCTGAAGTGAAATACCATGTGCCAAACATTTTGCATTCCAGATTTTTTATGTTAAAAATGTCTGCTTGGAGCAGGAATGATGTCTTCTAAGAAATTCTGCAATGTACACTTTGATTTATTCTGTTTAATTACTGTCTCAGCTATTTCATGATTGCTCAAGCTACAGCAGTGAATATTCAGGAGACAACTTTTCATTTTAAAGCTTCTTACACCCATCAGGAGGCAGGGTATTGAGATGGGGAACATCACCTAGATGTACAATAATCAAAGCAGATAAAATTGTTTCAGGATGCCCAGGGCACCATGCAGTTCTGTTGGTGGAGGAGGCAGGATAGAAGCACAGTTTTATCCCAACATTCCCACTGTCCAAAGGAAGAAAATATTGAGGAAGCCTTTATTTTGCAATGACATCTCCTCTAGGATGACTTTGTTCCTGGCTCATCATCAAAGTAAGAGGGGTCTGCGACTCTTCTGCCATCAGTAAAGAGAAACTTCTTTCCTCCTGATCGGTGCATGATAGTTTAAACACTATAGGAACAAAAATAGAGCTGCCTCTCTCTCCTTGTTCCTTCCAGTATTTGTGAGCACATAGATGCTCTCTCTCTTCCCTTTTCACCTTCTTACACAATCAAATAAATTGTATTTGAGCCTTGACTCTCTGGAGACTTATCAATCTTTGTAGCTCTTGCTTTAGCTTTTCACAGATGTTAAATCCAAGTGGCAGTTCCCTTCCAGCAATTCTCAGAGAGGTGCAGGACATGTTCTGGAGGTGAGGGAAGAGTGTCCTTTGTGGTGCATGTGGAATGAACATGAGAAAAAGAAAAACAAAATCTGATTCTTGAGCAAATGCAGAGAAGATGACCATATTCTGAGATATCCTGGAAGGTTGGGAGAATATATGATTTAGCCACTGAATAGTTCATTGACTCACTAGTTCCTAGATAAACATGGAACCACCTGTCTTTTGTTTTGTTTTTCATTTTGCTGTCAGAATGGTGGAAAATATCTTCAGACATTCCTTTTAGAGTTTGAAAGCTCAACCATGTAAGACTGACAACAGAAAGCACAGAAGAAACAGGGAATATGTTTAGTACATGTGTTGCCAATTAGAAAAACTCTTCAGAGTTGGGTGTGTGTGCTAGGTGACTTTTTAAGGAGGTAGAGGGTTTACAACCTTTCTGTATAATTTACAACCTTATTTCTATGGAAAAAATCTGAAAAGGGTGAAATGTCTTTAAAGACTTTCATTAGCCTAGACTCAGCCTAGTATCTTACATTTTATTAAGAGACCATGAGGACTAGAATGCATATTGCATGTACACTTTTGTGTTCAGAAACACAAATAGGAGGACTTGGACCATTTGCAGAATTTAACTGTAATTTCAGTTATAGTGCATGTAGTTCCTGCTGTAGTTCCTCAGAGCAATTCTGAGGTTCTGTAAAGACTCAGCAGATAAGACCTATTACAAGTGAGTTTTGCGTAGCTGTAGAAAAGATGGTTTTAAAACTGCCAAGAATAATTAAGGTTGTAAGTGGTTTTAGTTTATGACGAGTCACCTTCATAGTCTGAAAATCTCATTCTTTGAGAGATAATTGGAGATACTTTCTGGGTGTTTTAATGCCCACATGAAACATATATACAGACTTCATAGGGTTTTGAACTTATAGATGTCTTAGCTCTTAAAACTTTTTTTTTAAAATCTATTTCCTCCCACTGTTTTAACTCAGGACAAGTCACACTGACCACAAAATGTTTTTTATAGGTGGCTTGTCTAGGTCTGTATTGTAGATAAATCTATTAACAAAAGAAGTCTTCGTTATCAAAAGACCTGCTTTCATTACAAGATAGCAATTATTCAGGTACACATATTTTTATTTTCACTTAAGTGAACAAGGTGTACTTTACCATCAATTTCTGTGCAAATCTTTTTTTTTTTTAATTATGATCACTTTTCTTGAATATTCTGGGGGACAAAAGATCAGTAAATAAAGTACTTGGTTGAATTCATGGAATTAAAGGAAAAAAGAAAACCTTTAAGTTCAGTGATATTACGTATTTAAATACTACATTTTTGCACAGAAAGAGGCATTAACACTTGCTCAAGTCAACGAAAAGTTTCTCAGTGACTCAACTGAAATTATTTAAGTTCTAGGGGTTCTTAAAAATATTTCAAATATTCTCATTATTAGTTATGGTTTTGTTCATTATGATAAATGAGCATATCACTTTCTCAAGAGCTAACATTCACTGTGGGAAATACAAACTGTTGCAGGAAATAACAGTACCATCAAAAAACAGCTGGAAGTGAGTAATAACCCAGCTGTAAATTCAACGCTGCATTTTGTTCTCTAAGAACTACATGTGACCACTCACTTCAGTAGAATCAAGAGACGTTTCAAATTTGATGGCATAATAAAAATAACGATTTTCCCGTTTGTGAGACAACTCTCTCTGGAGTAGTAGCAGTAGTAAGCTGGCAAAGAAACTATTTTTACACAATTATGAAATAGTTATTTTTGAGTTGGAATATTTTACTTTATTAGAAGAGTTTTGTAACTTTTAGGAAGTAGTTTTAATAAATGAGAAAATATCTTAAAGTAATTCACTTTCAGAGTTATTCCACTGAAACTCAGTCTATTGGAACAGTTGAAGAAAGGTGTATTTGCTTGGATTTTTTTCCCCAATTCTGTATGTTATGAGATAGACCCAAATACAGACATCTAAAAAGGAATATTTATTTATTTATTTATTTATTTATTTATTTATGAATGTACACCTATCAACCCCCAAAATGGAAGAGGAGAAAGAACCCTTTTTCTGGCTTTGTGTGTCTCCTCCTACCTTTTTTTTTAATAGTGGAAGAATCAGCAGCCCAAAATGGTGTTAAAGATTTTTAATCTCGTAAGCATACAACTGATTCATAAAAACTTTAATAGTAATGTATATTATTGCTCCTTTTCTCTGCCTGTTCAAGGCTGAATTTTCTCTGAAGGCGTAATGCTAAAATTATGATAATCACACCATTGATTCTGTGTAAAATTAGCCCCTTTAGAAAACGTTCTGTAATAATGTTTACAGCATAGAGCTGGCATGTACATTAAGTACATCTTTTTATTGAATCACTTAATCAGTTAACAGAATAAAAAAAGCAGCTAGAAGTTCACCTAGATCCACCATGCAGCTTACAGTTATGTGAATATTTGGTTGCTGTTTACAGAAAGAATGGGTCATACAACCAACAGACCTCCTGCAGCCCATTGCCCATGGTAGTGCTTTTATTCTGTTATTAATACCAAAGCAGGCTTTTATCAGTTTTCTCTTCAATGACAACTGCTCATGTGCTGTCCCCTACCAAACAATAACTGAAAATTTGCTAAAGATTTTTAAAAGCATAGAAAAAATTCATGCCACCCTTCCATACAATCTGTTTTCAAAGGTTTTTTTCAGAATTCAGAATTGCTTTACCCAATTTCCACCTTCAGAATTTCCTTAGTGGTTTGGTTTTTTTTTTAAGACCACCTATGAAATATGTTTTGTGTTAATGATGCTAGATATGATTTAGTACCATTGTGTTTCCTGTAGACATAATTATATTTATTTTTGTTTCACGTGGGTTATTCATGGGGGTCTTTGCAAAGATCAGACTTTCTGCTGATTTTCTTACCTTGTGATGCAAGTGATGAGGGTTTATCAAGACATGTATTAAAAGGACAAAAACTTCTTGGTTGCACTTCTCATAGGAAGCCTTTTATATGTAGAGTTGTAAGATGAATAAATGATGTAAAAATTCTTTAATAAATCATTTGTTGAACCCAGGTTCAAAAAGAAACATTTCACTACTTGTAAAATATCTCAGCTAAAAACATTTCTTTGTGATTTGGCTGAGTCGTTGTGACAGCCTAGAGATATACACAGGAAAAGTGATGGGGGAGATTTATTTCCCTGCCTGATTTCAGAATACAGCAGTAGGAGAGATCACATAAGTACGTGAATGTGCCAGTCCCTCTGTATTTTGAGGGGGGAAGGGTACCACCAGTGGTAAGAAGTCACAGTGTTAATCTGTTACTATGCTTTTTCACGGGGCTCCACTGTGTGCATGGAGCAGCATCATGGGTTTCTTCAAGTCTGTCCCTATCTGGACACCTTTTAACAATGAAGAAAGTCATGAGGGAGAAGAAAGTGAAGGCAATTCTTTTGAAGGGATACAAATTAATAGTGTGACAAATGAGGAAAAAATACCAAGGTTCTGACTATTCTGATTTTAGGAAAAATTTCTTCAAAAGTGTTATCAAGCATTGAAACAGGCTGCCCAGGGAAGTATTTGAATCACCACCCCTGAAGGTATATGAA